>NC_088931.1:16617500-16890000 GCF_038396675.1 Hydra vulgaris
TTTATCTTGTTTATCTTGAAACTAATTAAATTTTATTTTGTTTATTTTTTAATTCAAAAATTTTTTGTAAATTTATTTACTGTTTTTATTATTTAAATTTATTTGTTTTTATTTTATCAAACGATTTATTTAGGAATTCGTGCAGCAGAGTGTATGGGGCTATTCATTAATTATGCCAACAATATTTTTGCGATTTTCTCCCTCTCCTCCCTCCCCTTGTCAACAACTTGTCAAACTTCCAGAGACCCCCTATAAAATTACGCCAACAGTCATTTACTCCCCCTCCCTCTCCCTTTCCAAAAAAAAATCAATTTAAAATCAAAAAATATATAAAATTATATTGTAGACTATATACTTACATGAATCTATTTTGTTTGCACAGCAGACTGAGACAACAACAACTTTGAAAAAATAATAGCATTACAAGTAAACATCATATGTGTAATTGTTTAGTTCTGTATGTGTTGGTTCTTTTTAAAGCATAATTTAATGTCGATAATGTTGATAATGATTCTAACTGTCCATTATATATGGTGGTGAAAGCAAGGACTTCACAATTTGGTTGCTTTCTGATTCATTTTTCACAAAAAAACGAATCAGATAGCAACCAAAGACTAATAGAACATTTAAATGTGTTCTAGCAAATATAAATAGTTTAGTCAACAAAATAACAGAGGTGGGACTGTTTGTTAGGGATTTTAAACCTGAAATATTTGATGTAGTTGAAACACACTTAACAAAGGATCACTACAATAAAGAATTTAAAACAAATGGATATAATAAAAGAAGCGTATTATCATCCAGTGTTCATACAGGAGAATGCACACTTTATTTATATTAGAGATGATATAAAAATAATGAATTATGAAGTAGATATCAAAGACAGAAAATGGTGGTTAATGAAAACAGTAATGAAATATGTTAACAAGTCTATTTGTGTGATATATGTATATAGGTCCTCATCAAAACTTGATAAACGTATTTATTGACTTCTATGGATCATATGTAAGTAATGTAAGCAGTAAGTACAAAAAAGTTATTGTTATGGGAGATTTCAACATTGAAATTCTAAAAGAAAATAACTTCTCAAAAAAATGGGAAATAGTTAACAAGAATCTTTCTGTTGACGTAATTAATAGGCAACCCCTAAGCAGGGCCGTTTTTAGGGATCGGAAAAACTATAACTTTACCACCTTATTTTCCTATTCTATGTAGTTATACTAAAGTTTTCCGAAAAAAAATTAAAAATTTTAATTTCCTTGACTAGGGGTTTGAACATTTTATATTTCGTACATTTTAAGAAAAATATTTTTTTTAAACTTGCATTCCGGACCTATGTGGAAATGTATCCACAGTGCTCAATAATAAACTTTATCCGTAATAAAAGTCTTATACGAAACGAATATTGTTGAAAACCATGCCCTAACCAACCCCTCACCCTGACCTTTGAGGCTAGGTTCAGGGTTTGGCCCAGAGTTTGGGTTAGAGTATGGTTTTCAAGAAAATAAACGTTATTGTTGGGCTCAGAGTTAAATGTTTTGGGTAAAACGTGGCTTGTTTATTACGTTTTTTGACGTTCTAAGATATTTTTATCAAATCAAATCATATATATTTCAAAATAAATTATAACATTTCAAGGATATTTACAATAGTACAAGTACTAATATAAAGTGAATATCTAAATATATAACTTAAACTTATATTCAATGATGAAAATAGTAAGGATAACTGATATCAAGAATGCTAATTATAATAATAATAACAATATTAATTATAATTATAATAGTAACAAAATGATAACAATTATAATAAAAGGAGAGTTTCATAAAAAAGACAATAACAGAATCAACAAAAATTTAGTCAATGATGACAGCAACAACAAAGATTTAGTACAAAGTAGAGAATGATAAAATGAAAAGAGATACATAAATAGATAGATAAATAAAGAATGCCAAAATATTGGTACTAAAATTAATAATATTAGAAGGAAAAATTTACTAAAAAAGTTTAAAAATGGCAGATAGAAAACCAGAGGAATTAGATGTAGATGGATAAGTAGAGAATTTCAAAATGATAAAAATATCAAATTAAAAATTTGTATTTTTTTTAACAAATAATTAAAAAGCTTGATTTGCTTGATATCACTATATATATATATATATATATATATATATATATATATATATATATATATATATATATATATATATATATATATATATATATATATATATAGAGAGAGAGAGAGAGAGAGAGAGAGAGAGAGAGAGAGAGAGAGAGATTTTGAGGATACTTTGAATGTAGCCATAGTATTCAAAGTATTTTTGAATTCTATGAGCTATCAGATAAAACGATTGGGGTGTGTGCTGGCACCATAGCTAGCAACACAGGAATGAACAATGGAGCTATAAGGAATATTATTGTTCATATTTGGGGAAGGCCTGTTTTCTAGCTAATGTGCAGACATCACACATTTGACAGACATGTGTCACATGTCATGGAACTTGCTTTTGGTACAACAAAAGTCCAAGCAAACACCTCTATGATTTACTTCAGAAGCTATGGCCGCAAATACATAGAGAAGTTAATAAACCGGAAAAAATTGTCAAATTTGAATGATCTCAGGATGCATTTAGACCAGGTACTCTTTTGCACCAACTTGCAGTTGAAACTAAAGAATGTTGCACCACAGCAATTCAGAGAAACATTTCCCAAAACTACAGACTACAGAGACTACAGCCGTGGCGCAACGGTTGTGCACTTGCCTCAGAAACAAAGGATCCGTGGTTCAAATCCCACCTCTAGGCAAGTTAAAAAAACCGTAAGGACTTCTTGGGGCACCTAAATAAAATAAAACAAAGTATCTTTGCCAGCTACTGGCTTACTTCTTGGGTGCAGATATACCTAATTTCTTCTTTAAGCAGCCGAGAGCTCACCACGAGGTCAGGCTTATAAGTGACTATTTTTACCTTCTTGTCCTTCAGATGACACAGAACTATCATCCGAATGATTCATAAACAGTAGAGGCTGCTACTCTCAAGAACACAAACACTGTTACAAATTACATTGTGTTTTTCCATGGTCTATTCTTTGTGAAGAGTCCTATGGTAACTCAAGCTCCTTCAATTGATCAAAGAGTTTTTATGATAGTTTACCAGCTCCAAATGTCAGATGATTACATAATCTATGCAGAGATTGGGAAAGTTCTCAGCAAAAGCCTTCTACGGCAAACTTTGTATCTAGCTCCCCAGCTTGTAGTTTGTCTCTTGCTGGCAGGAATCAAGATGCCAACGTTAAGAACAACATCCTTAACAACTTGCTGTATTTTGCCGTTCTAAAAAAAGAATATATGATGCTTGAGAAACCTGGAACCAATCCAGTCATTGTTCCAATGTCACCTCTTGATGATTTTATTACTGAGCTGTTATCCTCTCTTTTTTCTCCTTGGAAAAATTACTAAGGAAGAGCTTTTGTTGTGGAGGGAGAAAGGTATAGCTGCTTGCAAAAGTAAGAGAGCCCCTAAGTCAATTGTCAAGTTCTGCTTGTGCAAATCAGCTTGTAGTGATAAATGATCGGGCAGAACGTCACATAAAGTTGATCCAAGAATTTATTTGAAGGACACATAACAAGGATAGACTTCAGGATACTCTTCAGGTAATTACTACACATTATTATACTGACCTGCTGCGTGTAAATTAATAGGGCGAGGGGGTCGTTTTTGAAAGACAAGGCAATTTAGAATAGCAAACACATCATGCTCATTTTTAAGAACAAAAAAAGCAAGCCAATTGCACTTAACAATTTAAAACTAGCAACCCTTTATCCCCACCCGATGTACGCGCATGCTATACAATAATGTCTGCAAAACTTTCTAAAGTATTTCCATATTATTTTATTTAATAAACTATTATATAAATAAAACTATTTATTTCAATTATTATATAAATAAAACTATTAATTTCAAATACTTGGAATTTTATTGCTTGGATTATTTAATTATTTTACAAAATAACTGGCTTTTTTGATTTTATTAACTATTTTTTAGGTTGTCCATAATAACAGACAGCAAGTATCCAAGAAAGTTATAAAGAAATACCTGCAGAACATCTAACAAGTATCACAACTGATACTTGTTAGATGTTCATCGCGTTATTATTGCTTTTCAACTCAATTTAGAACTATTGTCTGAAATAAAATTGTCACACAAAATCTGCATCTTCCTTATTCTATTAGAAATATTTTAAATCGAAACCAGTGTTTTGTGAGTGTTTTAAATTTAAAACTATATATATTCGGAAATTTAAAATATAATATTCAGGAAAAATTCTATTATATAGAAATTGTCTAAATCCACCTTCTTTACCTTAGAGTTGATTTGGGAGGCTGAAACTTTCACTTTAAGGTTCTAATACATAATGATAATGATTGAACTTTTCCATATATTGATTTTCAAAAAAAATATTTTTTGAGACACCCTAATGTTTATATATATATATATATATATATATATATATATATATATATATATATATATATATATATATATATATATATATATATATATATATATATATATATATATATATAGTTCTATAGTTTGTTGGCTTTAGGAAGAGCGGAAGGAAAAAAGTGATTCTTACGCCAACACATACGTCACTTTTAATTACTTTTGACTTTCGTCCAACATTTCCGTGTTGGACGAAAGTAAAAACCATTAATTTAATTACAAATTAATCGTTTTTTAAAAAAACCACAAAAACGCAAATTTAATTGACCAGAATGTTTTTAAAAACATTCTGAATGTTTTTATAACATTTTGAATGTTTTTAACAATATAAACAAAGTTTTTATTTTTATTTTTTTTAATAAAATGTTTTTATTTTTATTTTTTTTAATAAAATGTTTTTATTTTTATTTTTTTTCTGTAAATCATGCGCGGAGTGTTGCTACATCGACTATCTTATAGCCTGACTCGCAAGGGAGTGCTGCTACATCGACTGACAAATAGCCTGACTCGCAAGGGAGTGCTGCTACATCGACTGACAAATAGCCTGACTCGCAAGGGAGTGCTGCTACATCGACTGACAAATAGCCTGACCCGCAAGGGAGTGCTGCTACATCGACTGAGGGTTTGGTTGGGGCAGGCAGTCTATCATTATTAAAAAAAAAAATTCCGGTCTTGCATTTTAATTTTTACTTTTTGTCAACAAAATATCGAAAAAACTTTCGGACAACATCTAAGGGTTTTATATATATATATATATATATATATATATATATATATATAAACATTAGGTTGTTTCCTAACAGCAGAAACAACAATTGTGTTATTTCTGCTGTTAGGAAACCATGGTTTATAAATTGTATTCCACACTTTAGTTGTAAAAGTATTAGGTAACCATTAATTTAAATAATTGTCATAATTTATTATATAATTATTGACATTACAATTTAAATTAAATGAAAGTTTGTTAAATTATTTTGGCCGTGGATAGAGTACCGAAATTCTTTATATAAAGTCCAATAAACTCCTAATTTCAAAACATAAAAATGGGATTTGTTTTATCACGTGACTTAAGCAACCAATATATATATATATATATATATATATATATATATATATATATATATATATATATATATATATATATATATATATATATGTATATATACATATATATATATATATATATATATATATATATATATATATATATATATATATATATGTATATATACATATATATATATATATATATATATATATATATATATATATATATATATAGAGAGAGAGAGAGAGAGAGAGAGAGAGAGAGAGAGAGAGATTGATAGATAGATAGATAGATAGATAGATAGATAGATAGATGTAGATATATACATACAGCGCCGGCCTTGGCCTTCTTGCCGCCCTCGTTTGAAATTTATCCGACCGCCAATTACCATTTTTTAAATTTGCTGGTAAACTTCATGGAAAGTAATAACAAGTTAAATTCAAAAATAGTACATTATAATAAAGTGTTTGATTTACATACATCATAAAAAGGTACGTTTTGTTTACATATATTTTTTTGTAAATTTAAATTACAACAATTTACTTGCCGCCCTCATGTGGCGTACATTCTTCCCTCTTATCCCCTTTAATTCAATTCAAAAGAAAAAAAAAAAAGCAGGTCCTGTATAAGTGACAACTAACTTATCTTGCAGACTAAATAAAATTACTATTAGTTTTTTGTTTGTTTGTTTTTACTCTTAGTTTTTTGTTTGTTTGTTTGTTTTTCGCTTTCCAATTCTGAAACTCAAAACGTTAGGCAATGTGAAGAAGCCATTTTAAGCTTCTAATTTGAAGACAGAGAGCAAAGGTTGACGTGTTTCAGCTGTCCGTCAAGATCATATTAATTCAACTTGGACAAGGTCAGCCTATGTGTTAAGCAGAATGATATTCTGTCAATTTTGCTAGATATGATGATTGTCACTTTGCTTTTACACAGATTTTCTTGATTTATCTAATATTATTGGGCAGAATTCCTTTTTTTAATACTTCTTATCTTTTTCAAACTGAATCCTGATAAAAAATGTTCAACGGCATTAAAATCCATGTAAATCTTTTTAAAGATTTATTTGCTGTTTTGTTTTGGTAGTTGCTTTATATGCGAAACAAGACTAAAAGTTCTTTTACCTTTCTTTTCCAGTTAAAACAATTAGTGAACAATTAGTGAACAATTAGTGAACCGTATCTTTTTAAAACTTAAAAAGACAGTTAAACTTCGTTCACACTTTTATCTTAAATCAGTAAAAAAAAAAAAAATGGTTCAGTGCATCAGCAGATACTTGATTTGTAAAATAGGTTTTTTAAACATTTTTTACAAACCAAATGCTCTTTTGGTAAGACATCTTTTTAAGACATATTTAATTTGAAGTTGAATTAGTTACAAAGCAAATTATTTCTTATTGAGAAAATATTTATAGGAAAAAAAAAACTTACTTTCAACAACATGTATTTTAAATACTAAAATCACTACTAAATGATACTTTTTCATCTTTTATAAGTTAAATTTCCTTTTTGCTGTCGGTTAATGCTTATAGTTTTACAAATAACAAATTTATATGTATAATTTATTACGTAACAAAAAATTGCTTTACAAAGGCCTATATTCTGCCCGTTTTATGCGGATAACGCGTTATAAAATCACTTTCCGTTGTCGCAAATTAAATTTCAAACAGTGATCAGTTTCCTAGTTGATATGAAATCTTTTGAAAAATGACTAATAAATTTTTTAATGAAATTATTTTTTTGACTGTTAAAATTACTGTTATATTACACTATATATCTTACTATAATATATATATATATTTTACTATTTTTTCAAACAAATTTTAAACTTAAGAAAATCAATGCCCTTCGTTTTTTTTTTGTTTTTTTTTCTTAAACTCATTTTTTATAAAAAATGCTGTTTTACTTTAGGTATAAACAAAAAAAATACAAAAAAGTTAATAGAGTGAGTATGATGAAGATAAAAAAGTAAGAATGTTGGAGATTATAGAGTAAAAAGGACGGAGATAATAGAGTGAGAAGTATGAAGACAAAATGTGAAAACTGAATTGTAATGATTCTAAAAAATTACTAATATGAAATTGTAGACAGAGTGACGGTACAAAAAACATAGATTGTTAAAAATGCTGATTAAACAATTTTAGTCAAATTCCATCAAAAGTAGTCACCCATAATGAAAACTGCTGATTTTTTAAATTGGATAAACAATTTTAATTGGGTAAACAATTTAAATTGGGTTACATATTTAAATTAGGTAAAAATATTAATTTTAAGCATTTATTTTGAAATACTATCAAATAATTTTGAAATGACTTTCGTTGTTACGTACAGTACCGTATTGTAAAGTCGGATATGATTTTACTGGTTTTAGATATGACAATAGCATACAGTGCTGTACGTAACCCCTAAAACTTTTTGCTTATACGGAACTTTGCGCAACCACTAAAACTTCTTGTTTAATCTCTTTTTTTTCTCATAAAATTAATTTGTTTTGATTAAAATTTGTTTCTAAGGAGAACGGATATTGCCATTAGCTGTTCACGACTTTCAATATATCTATTTACTATATAGGTTTCAAACGATATAACATTTAAAGTCCTCTAATTTAATTAAAAAAAGTATGTTTTCAAATATGATTGTCCGTGTCACTGTACGCTACGATTTGTGAATGCTAATATCCTTTTTTATTAGAAACAAAATTTTTTCATGGTAACTATTTTCTAAGCAAAACAATTAAGCTATTTGGGCCCACTTAACTAAAGCTTTATCTAAAAAAAATAACACATAAAAGCAAAGAGTGTTTAAATAGAGTTCAATAATTCAGTTATACTTGATTATTTATAATTATAATGGAATAACTTTTCTGCTAACATTTACAACTGTTACAAAACAACATTTGCAGTTTAATTTATATCAAATATAAATATATATTTATAAAACTACATATATAACTTTTTTTATTTATTTTTTTCAATTGTACTCAAACTATTATGTGTATATATACTTATATTTATATATATTTAAATCATAAGAAATAACAAACTATTGAATAGGATCGTATTTTCAATAAACAGATTTTCGGTTACCGTTGTAATTACATAAACTACTTATAAAAAAATTCTTATGCAATAAAATTTTTTTTAAAATAAGTAGTTTATGTAATTAAAGAAGATTAAACAAAGATTAATTATTAAATAAAATTTTTTTTCTCTCAATAATCCGATTTTTGGTTACACCCCAAGTTAAAAAAATTTTAGAACATTAAAATTACAATTTTTATTTTTTTTTGCTTCTTAAAAATAAATACAATTACAAATAAATAAGCAACTCAAACATTTATTATAATAAATGGTGTTTGAGTTATTTTCATTAGTTATAATTACATAATTACTTTTGTTACGAAAACTAAAGTAAAAATATTTTATTGTTTCAAATAGATTTTTGTTCGTTTTTTGTGGCCCTACAGAAATTGGGGGCGGATCCAGTTTGAAAACCGTATATACAGTTGTAATGATTTATCTGTTCGTGCGCGTGTGTATTAGCATATACAGTCGTTATATTTTATAAAAATCATTATTGATATATAAAACTGTTATGAAATTTTTTTGTTACTAATCAATTAAATCTTTTTAGCATTTTCCGGTCATAGCAAAAAACATTGCATATTTTAATGACGTCAGAACATTTTTTACATATTTATGTCGCTACCTACATTTTTATGTCAGTTATTATTTATCCTTTATTTGCATTACTTTTGTCTATAATGTTTGATATTTTACGATTGCTCAACACAGGCTTTTTCATGCACGGTTGTATTTGGTGTGTAGAAAAATAATTTATTAAGCGCGTGCAAAAATAGTTTGATTCTTTTGATTTTTTAATACTTTAATAATAGAAAATAAACAAATAAAATTTAATCAATTATTATGCTAAAATGTTGTCTTTGACTGTTCGTTTACGAGCTAGCAAAGATTGGGTGTCCTCATAATCAAACACTTTGGCGAAAAAGTAGCTCAGGTAAACTTTGAGATTTCCCTGTGTCGTATTCGGAGATTTTCTTTGAGATTGCTCTGTTTTAAAGCTGCTTAAACCACCGTTTGAGCGGCTACCCGACGTTGGTTTGATGCTGGGTACCAAACTTACATTGGAATGAAGTCAGCCACTGAAATCTGTTTGATGTAAGTTAATATGCCATCTTCAACCATGTAATAAGACATTTAAGAGGTCTACAAAAAAAAGGATAAAGCATTTACAATATACATCACAAAAAAAATATAAAACAAAACTATATATGTTTTTAAATTAATTAATTTGATTCGGAATCATCAAACAATTTTGATCAGCAAAACTTTCTTTACATGTTTGTGCACTGGCCCTTTATGACAATAATGGTTGCGGATGATACTCATCTTTTTTTGTACCACAATAACATCAAAAAGTTATTTCATGATATGAATATTGAACTAATGAACGTTTTCGAATAGTTTAAATTAAACAAACATCGAAAAACAAAATGGATTCTCTTTCATCCAGCTTCTAAAAAACATATACAATTGTTAGAAATGCCTGTCCTCATCATTGATAAAATTTATATAAAAAGAGTCATGTATACAAATTTTTTTAGGTCTTATTATCAATGAAAATCTTTCATGGAATTGCCAAATAGGTAACTTATGCAATAAAATTGCAAAAAGTTTTAGAATTCTTTATAAATCGAAAAGCATTTTAATGAGACGTACTCACAAAAGTAAATTTCGCTCTTTATTTTTTCACCTCTATCAAACACTGGGCAAAGTTTAGCTCAAATTGATTGCAAATTTTTATTACTTTGTTGATAAATAGGTTATCTTTAGTAACATTAGAGTCAAAATCAGGTAAAAACAAGTCGTATTTTTCAGTAGTCAGAGTTTTGCTATACTGTGATATATTAAAGAGGAACTTTAATGCTGACCTTCCAACAGCGTCCAATTTATTAAGAAGTGAATTATTATAGCAAGAATTTCTAAGCAGTATGATAAATTCGGTACAGCCAGAGATTTGAACAAATGTATTATTTAGTTTTTGTTAATTTAGTTAATGGTTGAGAAAAACGAATACCAGATTTTATAAGAGCTCTGGGGATTGATTGAAACTGAATAATACTTTTGTTTACATTTTCTGTTTGAAGTGTAGCTATATTTTGTGTATGATTTTGATTATCCCATAGAAATCCAAGGTGTTTCAGTTTATTAATGAGGTGTTGGGAAGAGCCGTTTATTTGAATTGTGTTTTTTGTAATTGAATTTTTACCGGATATAATAATCTCGGTTTTTTCAGTGTTTAGTTTGATATATAGGTTTTGGCATTGTGACTGAACTTCATTAACCAATTCTTATAAACCAGAAAGAGTAGGACTTTGTTGGATTATATTGTTTGCATAAGCAATAATACCAGTGTATACACCACTAACTGCTGTTCCAACTTTGCAATCTGAAACAATTTGATTTAATATACTTTGAGTGAATATATTATGCAAATGTGGTGATAAAATTGATCCTTGTCGCACGCCTTGAGACAAACGGAAATGATTTGATTTATGCCCAAGGTACGATATATTAGCAGTACCCGATAAGTATAGTGATTGTAGTGCGCAAACTACTGATAGCGGTAACTTTTTGTTGTAATAAAGTTTTTCAAACAACAAATCTTAGTTACAGCTATCAAAAGCCTTACTTGCATCTAAACTGCAAATATACATTTTTCCATAATTTATATATTCAAAGAGCTTTCTCAAAAAGGCATGATACTAATTCCACGATAGTTATGGGGATTATCAAGAGACTTTTTATTGGATTTTACTATTGGAACAATTATGGATGTTGAGAGGCACTCCAGCACCGCTCTATTATTGAAGATACTGTTATAAAACTTTGAAAGCCATGTGAGTAGGTTGTTGTTATAAGAGTAATATGTTATGGAAGTGTTCGCAGTAATTCCGCAGGAATCACGCGCTTAGACCTAAGCTTGGGAATACAAGTTTCGATGTCGGAAGATGATATAAGTATTTTATTAGGCTCATCTATAAGCTGTGGAATATGACAGTGTTTGTAATTGTTGTGAGAGTGTTAAGAATGGTACTAAAGTTTTGTCCAAATTTTTCTACAATTTCTTTTTTATCTTGTTTTTATTAATAGTGAAAATACGATTGTTTGGATTTGATTTTATTCTTTGGATATTGTTCCAAAACTTTCGTGGATTATTTTTTCGAAGGTATTCAATATTTTTGGTGATTTTATTGATTTTTAATTCATGAGCTCCTTTTACAATTTTGCGGAAATTTTTACAAACTAGATTTTATTTATTAAATGAAATGCATTCCTGCGATCTGCTGTAGTTATATTTTTTCCATTCCTTAAAGTGAAAAGAGAGAATATCTTTGTACGATTTAATTTCTGGTGTTCACAATGATTTTGAGTAAATTACTGATTCTTTTTGTTGGAAACAGTCTTCCATTGCTAAAATAGTAGCATTTTTTATTTTTCCCATGTTGTGTAAGATTGTTTCTCTATTTCTTCACCAATAAAGGTAATCTTATAATAAATAATCTTCGAAAAAATCAGAGAAATTCTGATTATAAAGTTTAATAAAGTTATTATCATTCCATGCATACTTTGGGATTGCATTATATTTTTTAAAAATACTATTTACAATTGGCGTTAGACTTTTATTTAGAAATTTATTATTTGTAATGAAGGGTAAGTGATCACTCATGTTTAGATGTGAAGAAGGAATAACATGGCAGTTAGTAAAGCATATTGATGATTCTTTTAAGACTGCAATGTGACCGATGTAAAATGAATTATGTAGCGTTTTATGTTTATAGGTATAGGTAGGACTAGTATCATTAATTATATTCAAAAGCGAAAGCTCATTTAATTCAAGAAAAATTGGATAAATGCTAAGAAAAGTTATTTTGTGTTTTATTGTTTCGAGCTTGGAAACCGCCGTCATTTATACATTCTCCTTCATCTTCATATTTGTTAATAATGGAGGTAATCAAACTAAGTTGAGACATGCATTTCTAAGGATTCAGAAGTATTTCTGAAGTAAGAATAACTCCAATAAAAATAAAAAAACTTTTGCGGTATGAACCATTTTTTGCTAGAATGTGTTCATCTTCGTGTATTACTTGAAGAGACAGCAGTAAATTTTTACAAATTAAAAAAACATTTCCCCCAAAGGTTCTTCCATATTCTTTTTTTTCGGCAGAGTTAAAAAATATTTGATGTGTCGGAGCTGATAGATCATTAAAAATAAAACGCTCAGCATTTGAAAGCCAATGCTTGGATACTTCAGGTTTTAGGACGATGTGTTTTTCGTAACTTTTTATTGTTACTTTAAAGGAGCGATTCTATTTATTTGCCCGGTTGAGTTTAACAGCAATCGCTTTAACGCCTATTTCATTCTTTAAGTAGCCATACAAGTCTATAACGCCTCCGACAAATATATCAAATTCTCGAACAATACGGCTTCCTTCAATAGAGCTTCTGTTCTTAGCTATTTTATTTCTATAGATTGGTTCTTTTCTTAAAACATAAATGAGAAAATTGCGAAGAAATGTTTATAAGGAGTTTTTAGAGCCGCAGAAAAATAATAGTTGAAAAGATGGTAGTTTTACTTACAAAAGAATAGCACAACGACAGACATTTCATGAAAATATACCTTCACATAAAATGGAAGAATATTACAGGCAATCAATTTACACTACTCTAATTGATGCGTTGTTATTGGACATAAACTATGTATTTGTAAATAATTCTATACAGCTTGGATTATTTATGCTTTTGAAACAAGTGTTAACATTGACAATGTACTGTGCATTGTAATTCTTCAAAAATTCTGATAAACATTTTTCTGAGTTTTGCATATTAAAATCATCAACAAGTATAAATTTATCGTATTTTAGCAAATAAAAATCAATCGAAAGACCAATGTTTAGTAAATAATAACTATCATCTTTGCTTGGAGCGTGATATGTTGCTAATATTACCCATTTTAACTGCCTTAAATTAACTTCAATATATAAGCCTTCGATGTCTTCATTAAACTTAAAATTAGAAAGTATTCTACTTTGTAGATCTGTTTAACAAATACAAGTACTCCTCCATTTTTGTTTCTGTATTTTTTATATAGAATGGCATAACTTTCAACCAAAAATTGCTATATTTAATACGAGGAAACTAATTTAGTTTCTGTAAGTATTAGAATGTCTATTTTATTTTTAAATATTTTTTTAAGTTCTTCAAATTTATTAGATAAAAAGTTTATGTTAAAATTTCCAATTATAAGATTATTATAGTTTTTTATAACTAATGAAGATAACAGTTTTAGATATGAATTGTTTTGTTGATTAGGTCTTTTAGTTTTTAGTTGCATCAATACCTTTTAACATAATCCATTTAACATAAACTTTTTTTTTTTCTCTCTCTCTTTTCTTAAAACACTTAGTGAGGTTGAGGCATCTAACCCTGTATCCTCTGACGGCAAATATTGAATAAAAGAGCGGTAAAAAAAGAACAGACGATTGAAATACATTTAAATCCGATTTGAAGAAAAGTATAGTCAGATATAGATGCGGCTATATTGTCCGCCACTGGTTTTATTTATTGGTTCATACAGCTCTTTTATCTATTTTTTGAACAATTTTACTAAAGTGCAGATATTTTTTGTTAGAAGTTACAATGAATATAAATAAAAACAAACAAAGAACGAGAACAAAATTGTTAAGTCATGTATGTAATAACATACTTGACGATAATTACAAAAGAAAGCATATATTTAGTATGTATGTATTATATAAAATATATAGTAGTATGTCTGGCAAAGTAAATGGTACACAATAAAAATTATCTGACCTTCTTAATCGCCTAATTCCATTTATACGAAAGAGAAATAAACATTTACAAAAAAGTTTAACATTAATTATAAATTCTTTACAACTCCGAAATTTATCTAAAATAAGATTAACAGCTCGAGCCGAATCAATAAAATCTGTATGAGTTTTTTTAGTTTCAATTATAAATACGTTGTAGAAACATCAACTGATTGATATTTAGATAAAAGTACTAGAACTCAAGCTTTAGGGTTATCTAAAAATTTGCTTACATTTAAGTTCTTAGTATTTTTGTACTTTATGAAAAATATCATGTACAAAATGAAAATGACCTTAAAAAATTAAAGACCTCAACATAATTGATGCACTTATGTTGTTAAACAGTTTAACTGAGATTTTTTACTGTATTAATGTCAACAAGCTGGCCACGGATAATTTAGTGCAATAAAGTAAGCACTCCAATTAGTCGTTGATCCTGAATCTGATTTTAGAAGAGTTGAACATAAATAAAAACAAAAAAAGAAAGAGAACAAAGAGAAAACTAGAGATCCGTGGCCACCTCTGAACAAGTTTTATAAAATCGGTTAAAAAGGAGGCGTGAACTATCTTTTAAACTCTCTTTCCACAATGCTCTGTGATAAGACCGTAAGGGTATCTTGGGGCACCTGAAATAAATAAAAAATTTAATGTTTATAGAAGAAGACTTTTGCCAAAAAATATCGGTTCTAATCCATAATCAAAATTCCATAATCAATAATCGGAATTAAAAAATTTTTTAGATACGCTAATTTTATTATCTTTGAGCATTTAAAAAAGTATAATTCAACTATTGAACCATTGTTTATTTTGTTAAAATTACCATAAAGTACCAAATACTTTATAAAATCACTTTTCTCCAGGTTGTCATCATCTAAAACAAGTGATTATGATGGATTTTATTTTGAGTTTTTAGTGTTGGTTCATTGTTGCAAAGTCATTTCTAATTTATCAAAATTTTTCAATGAATCAGAAACGCACAAAAAACTTTTGCCAACTATAAACATAAACATTAAGAATAATTTTAACAGCACCAATAGGTACATAATCAAGGGCCTTTGGAACAAATAAAAGTTTGCTGGCTCCAAAGTTTTTTGTTTTTTATCATTTACCTATTAAACGCGTTTACATAACTATTTTTAAAGATTGTTGCTATAAAACTGCAAAACCCATAACCCTTATGGCTTCCACAGCGCCGGGGGCCATGCCATCAAACGAATAAACATTTAGCAAATCAAAATGGATGATAAATTATTTTAGATGTACAATGCACGTTGTTCAATTACAAAACTTGATGCTTCTTAATACTAACAAAGATATGTTAGATAAGATTGATCTAAAAAGAGTTGTTGAAAATGAGCGCCAATGAAACAACGGAAAATCTTTAATTAAATTAAGAATCAATTCTCTGGAGAAATACTCTAGTTATTTCTAAAACAAGAGAAAAAAAAACAACTTTTTTTGACGTGATAAAGAAGAAGTTTTAACTAAGAAGTTATTGTTACAGCAAATGTTCATTATATTTGGTTCTTTAGTAATCAACATTACTATATAGTAATGAATATCTAGTATATACTAGATATTCATTACTATATACTAGAATAATTAAATTTAATGATAATAAAAAATAATTAGTCGGATTTTTTTTTGCTCGTACCTCCAAAAATAACACAATGCTAAAACTATTTGGAACAAAAGCTAAAATTGTTCTTTGAATCAAAAAACAAACAAAAAATGTTAAAATATTTAAGAGATATTCATATAAAGTTTAACGTGTGTTCTATTTGAAAAACGTTCAGGCAATGTTTTTGTCATTCCGTTTGGTTTTTGAGTAACTAACGTCACCACATAAAAGTTAAGCTGGATATTGATTTTTTTTCTAACAACTTAAATACTCTTATATTGTATTGAATCCATCATTTGCTTGTTTTTTTCCTCACTATAACCCTGCACTCAAATAGATACTCCCACAAAGAATTATTTTAGAGTCTATACACACCGAGCACCATATTTACTCAATATTGTCATTAAGCAATTAACCATTAATCAAACTAAACGAACCGATGATGGGTATAAATGTGTAGATCTTTACAAAAAAAGAAATTATAAAGATGAGGAGAATGTAGCGAAGATTTCTTCAATAACAATAAATACTACAATACAAAAACATATGCAAACTCCAATATAGTAAGCTTCAAAATAAATATACACAAACTTCAATATAACAAACTGTAACTATAAAGTAGGTGTAATAAACTTTAATAACTCTCAAATAATAACCAATATTTTTTCAATTGTCTTTTTAATTCTGACTTCACTTGCATTTATATGTCGGATGTTTCTTTTCACCGAATGTTAATTCGGTTTCCACAACGGACTATTACATACATTCATATATATATATATATATATATATATATATATATATATATATATATATATATATATATATATATATTTGCTTCGGTGTTTATTACCGGTAATCCGGTGTTTATCAGCGGTATTCTTCTATTTCTCCATTTTCTGGCTCTAAGGTCTTTATATTTTCTGCACTGCAAATCTCCTTTCTACTTCATCTGAATAACAGATTATAGTCTGAAGAATAAATTCACTGTATGCATTCCATGCATAGGAGCAGAAAAACACTAACATAATATCCCTCGCATACTTGTTTTGCTTTTTCACCAAGACAAGTCGTTTAAGAATGTGACGTTGACCCTGATTCTAGTTATGTTTAGTCTAAGATTAATCTCCTTTTTTAGCATTACAATTTTGTTTCAACTGTTAAATTAAATTATAGTATTTGTATAAATTATTATATTCCATTTTTACATAACTAAATTTATCAACTTAATCTCAAACCGCATAACCGAATAAACACCCATGATGAACTCTGCTAACAATTTCAAGTTTTTTAGATCTTTTTTTTCTAAATCATACTCTGAGCACCTGAATTAAATTAGTCACATGCAAAATTTAGCAATCTTGAATGACTGTGTGGGCTAATTTGAATCTCTTTTAAATCATTAGGGAAAATACCTGATGATATTGCATTATATATTCTGTACAAATCACTATGTCGTAATTTTATACAAATGGGTGGCCAAAAATAGTTATGAAGAAAGTAATAACTTTTATTTAATTTTTTTTGACCCAATTTTAAGAGTTTTTTATAAAAGTACAAATTTTTTTTTTTTTTAGTTAAATTTAATGAAGGAAAAATTTTTAAGATTTGTACGGCCCTAATGACTGTTTTTTTAGGCACAACTCCGAACAACTAGCCGCACCACTGATTACATTATTTATTATTAATTATATTGTTTTGTTGGAGCAGGTAACTTGTAAACATTACCTCACAGACCTAATTAGTAAACTGTGTAGGCCATAAATACCTAAGAGGACACTAGTACTTCTACAAAAGGTTACAAACTTGTTTTAGTTTTTAAAAAAATTAATATTTAAAAAACTTTCTTCAAAATAATTTTTCACAATTTTTATTTTTAATATTGCTATATTTATTTCACACGCCAATGTTTTCATCTTCCAAATAATCTTTAATAATCATTAGTAGCTAAATCGTTCGTTATTTCATCTTCTAAATTAATAATTTCTGTTAGTTCCGATAATTCTAAGTCTGAGGATTCTAGTTCTGTCAGTTTTATTGATTCCTTATTGTTCACTTCTAAAATTAAAATAATCTTTACTTTTTTTGGAAGTTTAAGCACAATTTTCTTCGTCCGTCTAGATTCCAAGGAGATAGAACTAATGAGAGGATCGGATGATCTCCTTGCACGGTTAAAGACGTCTTCAAAATTTGCTTGTCTTGAACATTTACGAGCATGTAGTTCACAATGTCGTCTGTAATATTTGTTTCGGCATTCAGATGCTTCCTCGGCTAAAACTCCCAAGGGAACTGGCGAGTTTATCATTATTTCTGCTCCATGTGCAAGAACTTTGTGAACTGTTGACGGTACCAATTACACAGATCTAAATATCGACGGTATACTGTTTTACAGTATAGCTCAAATAACTCTGGATTCAATGTTTGTTCACAACTTATTGCAATTGAACATTTTAATCATTGTTTTATCAATCCCTACTATTTCCTTAGTTCGTTTGGGTCAGAGAACGCTTTTCTGCAAACATTTCCGGTGGTAGATGTTCCTGCTCCACCAACTGCGGTAAAATCAACTCGGAGATGCTTCCTATTGAACATTAATTGCTGGATAAATTTCTTTTTGTTATCGTATACTGTCTTGAGTTCTTTGGTAACTCTCCATTTTTTGAATTCGAGTTGGTATGAAATATGTAAAAGACACTCTAGAAATCTTATCCAAGCATGTAACGGAGATATCCCATTGATAAGTGTACCTTTTTTTGATGTAAATCCACTTAGAAAGTTCTTCAAACAACTCATTGCAGTTGGTGTAGCTCCGCACTGCGTTGATGATGTGTTTGTTATAATTGCTAAAACCTTTCCATGCACAAAATAAAATTGAAATCAATAATAACAAACTTTCCATTAACCAATTTAATATTCACTGAATGAAAATCCAAAATTTCATTTTCTATTTGACGTTTTTTCCTAAAACGACTACAGCAGTTTCTTTGATGAAATGAAATTAAATTGGCCTACAAAATCTTACACTAAGAGGCATTAAGTTGGTCCACAAAAAGACATTTTTTGAATTTGACACACTAAGCCTCAAAGGTGTTGTTACAACTGCAAACATACTTGAATCTTGACTGTCAACAGAATCGGAAAACGCTTGGTTATGCAGTACCTGCCCAGTAGATCCATCCATACCCCAACTGTCTAAAAGCAACATATTTTCACTTAGTTTGTTACTGATATCCAAATAATCCATTATTTCTTTTTGCCTCAATTTTACAATTCTTTCAGCGGTATGATTCATAAGTGCTTTTATATCTACATTGACTCTTAAATCACTGACTTCGAAGTAATTATCCTGTGGACGACACAACTTAAGTGCTTTTTCAACTGTTGAATAAGATGGATATCTTATTTTAGATGCCTGTTGGATTCGTTTACAGCCAGATACGCTAAGATCTACGTCAAGTATTATTGCAGCGGCTTCTTTAGCTGTCATTTTATCGTTGTCATTTGTCAACTGAACAAACATGTGATGTAAATCTTTATGATTTTTGATGACATTTGTTAACACATTGAATAAAGAATAATGTTTTTGATTATATACTTTTCAACGGGCTATAAGTAATGATTTTTCAATTGAATCAAAATTTGAATTTGTATGCTCTCCTGCAATTATCTGACATTTACTTCTCTTACTCATATCATCAAAATCTTTTTTTGATCGGGCTTTTATGTTTTGTGCGAATTCCAATGACAAAAAGTCTATTTCAAACTTTTGATTAAACAATTTTTCGTGTTTCGTTTCAAAAAAAAACTGTGTTTCTTGATGAATCTCTCCAAAATCTTTGGTAATTCGATTCAACTTCACTTAACTTTTGTACCAAGTTTATTTTTTTACCATTACTCATACAAACTCTAGAGGTTATGAAAAGTAAAGCATTGTTTATATTTTCTTCTTTTGTTGAATATTTGACACAGCTAATAATATCTTTAGTTGTAAAATCCATTGCTTTTAATTTTAGTTGAATATTAGGGATATGACTTTTTTGCAACCTACTAGGCCTGTATCGTAATTCAATGAACTTTTATGTAAAAAGAACGAATAGATGTTTCATTTTGACATATTTTGAAAAAAGGTCACCCCAAAACCAAAAAATCGAATTTTCAATAGGTACACTTTTGTACAGTAAATGAATATTAAAGGCTGAAGATGTTGTAAGAGTCATACTCCTGTTGTTATTTTATTTATTTATGCAACATGTACTGTGATATAACAAAAAACATTATGTGATATATAATTATACAAGTATTACAAAATTAACAGTATCAAAGCGTCTAGTACAACAATATACATAACTGTCTGTGTCTATAGGCCTACTGTGTTTAGTACATGGGTCACATGATGCTCACGTCTCATAAAGAGTCTAGCGCTTATTACTTAGAATGAATCGAAGTTGCAGTTTGTCTTTCTTTCTGCAGGAAGCATACAGGTCTTGCATCACCTTGATTGCACGTTCAGCTATCTGATTACTTCGTGGTATGTCGATGACGGATGGCTCTTTCTTCCAGTGATTTTTGAATGACTGCAATGCCTTTTTGTAAGGCTTCAATACATCAGATAAATTCTTGAAGTCATTGTCATTGTACTTTTGACTACTAAACCAATGTTCTGCCCACTCATATGAAATGAACCTGCAAACCTTCTCCAAATTCTTTCTCGCTTCAGGCATAAGAATGAACGCCAGAATGGCGAGAATGGCTCTTGAGTTCCATCTGGCATTGCTCATATTAGGAATGTTCTGAAAGTGAATCAGAGAGAAGTTTCTTTGTTCTTCATAGAACCTAAACACTCTTGTTAAATGGTACAAAAACTTCATATCGTCTCTCCACCCTGATTTATCAAGAATTTCTACAGTTCCATTCACAAACTTATCCTTCAGTTCATCATACTTATTCAACAGTTCAGACACAAATGGGTATTCAATGTTTGGAGATTTGGTATCACCCCCAAGTTCTTCGTCCATCACCAGACGGAGAATCCTGTCTAGTACGTGATGCTGACAACCGATAAATTGTGGTATTGTGACACCCTTTAATTTAAACATACGTTGCAACTTCACAACAACTCCATTTCTCTTCCCAGTATTGACGTTTGTTGTATCAGTAATGATCATCTTAATTGAATTCCACAAATTGTATTCATCAATAAGTTTGGCAATTTTTTCAGCAACAGTTTCAGCTTTGCCATCTTTTAAACGCAGTGCATCAAGTTTCACGTCAGTTCTTTCATTCTGAAGTACAACTACCTGATATTCCTTATCATCTATTCGTTTGCCGTCAAAGTGTAAGGACCACTGTTCCATTTTAAGTTGTTGTATCATTTCTTTTTTTAATTTACCTGCCTCTTTGAATATGGACTTGTAAATTGCTGATTGACTTGGAGTTGGAATATCAATACCTTGTTGTGACAATACATTGCATATTTTAGCAGCTTTCTTTGTGGAAACTCCACTTGATGTAACCATACTTACAGCAAATTTACTTTTGTAGTGCTTTCTAGTTTTTTTCCGAGTGTCCTCATCATCGTCTTTATCACCGTTGTCGTCTTTATCATCTTCACTCTTACTTTTGCAGTTTTCAGATTCAGTACCACTGTCTGTGGTAGACAGGACTTGTGATGTGGAAGGTATCCCAGTGGAAATAAAACCGCGTCCCACATGGGTGCCGCGTGGGTTCCGTGTGGGATTGATGGGATTTACGTGGGACGGATTTTCCCATGTGGTATCCGAATGGAAATTTGTCACCTTAAACCCATATGGGTAATCCCACATGGGTTACATGTGGGAACCATATGGTATTTACACACATAGGAAATCCCACGTGGGTTTCCTGTGGGATTTGCATGGGAATTAATTTGAAAGCTGGAAACTAAAAAAAAACTTTTAAAAAAAAACTAAAAAAATTTTTTTAAATCGACATTGCATTGCGTTACGTTTATATTGTGTGAAAATATTTTATATTAATATAGAGAATTTCAAGCGAGTATGTAAGTACCACGAATAATGTTTATCTTTCTTTATAGAAATAAGATTAGGATTTGTGCAAACAGTATTATTAGGATGATATAATAGTTATTTGAATATAGATCTTGAGTAATTATTTGCAAACAATTAACTGATGCAAGTTGAAATGTTGTCAAAAACCAATCTTGCATGCATGGAACACTGCAGTGTCCCACAAAGAAATGCTGGTTTGAAAGTCAAAGAATTCCCAATTTTCTTTATTAAAAAAAGAACAAAAATAAGATGAAGATGGGTTTCTGTAACTTTTTTTATGCTCCAAAACTTTTAACTTTAGATATAATGAGGTCCTTAAGACTTAAGGGACTTACGAACTACATTGAGGAACAAAAACAGGATATTTACAGAAACTTTTCAATTTTTAATCTGGAGTACCACAGTGTTATTGGGAATAAAGCCTCTGGGTCCAGTTTTCAAAGTAATATGATCTAAAGTAATGTTTAAATAAAATAATATGCTTTAAAATGCATGCAGTTATACATATAACTCCTGATAGTTAACTATATGTATAACTAGTTATACATATAATTTGTTATAAAAACTTATTTTTTAAGGTTATGCTTGAGCAAATTAGTACCAATTAATTCAAGTTGGAGATTTAGTTAAAGTTCAAGTTAAAGTTCTTATTTATTCATTGTTTTTGTTAATTTTATATTTATTTGTTCAAATTTATCAGTTACTAACTGATAAATTTGAACTGATAAAATGAAAAAAAAAGTAAAAAATAGTACTAACTGAGTTAGTACTATTTTTTACTACAGTAAGAATGTTTATCATTGTTGAACGTGATTTTATTAGTAACTTAATTTTATTTTATTATTATATTACTTTGAATACTGGACCCAGCGACTTTATTCCCAATAACACTGTGGTACTCCAGATTAAAAATTGAAAAGTTTCTGTAAATATCCTGTTTTTTTGTTTCAATGTACTTCATAAGTCCCTTCAGTTTTATGAACCTTATTATATATAAAGTTAAAAGTTTTGGAGCCTAAAAAAAGTTACAGAAACCTCCCTATCTCCCCCCTATTTTAATATTTTTTTTTTAATAAAGAAAATTTGACTTTTGAACCAGCATTTCTTTGTGGGACACTGCAGTGTCCCATGCATGCATGCTTGGTTTTTGACAACATTTGAACTTGCATCAGTCAATTGTTTGCAGATAATATACTCAAGAACTATATTCAAATATCATATGAACATGTTAGAGAATGTTCATATGATATTTGAACATCACAAATTTAATAATATTGTTGTGATATGTTATATAAATAATACCATAATAGATTATGATATGAAAATAAGATAGGATATGAAGGTAATGATCAAAGAATAAATTTACTTATAGAGATTTAGATGTTTGTTTATTAGTTTCAGAATATTATATTATGTGTGACCGCGGCTTTCTATAATAACAGGCCTTGACATCGCGCAACAAAGTTGTTAAACTGAAGGCCAATTCCTAATACTGTGTTTACATTTTCATCTTTTAACATTAGACGAAAGTTTGTGTTCACGCTCTTTTAATAAATCTTTAAAATTTGATTGGTTTATAAATTAGATAGCGCAACTTCAAGACGATAACGTTGTAAGGTTCAAGGCGTTACATTGTAAGGTCAAACTAACGGTAAGTTTTTTTAATAATTAAAATGCCTTTAAAATGCTGTGTTTCTCTTTGCAAGTCGAACTATCTCAACTACAACAAAAATATCAATTTATACAACTACAACTACAATATCAATTACAACTACAACAAAAATATCAATACTCAACTACAACAAAAATATCAATTTATAAATTCCCGAAGAATCTAGAGGAGAGAAAAAGATGTAGTGAAGCTATCCCAAGAACTGGTTTTATTGTTACAGACTATACAACAGTATGTCAACTTCATTGGCCAAATGAAGCACCTTTTGAAAGCAAATATGGGAAGCAACGACCTTTAAACCCACCATCTGTTTTAAAAAATATTCCGCCTAGTTGTTTAGCCACACCAGCAAGTAAAGTTAGAAAAACTGTAACTTCAAGCGGTTTCGAAGCCTTTTACCAGATAAGTTAAATAATTTTCTAAAAGAGGATGAACTTATATTTGGCGATATTCAATCTTTGTTAAGTGATAATAACGATGTTATTGTTTTCCAGCTTAATAAAAAAAGTTTACACATACAATCAAAAATGTACAAACTTGGTGTTTCATTATTTATTTTAGTAATTTTCAATGATTATTCATTTGTAGCTAACCATAATGGCACAACTTGTAATATTTTATCTTTAGCTGTAAACAAATTAAAGTTAATAAAAACAAAATTAGCTTTATTTGAAGCAGTTAGTTTTTTAAAAAATAAAGAAAGTTCACTTCAGTTAAATATTCTATTTGAACACCTTAATGCTATGAGAAAAGTTAATATTGGTGAAGTTTTATATACTTCAGATATTATATGTAGAGCATATGACTATTTTGCTATGCGACGAAGTTTATATGATTGTTTGTGTATTGACTACAAGTTGCCATGTATAAGGAGTTTAACACGATTGACTTCAAAAATAAGCTCAATGGAGGACCTAAGTTTCATAAATAGTATTTTTATGAATTTAAATCCATTGAAAAGAATTTCCATACTACTAATTGATGAGGTCTATGTCAAAGCTTCATTACTTTACCGAAGAGGTGCTTTGTTTGGTCAAGCAGTAAACTACCCTGAAAAGTTAGCTAAAACAATTTTATCATGTCTTTTTACAGGTCCAGAATTTATATGTAGAGCTCAACCTGTTGCAAATTGTTCCTCTGAATTTCAGTTTGCTCAATGTCAACAAATTGTTGATACGATAAATAATATTGAAAATAGTAAGACACTGGTAATAATTACTGATGGTAACCGTGTAAATCAAAGATTTTTTGGAATGTTTAGAACAGTTGATAGTAAACCATGGTTAACAACATCAAGTATATATTTATTGTATGATTATGTGCATCTCTTAAAATCTATACGAAACAATTGGTTGACAGAAAAGACTGACGAACTTCAATTTTTGAACAATAAAGAACTGGCTTTGGCTAAGTGGAGTGATTTAAAAACTTTATATAAAACTAAGTGCAATAGTCTTTTTAAACTCTCTAAACTTACAGCTAAATCAGTTTATCCAAAACTAATAGAGAGACAATCTGTAACGTTTTGTTTGTCTGTTTTTTGCGAAGAAACAGTAGCTGCATTAAGAACGCATCCAGAGATTGAAAATAAAGCATTTGAAGGTACTCCTGTATTTATTGAAAAAATAATTTTTTTTCGATTGTTGTTAATGTCAAAGCACCTGGTGCTGGCATTCGGTTTAGAAATGAATTATGCGAAGAAATCCACTCAGTTGGTGATCAACAGTTACAACTGCTATGAGATATTGCTGAACTGTCAAATTTTATGAAACCTACAGGTAAGCGTGTAAAACAGCTTACGCTAGATACTAGCAATGCAATAGCGCATTCATTTTATGGCTTTATTGATCTCGTAGAAACTTTGTTGAGTAATGGAGCAAAGTATGTCTTATTAGGTTGGTTTTCAACAGATCCACTTGAAAAAGCTTTTTCTAAGCTTCGACAGGGATCTGGAGGTACTTACTTTATAAACGCTAAATCTATAATTGAAAAAATTAATATTCAACATACTAAATTGATATTACAACTTGACATTCCTGTTGATGGTATCGATGGTCATACTTGTGACATATGTTTTAGAGATATTTCTACTGATGAAAAAGAACTTCTGGATAATATACATGATCTTGAAAGCTCAGTTAATAAATCTACATTAGTGGCTATAGTTTACATAGCTGGCTATGTGCAAAAAAGCGAAATAAAAATTTATGATGATTCTTCTAATTATTATTATAAATATGGAAGTTATCTGTATAGCCTAAACAGAGGCGGACTTGAAATTCCTTCTGATACTCTTGTCTAATGGTCAATATTTTGCTCTTTTTTTTTTAAGGTGCTACTGACCCTTTATGCAGAACATTTTGTGTTACTCAGTTTCAGTTCATTGCTGCTAAATATAAATTTAAAATCACAAAAAAACAATGCAGAGTATATTCTAATATTCTGCTAAAGAATTACTCACTAATTACCACTCCCAAAATACTAAAGCTATCATAATTTATGTGAAAATTAGTTTTGTAATTTATTATGCTATTTACTTGTTATGTTTTTTATTTTCTCATTAGCCTATATGTCTCTCAATATGTTTGGATTTGTAAATATTTACCCTTGCGATGTCAAGGCCTGTTATTATAGAAGGCCGTGTGTGTGACGAAAAAGTAAAGATACTTTTGCATCCAGTGGCTATTGCACAAAAGGTCTACATCATTGTAAAAGTAGGTTTTTACATTTTTGTTTTTATTTTTTTGTTTAACTACTTATCCTGATCACTTGTTTTCAGGATTCTCCTCATGGGTTTAAGCTCATTACGCATAATATGTGTTTAATTACCCATAATTCGTTAGTCATTAAGTAAGTAATAAATTAGAAAATAATTATTTGTGAAATATTGTAGTCATTAATGACATCAACCTGGCTAATAATTAAAATTGCTCGACTAATAAGGTTCCTTATTAAAATTGCTCTCTTTTTCTCTCTCTCTCCCTCTCTCTCCTCTCTGTCTGTCTCTCTCTAACTCTCTCTCTCTCTCTCTCTCTCTCTCTCTCTCTCTCTCTCTCTCTCTCTCTCTCTCTCTCTCTATATATATATATATATATATATATATATATATATATATATATATATATATACATATATATATATATATATATATATATATATATATATATATATATATATATTTGTATTTATATATATTTGTATTTATTTTTTTTTTTTTTAGAAAAAGTTAGAAGATACTAAAAACCTTGGTATTATGCAAGCCGAAGCGATTTAATTAATTCAATCGACAAAGAACGGCGTGTAAATCGCAAAAGAAAAAATAATATTTTTAATATTCATTTTGGATGTATTGATTAATAGCATTTATTTTAAAATAAATTCATTTTGCAACACGTTTTTTAGTTTTATAAAATTTCGTCATTATAGTTAAAGGTAAATCCCACAGGTTATAGGTGGAAAACATCACATGTAAAAGATCAAAAATGCTACACATTTTGAATACCAAATGGGATAAAGTAGCAAATACCAGATTAAGTTAAGCCTCTCTGAAAGCTTCGATGATTAATTTTAAATTACTATTTAATTAATTTTTAAATTAAAAGAATTTTAAAAACATAGAAGCATTCGGACTTTCATTTGTCTAGTATTGACTACTTTTATACCATTTGTATTAAAATATGTAGTATTTTCCACCTATATCCCATGTAGGATTTACCACATAAAACCCATGTGGGATTTACCATATGAAACCCACATGGGACAAAATAATAATCCCCATATGGGTTACATATGGTAAAAACCCACGCGTATCCCATATGGGATTTACCATATGGAATCCATGTGGGATTTACCATATGAAACCCACATGGGACAAAATAATAATCCCCACATGGGTTACATATGGAAAAAATCCACGCGTATCCCATGTGCGCTTTTTCACTGGGATTGCTGTTCCAGACTGGACTTTCCTTCTCTTGGAAGGGTGAATGGTTTCTTTACTTGCCACTTGTCCTGTTGAGTACCCCACCTGTCCTTTACTTTCTTTTTGTAGGTGGTATAGACGTTTATCTTCCGAGGATAACCACTGGCCATTCACTTTCGTGATGTCAAATAATGCATTGAGAACATCATATTTTCCACGCTTGACACATTCATCATAGACCTTCAGCACCTTCATAAGCTTTGCTCTTATCACTTGATCAGACACACGTGGAAAATTCAGTTTATTGTCCCACAATTTTGTAATTTCCTTAGAAATTTGGTCTATTCGTTCTTTTCTTCCTTTAACATATGCTCCGAGAAACTGGTATCTTCCTACGATCTGCAATTGAAGTGGTATTCTGGATTTTTCATCGAGTGAATGTTCTTCTACAGCCACGCTTCCTCTTCTTCTGTGTGACTCTTGAAATCTCACCAAATTTTTAGTCCAAGTCTTCTTGTTCTTTGTTACTGTGGTATGACTTTTCTTGTGAGACATCATATAATATTGTTACGACTTTACGGATAGCTGAGCGTAAATATCCGTTTAATAAAGTCGTTTAATTAATAAAATACTTTAACTGTATAGTAATCCAATTATAGTTCGATAATCCAGTCAATGTTGATAACAGTTCGATAATCCAGTCCGTATCCTAACGATAATGCTACAACTACTTATACTTCGTACACTTACAGCGTCTTTAGTTCGCTACAGTAGTTCCTTATTAGCTCAGTTACACGCAGAGTACTTCATAGAACTATTCACATTATCAACACTGAGCTCTGACAGCAGCTCGCTTATATAATTATTTAGAGCTTCCAGAATGTTCTACTAAGTTCTATAATCTTCTACAGTCTGTTACAGTCGTCTATATCACCGTGGTAACACAATGACGTCATCACATAACAATTCCAAGTATTTGCCGGCACACGGCCGTTTCGTTGCCATGGTAACGTGTGGCGTTATATTTATAAATTCATAACAAAATAATAAAATAAATAGAATTAAGCTGAGAATTAAGCTTAAGATTAAAACATCGGTCAAAAATGAATGTATAAAAATGGTAAATCAAATTTTTATTTTGGGGGTGACCTTTTCTTGTTGCAGAAAGCTATTTGGGCCTTTTTTCATGATTTTAGGTAAAAGTTCATCGATTTATGATACAGGAAACATTTTATTTGAAAAAAAATTAAAAAGTTATATCCCTATTGAATATACAACGTTTTGTTCTTTTTATTTTTTATTTTTAATAATGTTAATTTCAAGCATGGAATGTTAGTTTTAAGGATAGGATAATAACACATATGCAAAAAATTAACTAATTAAATGTCAATTATCAATAATAAACTAACATTTTCAATTGGTTATTGAATACAAAGTCTTATGTAGACTTTTGATTAATTAACACTTGGGAAAAAACAAAAAATTGAAAATTGGCTATAATCCAGATAGCGCAAACTTCAAAGAGAAATTTCTCGCATAGTCGCGAAAAGTCGCACCTAATTTTTTAATTTCTTAAAAATATACTCAACTCCACGTTATTTAATAATAATTTGGTCAATACCTTTTGATACTTTGTTTTTTGCGTGTTCACGGAAGTTGGAAGTTATGATTTAAACTTTTTTTTCGGCTTTAAACATCATGAAAATTGAAAAAGAAAATTTTTTTTTTTTTTGAGCGTCTTAAGACGTATTTAATTTGATACTCTTTAATATATAAACAAATTAGCAGAAAAATTTTTTTTTTCACGAAACACTGCAAGAAAAACAAAAACATATAATTTTTTTTGAAACTTAAATTTGGCAACCATTTTTGACTTTGATGGTCACTATCTCTGGGATTACTTTCACCAGAGTAAAAATATTTTGTATTTTCCTTAATCTGAGTATTTTAAAGCAGTAAGAATTTTGTTTCCAAAAATCTGAGATAACTTTTTTTGTATTTTGGCCACCCCAAAACACATAGTGCAAATGCCTCTGATCTGTAGACTAAATGAATCTACAACTTCCTTCTCCAGATGAATTAGCTCTACAACAAAATCATGCTCAGAGATGTATGTAAAAATAGGAAGATTTGTTGCTTTATTAATAAGTTTTCCAATGTTTCCTGAGACGCTATTTTTAGATTAACTTTTTCCATCTAAAGCTAACATTAAATGCCTTATTGGCTACTCGTTGGTTTATAGTGCACAAATAATACAGATTAGTTTGAATCCTAGTTTCTTTTCTAAATATTGAATAACTCCACCCTTCCAACCTATAATAATTATTTACTTTCAGTAAAAAATAAAAGTATATAAAATGTTAAACTACTATGAAACAAAAGTTAAATCTGTGTTAAGGTTGGTTGAATCTCCTCCAATTGCAACTAATTGATTTTCAACGCCATGTGCTATTATCTAATCATACAGTTGTTCAGCAATATTTTCAGCAGGTCTTCGACCCTCTCTCTCTCTCTTCTGAATTACTTACAAAGTGGAATAAATTTTTTCCACTAGACTGTACAGACACTTTAATGATTTCCTTAAATCTCCCTTGGGTAAGATTTACTATCGTTACTATATAAAACTGTTTTTGACCATCGAATATTACACAATAATAATGCCCCCTTCTTTAAACTCATTGTTATGTTTTTTATTTTCAGGCCTTCATTACTCTTTGCTTTGATCTCTCAATTTTTTTATGATCTAGAGCTAGGCTTCAATCAGGTATATAATCTTTTAAAAAACCTGCATCCTTGGCTGCTTTTAATGTTGCAGTGCCTATTGATGCAGTTGCTCTGTCACTTATACCAAATCTTAATGCCGACAAAGCAATATGATTTACATTTAAGATATTTAGCCGAGAAACTTTTTTTATGTCTGGTAAATAATCATTTTCATTACAATCATTGTCAACATGGTTTAACTCCACGTTATTACGAGATAATACATCAGAATACTGTACAGTTTCAGTTCTAAATCTCTATGATTTCATCTGCTTTCTTTGATATTTTTTTGTTTTGATACTTCTTTTATATTAACTGGACCTATTTACATTCCACTTTTAGAACCAACTTTATCTCTCTGCGACTTTATTTATCTTCAATAATAGGAATTTTATTTTTCTGAGAACATTTACAAACAATATGAAAAATCTGGTTGCAGCCATTACAGTTGGATTTTGCGCATAATTTTATTGAACGTTTTCACCTAGCTATGTCAAACAATTTATCTAAGATTAAAATATGATCACAGACTTGCTTAGATTTTTCCATCCCTAAAACCAAATTATTTGTATTTTTCCAGTCATATACACTCTTAATTAAAAGATGTAAAATTACACCGTTTTGGTTTTAACATAACATCAAACGGTGTTTTTTGAAACTTGTTTAAGCAAAAAGTTTAAATTTACACCCTTTAGGTGTAATTATACACTCTGAAGGTTAATTTTTAATAAAACGGTGTAAAATAATACCTTTTTTTATATTACTACACTTTTTTAAAAAGGTGTAAAAATCGAATATTAGAGCAGACCGGGGCTAGTTGACTCGGTTTTTACTCTATAAGCTCTGTAGCCCTAACGGCACATTTTTTTGAAAATATCAAAGTGTAGTCCCAAAGAGTATGAACTTGGGTAATTTTTAAAAGTTGCATTCATTTACAAAAAAAAATTCTTGGGGCCTTCCCGGGCCCCAAAAAAAAAATTGCGCCAACTTACCCCACCACGGAGTAAGCTGCTTATACTCAAGGGGTAAGTTGACTCACAATAATAAAAATTAAAGTTTAAGGTCCGATTTATATGTATCCCAATAATATTTTAACCCCACCCCCACCCCCCACTCACCCCTTTTTTTAAAAGAATACATAGCTGAAATATTCTTTTACCAATATCATCAAACTTTTGGGTCAAGTCATTGTAACATTTTAAGCAAAAGAGTAATTATAATTAAAAAGTATATAATTAAAAAGTATAATATAATTAAAAAGTGAAAACAAAACAGTGTTCCCAATTTATGGATATACAATAAGAATTAAAACGTGTATTGTTTTATTATATGAATATTTTCAACTAATTGAGTTTCAAATCGGCTAGCAGCAATTATTGCAAATGAAAAACAAAGAGTCTCCGATTATGCATGACTCGTGAGTCCAAAGGTGACATTGGGTGCATTGAACCCAGACTTCTTCTGGTTTACTTTCCGAAACATTCCAACACAAATTAAACAAAAACACTCCTTTTCTACAGAGCTATTTGGACAATTCAAACTTTTTCCCATTAACTTCCTTTACTAATTGATCTTCTACTCATTTTATCATTATCTATATTTAACCTTTTTGTTTGTTTTCTCTCTTTAATTGCTAACTTTTTCTTTTTAACTTATTCTTTTTCTATTTTTAAAACATTCGTATTTGGTGAATCTGTAAGAATTGATGTGGTTCTATTTCTTTTATTAGCTCTTTTTCTTGGTTCTGCTTTTTTGAATGGTCTTAAATCTTTAGGCAATAGAACTACAGTTGACTCTGTAGATGCATTGTACACATTATTGCTTGAATATCATGATGTGGTTCTGTATCTTTTGAGCAACCAGCTTCTAGCATGTTGTTTTCTGATGTTGTAAAGTCAACATCAAATACATTACTTATATTTAGTGTTGTACTTTCCACAGTACAGTCTTGTTTTAGAGATGGTCTATCTGTAGTAAACTAGATGGTCTATCTGAAGTAGCTTTTAAATTTCACACAAGGAAATATGAAAAATCAAGGAATTGAATTTCCTCTTGCAGAAACAGCAATTAAATCTGCCACAGTTACTAAATTGTCTCTCTCAGCGGAAGTAACACGTCCAATTTATTAAAAATATTTTCTTGCTACAATATGATTTACAATATATTAAAATAAATAACACTATATATATATTTACAATATGTTAAAATAAATACCACTATATATATATATATATATATATATATATATATATATATATATAAATATATATATATATATATATATATATATATATATATATATATATATATATATATATATATATATATATATACATATATATATATATATATATAAATTAGTGAAAAACACTTATCTAACTTTTTTCTTCAACTTTAAGTTTCACCATTGCTGGATCGCCAGGAAGAGTCCTGATGATCCGGCAATGATGAAGAACTCTTCCTGATAATCCAGCAATGGTGAAACTTAAAGTTGAAGAAAAAAGTTAGATAAGTGTTTTTTACTAATTTATTATTGCTCTGTTCTTTAAGAACATTGAGCACTCTATTTGTAAAATACACTAACATAATTTACATATATATATATATATATATATATATATATATATATATATATATATATATATATATATATATATATATATATATATATATATATATATATATATATATATATATATATATTGATCACAAACTCTCCTACTGATCCCTGAAAAAGGTAAATTAAAAAAATCGGATGGTTGGACATATTTCACTGAACCATGCAAGATATAACTTTAATCAAGTTTACGTGCACTTGATGCAATTGCTTTTAAAATCAAAAAAATAAAGAAGTTGTAAAAGTTACAAAAATGTGGAAAAAACACATAAATCACAATATCTTTTATGCGCATGCGCAAATCCTTACAATACTACAGTACAAGTTGAAATAGTCAACTAGGAAGGTTTCCTGAGATTATTGGCGCTTTCTGATGAAAGGCTTTGCAGATGAACGCAGTTCGTCAACTTACTCCTGCTGCCAACTAGCCCCGGTCTTCCCGAAGTGGTAAAAAATTGATTAAAAAAAAACTTTTACCGATCAAAGTAAGAAATAAAATAAAATATGTGGCATTAAAAATCATATCCTATTGTCCATTTATAAATGTGATTATGTTAAATAAAGTTATAGAAATGAGAAAGGTGAGAATAAATTAACTTTCCAATTTAAGTTTCATCTGGAAATGAGTTAATTCACTGAGAAAGAGTTTATTTTATAAAATTAATAAATGTAGCTATTAAATAGTTATGGCCATTTTATCAGTTGTTTACCTTATATATATGTATACAGTGCTCGCAAAAAGTCTTGCAACAAGGCACAATTTTACACAAATCAATATTTGCAATGTGTACACAAATGCAAAAAGTCTTGCAACATCATAATTACTTTTCATAATTACTTCCAAAAACAATAATACTTCCAAAAATATTATATTTTCACCAAAAACAAGTTTAATTATTTTTATTACATTTTATAATCATTTTAAACAGATGTACAAATAATGTTTGGTAGGATATCCTTTGTTTTTTAACACAGCACTAATTCGTTTGGGCATGGATTTGGCAAGATTTTCACATAGTCCTGATGTAATTTATGTACACCATACATGACGAATAGCATTTTTCAAACCATCTAATGAACTGTAGTTCTTAGCAGATACACGCTTCTTTATTAACATCCAAAGATTTTCAATCGGGTTGAGATCTGGAGAATTTCCAGGCCAATCAAGCAACTGTATGTTTTTTGATCCAAGATATGCTTCACAGACTTCGCAGTGTGGCATGGTGCTAAATCATGTTGAAAAATTGTGCACTGATGAATAATCATGAAATTGATTAGAGATTCATCCAAAACGTTGAGGTACTTTTTTGCATTCATAGTTTCTTCTTTGGGCAAAAAGTATAAATCTCCGAGACTGAACATAACCTGTGTCCACTGCTCTTCTGTCCAATCTTGATGCTTCTTGCAGAACTCAATGCGCTTTTTTCTCATCTTTTCAGTTACTAATGGCTTCTTAAATGGCCTTCGTGCAGGTAAGTTTAATTCCGCAGAAAGTCTGTGACGGATTGTGCGCATTGAAACATTAGAAAGTGTTGGTATGCTGTTCTGTAGGTCACCAGAGGTTATTGAAGGATTCATTTTGACCATTGTTACCATCCTGAGGTCAGTACGCTGTGAAGTGGCTCTAGGAAGTCCAGACCTCTTTTTAGGAGACAGGGGGATTACCTGCTTTACAACACGCCAAATTGTAGTGCGTTCAACCATGCAAATTGTTGCAATGTCTGCATGAGACATACCACTTTTAGCAAGACGTTGAATGCATGCTTTTTCTTCTTTACTAAGCTGCCGAATCATAGCCATGGTTTTCACTGAATTAACTGTTTAAGCTACAAAAATGTCTTTATAAATATATTTATACCTAAAAATAAAAATATAAGATAATAACACTGAGCCTACTGGCGTGGAAACATTGATTTGTGTAAAATTGTGCCTTGTTGCAAGACTTTTTGCCAGCACTGTATATATTAGGGTGGTTCAAAAAACAACTTTTTTAAAAATAGTCTGGTGCACTTAACTAAATGTGTTCTATATAATACAAAAACACTAGGTTTAAAATTTTTTTGAATAAAAATATTTTTAGGGGTGCCTCAAGACCCTTAAAAATTTGAAAAATGTCAGCCTGCCCAGTGAAAAAGCGCATATGGGATACGCGTGGATTTTTTCCATATGTAACCCATGTGGGGATTATTATTTTGTCCCATGTGGGTTTCATATGGTAAATCCCACATGGATTCCATATGGCAAATCCCATATGGGATACGCGTGGGTTTTTACGATATGTAACCCATATGGGGATTATTATTTTGTCCCATGTGGGTTTCATATGGTAAATCCCACATGGATTCCATATGGCAAATCCCATATGGGATACGCGTGGGTTTTTACCATATGTAACCCATATGGGATTATTATTTTGTCCCATGTGGGTTTCATATGGTAAATCCCACATGGGTTTTATGTGGTAAATCCTACATGGGATATAGGTGGAAAATACTACATGTTATAGATCTTAAATGCCACATATTTTAATCCAAATGGTATAAAAGTAGTCAATACTAGACAAATGTTAATTCTTAATCTTCTATGATTATTCTTAAAATTCTTTTAATTTAAAAATTACTTAAATAGTAATTTAAAATTAATCATCGAAGCTTTCAGAGAGGCTTCACTTAATCTGGTATTTGCTACTTTATCCCATTTGGTATTCAAAATGTGTAGCATTTTTGATCTTTTACATGTGATGTTTTTCACCTATAACCTATGTGGGATTTACGATAAACTATTATGACGAAATTTTATAAAATTAAAAAACGTGTTGCAAAATGAATTTATTTTAAAATAAATGCTATTAATCAATACATCCAAAATGAATATTAAAAAAATTATTTTTTCTTTTGCGATTTACACGCCGTTTTTTGGCGATTGAATTAATTAAATCGCTTCGGCTTGCATAATACCAAGGTTTTTAGTATCTTCTAACTTTCTTCAAACATTTTCTTAAAAAAAAAATATAAATACAAATATATATAAATATATATGTATATATATATATAGAGAGAGAGAGAGAGACAGAGAGAGAGACAGAGAGAGAGAGAGAGAGAGAGAGAGAGAGAGAGAGAGAGAGAGAGAGAGAGAGAAAGAGAGAGAGAGAGAGAGAGAGAGAAAAAAAGAGAGCAATTTTAATAAGGAACCTTATTAGTCGAGCAATTTTAATTATTAGCCAGGTTGAAGTCATTAATGACTACAATATTTCACAAATAATTATTTCCTAATTTATTACTTACAATGACTAACGTATTATGGGTAATTGAACACATATTATGCGTAATGAGCTTGAACCCATGAGGAGAATCCTGAAAAAAAGTGATCAATTAGGATAAGTAGTTAAACAAAAAAACAAAAACAAAAATGTAAAAACCTACTTTTTCAATGATGTAGACGTTGGGTGCAATAGTCACTGGATGCAAAAGTATCTTTACTTTTTCGTCACACACACGGCCTTCTATAATAACAGGCCTTGACATCGCGCAAAATGCCGTAAAAACTGAAGGCCGTTTAAACTTTCACTTTTACTTATATTGATATATTTTTATATTAGGTAGGGTGCAATAGCAGTCTATGTTTTCTAATAAAAATCTCTAGTAAAGACGGAAATATAAAAAGAAAACCTAAAAGTTGTTAAAAGATAATCATATTTTTCGTATTTCAAATTTCATTAAGAATATTTATGTAATATTAAATAGTATCAATAACAAGCAGAACCATAACAAAGTATATATCTATATATTAAAAAGATAACTGTATTTTTAATTTTTTTTGCTAAAAATGGTAACAATAAAAATCACCAACAATAAAAAACACCAACAAAAGTTGATTCAAGCAAAAAAAAAGTTTTACCAATATATCTCAACAGGGTAAATATATACAAATCCAAACATATTGAAAGACATATAGGCTAATGAGAAAATAAAAAACATAACAAGTAAATAGCATAATTAATTACAAAACTAATTTTCACATAATTTATGATAGCTTTAGTATTTTTGGAGTGGTAATTAGTGAGTAATTCTTTAGCAGAATATTAGAATATACTCTGCATTGTTTTTTTGTGATTTTAAATTAATATTTAGCAGCAATGAACTAAAACTGAGAAACACAAAATGTTCTGTATAAAGGGTCAGTAGCACCTTGAAAAAAAAAAGCAAAATATTGACCATTAGAAAAGAGCATCAGAAGGAATTTCAAGTCCGTCTCTGTTTAGGCAATACAGATAACTTCCATATTTATAATAATAATTGGTAGAATCATTATAAATTTTTATTTCGCTTTTTTGCACATAGCCAGTTATGTAAACTATAGCCACTAATGTAGATTTATTAACTGAGCTTTCAAGATCATGTATATTATCCAGAAGAAATCCACTCAGTTGGTGATCACCAACTGAGTGGATTTCTTTGCATAATTCATTTCAAAACCGAATGCCAGCACCAGGTGATTTGACATTAACAACATTCGAAAAAAAATTATTTTTTCAATAAATATAGCAGTACCTTCAAAATGCTTTATTTTCAATCTCTGGATGCGTTCTTAATACAGCTACTGTTTCTGTGCAAAAAACAGACAAACAAAACTTTACAGATTGTCTCTCTATTGGTTTTGGATAAACTGATTTAGCTGTAAGTTTAGAGAGTTTAAAAAGACCATTGCACTCAGTTTTATATATAGTTTCTAAATCACTCCACTTAGCCAAAGCCAGTTCTTTATTGTTCAAAAATTGAAGTTCCCCAGTCTTTTTTGTCAACCAATTGTTTCGTATAGATTTTAGTAGATGCACATAATCATACAATAAATATATACCTGATGTTGTTAACCATGGTTTACTATCAACTGTTTTAAACATTCCAAAAAATCTTTGATTTACACGGTTACCATCAGTAATTATTACCAGTGTCTTACTATTTTCAATATTATTTATTGTATAGACAATTTGTTGACATTGAGCAAACTGAAATTCAGAGGAAAGATTTGCAACAGGTTGAGCTCTACATATAAATTTTGGACCTCCAAAAAGACATTTAATCATAAATGATAAAATTGTTTTAGCTAACTTTTCAGGGTAGTTTACTGCTTGACCAAACAAAGCACCTCTTTGGTAAAGTAATGAAGCTTTGACATAGACCTCATCAATTAGTAGTATGGAAATTCTTTTTAATGGATTTAAATTCATAAAAATACTATTTATGAAACTTAGGTCCTCCATTGAGCTTATTTTTGAAGTCAATCGTGTTAAAGTCCTTATACTTGGCAACTTGTAGTCAATACACAAACAATCATATAAACTTCGTTGTAGTTGTAATTGATATTGTAGTTAAAGTTAAGATAGTCCGACTTGCACAGAGATACACAGCATTTCAAAGGCATTTTTAAGGTATTTAAAAAAACTAATCGTTAGTTTGACAATATTATTACCTTACAATTTTAACGCCTTGAAACTTACAACGTTATCGTCTTGAAGTTGCGCTATCTAATTTATAAACCAATCAAATTTTAAAGATTTATTAAAAAAGCGCAAACACAAACTTTCGTCTAATGTTAAAAAATGAAAATGTAAACACAGTATTAGGAACTGGCCTTCAGTTTAACAAATTTGTTGCGCGATGTCAAGGCCTGTTATTATAGAAGGCCGCGGTCACACATAATATAATATTCTGAAACTAATAAACAAACATCTAAATTTCTATAAGTAAACTTATTCTTTGATCATTGCCTTTATATCCTATCTTATTTTCATATCATAATCTATTATGGTATTATTTATATAACATATCACAACAATATTATTAAATTTGTGATGTTCAAATATCATATGAACATTCTCTAACATGTTCATATGATATTTGAATATAGTTCTTGAGTATATTATCTGCAAACAATTGACTGATGCAAGTTCAAATGTTGTCAAAAACCAAGCATGCATGCATGGGACACTGCAGTGTCCCACAAAGAAATGCTGGTTTGAAAGTCAAATTTTCTTTATTAAAAAAAATATAAAAATAGGGGGGAGATAGGAAGGTTTCCGTAAATTTTTTTAGGCTCCAAAACTTTTAACTTTATATATAATAAGGTTCATAAAACTTAAGGGACTTACGAAGTAAATTGAGGAACAAAAACAGGATATTTACAGAAACTTTTCAATTTTTAATCTGGAGTACCACAGTGTAATTGGGAATAAAGTCTCTGGGTCCAGTATTCAAAGTAATATGATCTAAAGTAATATATAAATTAAATAAAATGATTTAAAATGCATGCAGTTATACATATAACTCCTGACAGTTAACTATATGTATAACTAGTGATACATAAAATTTATTATATAAACTTATTTTTTAAGGTTATGCTTGAACAAATTAGTACCAATTAATTCAAATTCAAGATTTAGTTCAAGTTCAAGTTCTTATTTGTTCATTGTTTTTTCACTATTTTATATTTATTTGTTCAAATTTGTTAACTGGTACTAATTCTTACTACAGTAAGAATATTTATCATTGTTGAACGTGATTTTATTAGTAACTTAATTTTACTTTCAACATATTTTGACAACACCCTTTACATTTTAAATGATGACAGCTTTACTTTTCTATTGATGTTAAATTTATTACGTTTCAATAACACACATAGAATTTTACTGACTTATTGTTAGCGTTTTAAGAATTTGTTGTATATAAAATTTTGTTTTATATATATTAAAAAATATATATATATTTATATATATATATATATATATATATATATATATATATATATATATATATATATATATATATATATATATATATATATATATATATAGTATTTAGGCTATGCCAGTAGATAGAGGGGCAGTGTGAGTTTAATAATAATTAACAATGGGGAGGGAATGTTGAGACCAAAATAATGTCAATTAAAAAATTGAATTAAAAAAAAAAGTAAATTATTTTATTAAAAAAAAGTAAAACAATTTATGCTAGCTATGAGCAGGTTTTAGAGGTATTTACACCAACAATGTGGTCTAAAAACTTCTTGCTTTTGTTGCTTAAAACTGTAGAGGATCATAGGAAAAACAATTTAAATTCAGAAATTAGCTTGCTTATCTGAAAGAACAATTTGTGTTTTTTATTTTTACTTTTAGTATTGTTGAGAATAAACGTATAATTGAACCAGAAAAAAATTGATGGTATATGCATTTTTTATATTATATTAACAATTTAGATATACCATCATAATATGATAACAAAAACTGACATCATTTTCAATGGGAGATGGCAAAAAATTGACTGAGTTTGATAAAGGGTGAAGGTGTTCAATAAACCGGGTCATCATCTGACATCATTATGCATAGATGATCCTATGATTTAGGTAAAATAAGTAATCAATTTGCCATATTTCTCTTTAGAAAGTGTAAGAAAAAAGCATTGTTATGCTGAGAACCTACCTATTGAGCAAGCTTTGACCACCTATTTTATAAATTTGAGAGACAGAAGTGGAAGTGCGAATCGCAAAAGAATTAATAACAATGCTCTAAATTGATTTTAACTTTGTAGACTAACATTAATATAGTATTTAGAAATAATAAATGAAGTTTACATGATTTTTATAATTTGTATTTATTTCCATTAATTATCAGTTGTCAGTCTCTATTTTATAAAATGAATTAAAAAACTATTTATTTATAGTATAATATTAATACATAAATACTAGTTTCCTAATGCTATTATCATCAAAATGTTAATGGTATTCATTTTAAAGTGAAATTTTGTATCAATTTTGTTGTTTTAATGTTGTGTATATATATATATATATATATATATATATATATATATATATATATAAATATATATATATATATATATATATATTATCTTTACTTTATTTAAAACGACATTTGATATACAACAAACCCCTACAAAGCTTACAATAATTCAGTTATGATACAATCTGAGTTATTGAAACGTAATAAATTTAACATCAATAGAAAAGTAAAGCTGTCATCATTTAAAATGTAAAGGGTGTTGTCAAAATATGTTGAAAATAAAATTAACAAATAAAATCACGTTCAACAATGATAAACATTCTTACTGTAGTAAGAAATAGTACTAATTAACAAATTTGAACAAATAAATATAAAATTAACAAAAACAATGAATAAATAAGAACTTTAACTTGAACTTTAACTAAATCTTAAACTTGAATTAATTGGTACTAATTTGTTCAAGCATAACCTTAAAAAATAAGTTTCTATAACAAATTATATGTATAACTAGTTATACACATAGTTAACTATCAGGAGTTATATGTATAACTATATCAGGAATTATATGTATAACTATATCAGGAGTTATATGTATAACTATATGCATTTTAAAGTATACTATTTTATTTAAACATTACTTTAGATTATATTACTTTAAAAACTGGACCCAGAGGCTTTATTCCCAATAACACTGTGGTACTCCAGATTAAAAATTGAAAAGTTTCTGTTAATATCCTATTTTTGTTCCTCAATGTAGTTTGTAAGTCTCTTAAGTCATAAGGACCTTATAATACCTAAAGTTAAAAGTTTTGGAGCATAAAAAAAGTTACAGAAACTCCCCCACCACCACCACCCTATTTTTTTCTTTTTTAACAAAGAAAATTGGGAATTCTTTGACTTTCAAACCTGCATTTTTTTTTGTGGGACACTGTAGTGTCCAATGCATGCATGCTTGGTTTTTGACAATATTTGAACTTTCATCAGTTAATTGTTAGCAGATAATATACTCAAGATCTATATTCAAATAACTATTATATTATCCTAATAATACGTCTATTTGCACAAATCTTAATCTTATTTCTATAAAGAAAGATAAACATTATTCGTGGTACTTACATACTTGCATGCCATTCTCTATATTAATATAAAATATTTTCACACAATATAAATGTAACGCAATGCAATGTCGATTTAAAATTTTCTTTTTTTTAGTTTTTTTTAAAAAGTTTTTTTTTTAGTTTCCAGCTTTCAAATTAATTCCCATTCAAATCCCACATTAAACCCACGTGGGATTTCCCATGTGTGTAAATACCATATGGTTCCCACATGTAACCCTTGTGGGATTACCCACATGGGTTTAAGGTGACAAATTTCCATACGGATACCACATGGGAAAATCCGTCCCACGTAAATCCCATCAATCCCACACGGAACCCACGCGGAACCCATGTGGGACGCGGTTTTATTTTTCACTGGGTGGTACTCAAGAGAAGCAAAATTATATAAAAACTTCAAAAATAATAATCAGTTTACATAAAAAACATGTTTAAAAAAATTATTTTAAAAACTTAAAAATATTGACTTTATTTACTTTCATCTTAAAAACAATACTTTTTAGGCGATTATACCTGAAAAAATATTTTTATGTAAATTGATTATTATTTTTGAAGATTTTATATAATTTCGCTTCTTTTGAGTGCCAGGTTGACATATATTAGAAAAACATTTTTTTTCAAAACATTAGGGACCTGTCAAATTTTTATGTGTCTTGAGGCACCCCTAAAAATATTTTTTATTCAAAAAAATTTTAAACCAAGTGTTTTTATATTAAATAGAACACGCTTAGTTATAAATATATATATGTGTGTGTGTGTGTGTATGTGTGTGTGTGTGTGTGTGTGTGTGTGTGTGTGTGTGAGTGTGTGTGTATGTGTTTGAGAGTGTATTTATATTAGTGTTGATACACTATTGGATAACTCGACTGTCGACTAAATCGACTAATATTTTCTGAAGTCGTTTAAATTGACTAATATATTTTTAAAATCGACCAAGTCGGCTAAAAGTTGATTTAGTCAAAATATGAGAATAATTTATTTTTTCGTAAATTTTTAAATAAATTACTTTTTTTTTTTTTTTAAATAATAAAGTAATTTATTTTTGCTTTCTATTTTGAACATCATATCATTTAAATGTTAATGGAGCAAAACAATATGACAGAACGGCCGCTCCGACAACTGGACAATATGTTTCCAGTCTCCAATGAATTCGGAATTGCCTTAAATATTTTCCATATATCAATGTCTTTACAATCATATTTACAATGTGATTGTATAGATGACATTTAGATTTTGGAGCTTCACAACTTAATTTTGCCCAAGGACCCCGAGTCAGCTTGAAGCGGCCCTGAATGAAAGTCTTTATGAAAATCAAAAGTATCAAGTAAACGAAAGAAAAAGAAATTAATGAAATTAATACCCGATAGTTTAATTAGGTATAATTTTTTTTCTCTTTTTTTATTGTAGTTATTAAGGAGCTCCAAGAAATCTTTTCGGTCATATTACAGTCCCGGAAAGGGCATAAATAATGCTAATATGCTATGAATTAAATAAACCTTAAAGAGTGCAAACAAAAAATAGATAATAGTTATAATTAGAAATGCCATACTAAAAATAACCATTCACTATGTGCAATGCGACCGGCAAATAATACGAAAAATTTAGCAAGTTCTGTTAGGATAATGTTTTGCGCTTGCTCACCAACACTTATATGGGTTTGGTGTCCAATTTAAGTTAACGATTTCGTTTGCAATTGGAATTACTCTTTCTCACATCTTCACAAGTCTGCATTTTTTCGTAGAGATTAGTTCGATTATTTTTATTTACATTTCTTTTTCTTAGGAAGTAGAGCTGAATTATTACCGGTTCTACTAGTCACGGTGATGGTTCATCGGTGTCAAGCAGCCTTTCACTTAGAAAGATTTATTGCATCATTTTATTGCAACCGTATAATTAACATTCCCATTAAAGTTAAACCATGTTTTAAGTTCAGGTTGTAGTAAAGATCTATCTATATCTAAGATCTATACCAACCTCTCTGAAATGCATTGCAAAATCTCTGAGCTGGTTATTTTTGTAATCTTTTTTATTGGTTTGAATAGTTTAAACATAACCATAGTTATATGTTTATACATAACTATAGAAAAAATTAAATTACTATTGTTACTAATACTATAGTAATACATAGCTAGAGTAAAAAATTACATCAAATTAATGTAATAGTCAACAAATAATGTGTACTGTTACACATCCAAGTCATAAATTAAACAAACGTACCTACAGCGTAGTTAACATATTGTGGGTATTCTATTTAACTCAAAAATCCCTTTTAAAAGTAATCAATCATTTAAGTTTTCTTCCAATTTGAAACTTTTTATAATCTTATTAAATTGTATTTTTGTGTTGACATTTAAATACTCTATATTGTTAAGTGTTTGTTTAAGAAAATAATTCATATCTTTTATTTTTTTTTTAATTTAAAAGCTTTTAGCCTAAATAAAACACCCGTTTTATGAATTAACACTAAATGTACTTTTATAAACAGAGAAAAGATAGTGTTTACTTTGACTTGTATTTTGCCAGTTTGTACTTATCATTAAGTCAAAACTGACAATTTTTGACTTTACATCTTTTTCCAGTATACCCACGATATGCACTTCAATGAACCAGGTCGGAACCCTGGTGGCAACCGAATATTTGGTGACACAAAACCACTATTTGTGACATCTCTCGTTACAATAGTACATGCTTTTATTTTTAAATGAACAAATAAAAATTAAAAAAGATTGAAAAATTAAATCTAATGAAAAGATAAAAGGACTTTAAGATTTTCATTTGACTAAATCGACTTTTAGTCGATTAATAGGAATTCCAAAGTCAACTAAATCGACTATTAATTCTTTCTAAGTTGACTAATTTTTACTTTGGACTTGTCGACTTTTAGGCAATTTAGTCAAAGTCGATAACAACACTAACTTATATAAATATTAATTTATATATATGTGGCTTTTGTGTATTATTTAAACCCTCGCTCAACTGTTATTAAGCAAAACCCAGAAATCATAAATCATGCAGCTTGCAGACTACTATAGAGGAGACAAATATCTTCTTGTTGTTGTTGTGGTTGCCTCCCAAAAGTTTTTTTGCCAAACTAGGGTTTTTGCCAAACTAACATGCCAAACTAGGGTTTTTTATACATTTAACCTAGAGTATCCTTCTAGATCAAAATCATTTTGGGAAATTTTGGCAATCTATATTTCAAAAAATCTTCTTTTATCAATAAAGACAAGTAAACTATTGAAATCATTAACTTTAAATGAATCATAAAGACATTTTTTAAGAAATTTTTTAATGAGTAGAACATAAACAGGAACATTTTTTTATTTACTTTTTAATTAAATATGTGTATATGTTAATTTTTAGATATTTTTTTGCTTGTTTGAAACAAACACTAAAAAGGTGTGTAGCATGAAATACATCATAACGGTGTAAATTAACACCAAAACGGTGTAAATTAACACTAAAAAGGTGTGCAGCATGAAATACACCAAAACGGTGTAATTTATACCAAACGGTGTTTTTCATGCCTTTTTAGTGTAATTTAACACCTTTTAATTAAGAGTGTAAGATTCTTTCTTTTCCTTGTTTATCAGAAATAATGGATATAAGTGGATTAGCTGTTTACCATAAATATTTTACTGAGGTCCACAACTTTTCAAATTAGTTTTGTCAATTTAGATCTAACTATATCACGAGTGTTTTGAGCCATTATTTATAACTTTTGATTTATATACAACTTGTACTTATTGTATGATTCTTCTTTCTTTTAATTAATGAAACTGGTCTTTGTGGTCCGACTTTAGCTTACATAAACAAAAAGTTGCGAAAATACCTCATCAACACATTTTGAAAATTACTAAATACCCATTTATATGGTTATATGCCCATTTAGTTGTTACAATTTAGGATCATATTTTGACATGCTTATTGATAAAATAGATTTGGTTTAAGATATTGATTTGATTTAGAGTGGTTTAAAGCTGAAATGCTAAATGTGCCAACTCAAATGCATATATAACAGTTTTGGGGGGATGGGATGAGGGTGGACACCCTCTACACTCCCTGTTCAGGATGGCCCTGTATATTAGGCAGATGCATTTTTAGGGGTTGGAAAAACTACAATTTTGCCACCTTATTATCCCAATCTATGTTGTTATAGAAGACTTTTTCTACAAAAAATTTTGAAAAATTTTAAATTTCCTGACCTCCCTAGGGGTTTGAATATTTTATATTTGTACATTTTTAGAGTAATATATCGATGGCTAAACTCCAACACCACGTATCTCAAAATTTGGTGGTTTTGAGTTAAGTAGTGAATAAGAAACTATGTTTCTTATTCACTACTTAACTCAAAACCACCAAATTTTGCTAATTTTCCAACCTGAGTCTAACAACACTTATGTTAAATAATACCGGGAAAAGTGTTTAAATTAGTTAAATTTGTCTCCTGTATCTTGTTTGTTGGTAGAACTGAATTCTAACACCACATATCATGGTTTGTTTACATTGAAAACATGTGACAATATTAGCCAGCTGGTTCATTTCAGGTAATTATTGTTTGATTTGTTAACTGTAATGCAATTAAGTTAATTGGCTACTAGCTTAAAAGTATAATGAATAGTTTTGAAGTATTCACTTAACTTAGATTTGTTGTTTACTATAGAAAAATTGCTTGTAAAATAAACGTTCAAGATACGTGTTGTTACAGTTTAATTTGTATTCTTGCAGGTCCAAGATACGTGTTGTAATATTAATATCTACTACCTAGCAGTTGAATCATGGATGATCGGTTTGCTACAAAAAGAAGAAGCAGTACGTAAGTAGCTTTTAAAATAATACTTAAATTCAAATTTCTATAGACCTACTCCATAAAGTGATAGGCCTACTCCTGTATAAAGTATGACTATTTGACAATACTAGCTCAAGCTTATTCGTTTACAACATTTGAAAGGTATAATAACAAGAAATAGTTTTGAACTTTTGGCTAGGCCAAAAGATTCAAAACTATTAATAAATTTCTCTCATAATTTATCCATTAAAAATTAGTTTATTAAAACAATAATACCCTAATAATTTTTCAGGAACTGAGCGGACTACGAATTTTCTTGGAAGGACAATTATTTTGAACAGCAATGACGATACAGGAAATCAAGCTTTTGGACTATTGATATATAAAGCAGAAGTGATATTTGAAGATGGCTTAGGTATTGAAGACGTCCTACAAGAAGAAGTCATCCACTCTGTCAACGAAACGGATTTGAATCAGCCCGGGACAAACCATCAGGATGTTTTACGATAAGGAGATCAACCCATACCTATTATTGATTGCTCTCTATACTTAAAAGATAAAGAAAAAACTGCTACAAACATTGACAATAGTATTAATTACAATAGCAATGATGAAGAACCTAATGACCTTAATGACCCAGATTTTGTGTTGCCTGATGATGAGATTATGCAAATTAGCCTTGAAAATGACTCAAATATTGGCCTAAATAAAAACGATGCTCAAAATAAAGAAAACAATTCCAATGCAGACCATTTAATTAACGACCTTGCAAGAAAATCTCAAGATGACTTACAAAACTATGCTCAAAATATCGAAAATAATCCCAATGCAGACAATTTAATTTGCCAAGAACTTGCAAGAAAACCTCAAGATGATTTGTGCTCTGTTGAGGTACTTAATAATGAAGGCAATAATGGCAAGAGAAAAAGAAACTAGCGGCCTGATTGATCTTCTTGGGATATCAACGTTCACAAGAAACTAAGAATAACAGGAAAAAAGTATTTAGGCTATAAAAAAGTGATGGTAGAATTATTGTTAAACGAAGTGAAGTGGAGCATGAAGAAAGAAAAATGGGACCTGCGTTTAATTACAAAATTTTTAAAGCAAATAAAAAACGAAAATGTACTGAAATATCAGAAGAGATGAGACATGATTTATTCAAATTTTTTTGGCAATGATATGATTTATTCAAATTTTTTTATCTTGGAAAAAAAAAACAAGTTTACATCCGCAACCACGTGAAGAAAACTGATGTACAACAGAAAACTGTTATAGATAAAATAAACAGGAGGTCTGGTTAATTCAAATACTACTTAAGTTCTACTGCTGGTGATTTAAAACCTGTTTGCAAAAAGATGTTCTTGAACACCCTTGGTACAAAAGAATATTTGGTTCAAAATTGGGCATCAAGTACAGTTGTGTCTCCAGACGACAAGGAAGCATTCAGAGAAAAAAATACTACAAAAGAAAAAGATCATTTCTAAATGGTTTGAAAGTTTACCAAAAGTCCCAATCTCATTATTGCAGAGCATCCACGTCAAAAATGTATTTAGAACCATTATGGGATACAAAAATTGATTTGTACAGATCATACAAAGACTTTTGCATTTCCCACAATAAACCGTATGGATCCCTTACTATTTATGCAAGTTTTTGAAGAAGAGAATTTTTCCCTCTTCGTTCCCAAAAAAGATCAGTGTGATACTTGTTACGCATTTAAAGCAGGCAATGTTTCAAAGGAAGACGACGGTCAGCATATTACTGAAAAAAATTGGGCTCGAGCTGAAGAAGAACGGGACAAGCAGAAGGCAGTTGATATTGTATCAACTGCCTTCTGCTTGTCCCGTTCAAGCAATATGAAATATATTGCTTGACGGCAGACATGGAATCTGTTAACCCCATGACAAAGGCAAGAGCCATGTATTATAAGACGAAATTATGTTCACATAATTACACTGTTTATAACTTAGCTATTAGGCATTGCAAATATTACTGGTTTTCAAAAGTAGAGGGGGTTTTAATATACCAAGGAGGCTTAGCAAACTCCCTTCCCTTATGAGGCTGCATACTTGAAATATGACTTTTTCAAGGATTTCTTTATTATAAGCTATTACAATTCAGTTCGTCCATGAAGAAATAACGGTGACCCATGATGTTCGCTGTTTCCAGTACCTACCCACAGGAACGATTCAATACAAATTATATTTTGATGGAAGTTTTGTGGATTTGCCTAGAAGACCAATCAAAGTTAAAAAAGATGAGTCACCTATACAACTATTTAAGGAAAGGATTCCGCTTCCATACACCAAATGGAAATATTTACAAGACTTGAAGTATGCCATCCCAGAGGATTACCATCACTTTTATGACTTCCTTTCTTACAAAAAAAATTTTTGTGAAGACAACAGATGTTGGAGGACACTTAAAAGTTACCCATTAGAACACCAAAGAAGGTATAGGGGGTTATGTAACTGTTTAGCCTTACTATTTTTTAAAAGACTGCCTTTTTACAGTTTTATATGCCTTTTAGTTAATGAATTTTGTCCTATTTCATTTTAGACAATGCAGTTTTATTATTGACTTACCCTCTTAAACAACACTTATCTCAAACAAAACTTCAGGTCAATTCCACGTATCTTAGAAAATTGCCCATATTTCAAAGTAAAAACTTATTTTAATAAAATCAACATTTTAAATAAACAAACAAAAGAATTTAATAATTTGACGTTTTTTTATTTTTTTATTTCAGTGGCTTTTTTGAAAAATATCACGTTTTTTATACTTGGTGTTGAAGTTTAGTCATCGATATATTTTTTTAAATTTGCATCGCCGGACCTATGTGGAGTTCTAATCACAGCGCGCAATAATAAATTTTTTGAAACTGCACTGTTTATAACTTTTTAAATTTAAAATGGCAATATCAACACGTTTAAATACTGAAATATTTTTATTAGGACAAACCCACGAAATTGATAGCAGAACTTTGCCTACAAAAGGCGACGTTTTAAGATATTTTTATCTCTGCTGCAAATTATTAAATTTCAAAAAAAATAATAAAAAACACACCAAAATTATTTCTTGCCCTCTAGATATAAATCACGGGCTGCTATGTAATGATAAAACATGTCAGCCCAAATGTGTTGTTTCTGTTCTTAGAAAATCGTGACTTAGGAGTGGTATTCCACACATTAGCTGAAGAAGTATTAGGTAACTATTGATTTAAATTATGTTCATAGTTTATTACATCAGGGCTCGAATTAAGCGTACCGCGATCGCGAATCGCGATTACTTTTCGCACCTTCGCGATTAGTTTTTTCTTAAAATTTGTTTTTTCGCGCTCTTTCTTTTTTTCGTGATTGTTCTTTTTTTATTTTAGAAGATTGATACTCTATTTGCGAATATTTAGTGTTCTTTTACAGTATAAAACTGCAGTGACTTCTGTAACGATAATTTTTTTTTTGCGGAGCATAAAAGAAAGAAAAATAATAGATTTAGAAAATCAATTAGCAAAAATGTTCAAATGCAGGAAAAAGACCGATTGTTTAAGGAAGGAAAAATTTATAGAAAACAAACGTTTAAATACCTATTCGAATCAAGAGTACAAGCTAAATATTGCAAATATTACCATATGTATGGAAGGCTGTTTTCAATCTCTCCAAAAATCACCATTGTTTATACATTTGGTAGCTTTACTTAACGTTTATAACCGGCCGTTAAATGTGAATGATGGAACTTTTGGCGATAAAGCTATCGGTGAAGTTGTTGAACATTTTTCTGAATTTTTAATTGGTTTAGGATGTGATTTGAATAATATACTTCATGAGTGGATCATTTTAAAAGCATACATGTTTCCCATCATAAGTAACAATCAAAATGAGTATTATTTGAAAATTTGGAATCTCTACTTCGGATAAGTGAAGAAGGTCCTGAGATTGACAAATTTGAACCTGATACTGCTATGGACGAATGGTATAATGATGAAGTTAGACGATTGTCAGCAAATTTTCATCGTTATCCGGAAAAAAGAAAAAGAAAGTCAGGAAAAACAGACATTGATCTAGCGACAGTTACAATATCGGATTTGGAAGAAAGTGAAAGCGAGGAAGAAAATTTCATATTTTAAGCATTAAACTAGTGAAATGATTACAAAACGATCAAAATATTCACGATTACGATTACAAAATATTCACGATTCACGATTCACAATTCACGTCAGATTCACGATTACAAAATATTCACGATCTAATACTTTTTCTATTAGCAATCAAAAAAAGAAATAGATCGTAAAAGATTCTATTTAATTTAGACACATTTTTTTCTTTCGTTTTATTATATTGAATGAAAAAAGTGAACGCTAACTTTTATTAAAAAATACATTGAATGAAATAGCAACAGATAGAAATATAATGGGAATTTGATAAGGTTATTTAATTAAGAAAACTTACTTAATAAGAATTTAATTATCATTCTTGTTTGTGATTGTGCGGGTTTTCGTGATAAAATGTTAAGTTATCACATTTTATCATGATAATGTTTTCGTCATTTTTAATGGTCTTTTATAACTGTTTCAAATTTATAGATTGTTTTGTTAGAGTTTTAAATAATTTGTTTTACTGTTAAAAATTTATAGAAAATTAAATATTCTAGTTGTTTTAAACAGTTTAAAATATGTAAATAAAATAGAAAATGAAATAATTAATTAAAAGAAGATTATATCAAGTTCATTGATTTTACAAAAATACAGCCGTTAGATTTAATGCAGATTTAAAGAAGATTATATCAATTTCATTGATTTTGCAAAAATACAGCCGTTAGATTTAATGCAATATAATAATAGTAATAATGTAAATTATAACTAAAGCTACTTTACAACCGCTGAACGTAAATGCTATGACATCTTATGCAAAAATGAGACTTATTATATATGTTATTATAAATAAGTTAAAATAAATAATGCCCCCTCCCCTCCGGCGGGAGTGCAGGAGGGGTTATGAGCAACAAAAAATCGCGATTAGATTTTTTTACGTTAACTCGAGCCCTGCGCATTATTGATAATTATTCAATAGTTATATATTAATTAAAAACATTTTCCTTAAAATAATTTAATAAATTTTCATTTGTCATGTAACCTAAATTTTTATATCAATAACTTATTGATATAAAAATTTAAGTTAAATGACAAATGAAAATTTATTAAATTATTTTAGGGAAAATGTTTCCAAACTAATATATCATCACAAGAAACTGGTATCATATCGTTTCAAAAACGGTTTTGACAGAGGGCATCCAAAATTTTATGAAATAATTGAAAAAAATTTCGATCAAAAGATGCAAAAGAATGCGATATTTTATTGTATGAAGACCACAAAACTGCAAGAAAAATGATAATTGATAAAATATATCAAAAAGTTTATTCCAACAGAGAGTTTTGCAAAAGGAAAGCCAAGGAGTTTGAGAAAAAGGAGGAATCATCCACAAAAAACTCAAAGTTAAAACAATTTTCATCAAATAGCAATTGTATTAATGAAAATCAAGAGGTATATTTGTTAGAAAATTTTAATAATGAAGAATTTCATAATAATAATTATGATGAAATTGAAAAATAATCAACCAACATAAAACAAAATAAAGTGACAGTAACAGTGGATCGTGATAAACTTATCAAAAAAACTTCAACATTTTGTGGGCGTTTTGGAATTTCTGTTGGAATACAAACAGAATTGTTAGCAATATATTTAAGATGTGGAAATATCGATGAAGTAAAACTTTCAAAGACAAAAGTAGAAAAAATAAAAAGAGATTTATATGTATATTTATAGTTTTTTACTTATCAAAGTGGTTAAAAAGTCCACCTGAAATGTGGAATTAGTCTGTGTAAATGACAGTTGTGAAAGAGCTGGTAAATTGGTAAAAGATTTTATTGATTCAACAATTAAAGAGGAAAAGTTGCAAGATATTTTATTGGTTTTGAAGGAACACAGAGTTAATTTTCCATTTTATAAATGTAACTGGTCCAAAGAAATACTTAATAAATTGTAAGAAAAGTTTAACTTTTTAAATGTGGGACAAAACTTTCTCCGCACCCTGTATAAATATATATACACACACACACACACATATATATATATATATATATATATATATATATATATATATATATATATATACACACATAAATACATACATACTACATACATACATACATACATACATACATTCATACATACATACATACATACATACATACATACATACATACATACATACATACATACATACATAATGCAAAAGATTTAAATTCAACTGATGAAAGTTTTGCGACATTTCTTTCTAAATATATTTGAAAATGTTTTAGATCAAATATTTCTTTTAGCATTTTAGCTATTTTAGCGTCTTTTAAAACCTTAGAATGGCTTAGTAAAGCATTTGCATGTTTGCTATTACCGTGATGAGTGAGATTCATTGAGTACATACACACTATTTATGGTTTGTCCAACACTATTTACCATTTTTTTAAGCAGTTATTGAAAACAATAATTATTTTTACTGCTTTTATACTTAATTTTAAGCTTTTAAACGCATAATTTCAAAATAACTTACGCATGATTAGCATAATTTGTGTGGAGTTATATCGTATTTAGAGTGATACGTTCCTGCGCTAACCTCATAAAGTTTGTTTTGCACCATATTCCCGCAAAAAACACGATTTTCAACTTCAATAAAAACTGTTAGAAATGATATAAATGATGATATAAATTGCAAACATATGCAATTAACAGTAAAACATGCATAATTATGTCATAACAAAGTGCGCCTGTTTTGAAATAAAGGGGAGGGGAAAGGGTCGAAATAAAAGCGTACTAAATTAAGAAAAAATGTATGCTGACATGTATTAGAAAAAATAGTTTCTAACATCAATTGCGCTTTAAAAAAATTAAATAGCCGAGACTATTTTGAAACGGCATGCGAGAGATTGAAAAAAAAACAAGCAAAAAAGAAGTGTAATGACGAAGGGCAAACAAAAGGCAATTATTGACTTATTAGCGGCGCTAATTTGATCATCCAACAACACAGAAGGTGTTAATAAATACGGCTTTTTGTATCCGTTATTCAACTAAAGGTAAGTTTCCGCTCATCCTTTTTTCTACGGGAACCGAAAAGAAAAGAAAAAAATATTTACGTGAGCATGCGTAGTTTTAATTTGTTCGAGGAAAAACTACGCATGCTCACCTGTTTGCTTTTCCCATCCCGTTCCCGAAGAAAAGTGTATGAGTGGAAACTCACCTTAAGTTTGAGAATATTTTATCGTAGTTGGAATATATTTGCATGGTTACATGAACAAATTTGTATGTTGAAATGTTCAATGAATGATAAAATTTTAGTTTTTAGTCTTAATTAAAGCAAAACAGCAACGTTATTGTGAAAACATGCAAGAAAACCATAATCTTAGAGTAAAGCAGGCAATGTTTTATCAGGCAAACTTTTCGGCTAAATAAGAGCTTCTAAAGTTTACTCCGTCGGCTTTTCATGAAGAAGAGAATCTCGGTTACTTACTATTTTTCTGCAGACGGATTAAATTTTCGACCATAAGTTATTTTTTAAATTTCATTTAGAACGATGCAAAATAATTATTTTGAGGTAAAATTAATGCCAATTTTTTTTTAATGATTCTATGGAAAACAAATTACTGTTTCAATTACTTTGAAGAAAAAAATAATAATAATTCGGATAAAAAACAAGTTGAGTAACCCCGTGTTCATTTTTTATAAGAATGACTGCATTCACAAAAAATACAACTTGTTTGTAAGAAAAATGTATTCGCATAATAAGTTTTCTATCCAACCGCACGCGCATTTCAAAAAACGGCAGGTGTTTGTATGTTTGGAAAAATGAAACTTCGTTGGCGAAAAGAATTGACTGTGAAACTACTGTGATTGAAAACGAAATAATTAATAAAATAACGAAACTAATACAAAACATTTTGTTAATTGTTTTTAAATTTTATAAATTAATTCAAATTATAGCTAAACTCGGTTTATCTTGTTTATAAAAATGCTTTCATTTAATTTTTTTTTTTTTTAATACTGTCGAGTTTTAGCATTAAAATTGTTTAAAATGAATATTAAAACAACAGATTCCGTTCTAACATCTGTAAAAAATTAAAATCTTATACAAGCATTTCTGTTTGAAAAAAAAAAAAAACAACCATTAGGCGGTTGATTAATTTATATCTTAAAAGCGGAAATCTAATTTTTGCCTGAGAATGAATAAAGCGCTTACAACTGTTAAGAGGGGATAGTTTGAAAATATTAAACTGTACATTTTAGGAAATTCGTAGAAAGCGTAGGTTACCGAGATAACAAAAAATAAACAATCAAAACTTTTAATTTAATTAGCTATAAAATTAAAATCAGTAAAACCAGCGAAAACCTTGTCAACCAGCCAAGTACAGTAGTTTTATTTTTTTTCAATCACAAATTGAGTAAAATGTTTATTAAAATCTTCGAGATTTATTTAAACCTTATTATAATTGATTTATTTCTGAAATTTGGATTTAGGCTCATTTTAATTGTTACATCTAGAAACTGTGTGCAGCTGTTTTACGCAGCGAGCGTTACATTTACTTTATCCCTACTTTTGCAGGCAAATGAAATTAATGAAGCGCGTCTAACCATGAATTTGTTGTATGCAGAAAGTTACACTCAGTCGTTAATTATTCATACGTAACTTTAGTAGGAAGCATCCAGCCGTAAATTTGTGAGCTTTGTATGTTTGATATACATAAATTCGTTTTTAGTAATTATATACATAATTTGTATATTGTTTTTTAATATTAATATATGTACGACCCACACACACACATAATGTTTTATATACTCTCCACGCTCCTGATTGGAGCGCTGGTCAAAACTGCGTTAGCTACTGATGGAGAATTTACGCTTAAAAAAGATACAGATGAGTCCGGAAGTATGAAAGTAAAGAAGGTTAGAACCCATGCTGCTTCTTGTTTCTTCTCATTATTGTTTGACTTAATTTAAAGGTCCGTCTTTTTTAGCAGTACAATTTACACCGTTTACAGTTTCAACTTTTTTCCTTCCTTTTTTTTTTTCCGGCATTTAAAAATATTTTTATCGTTTAATTTTTGCAGCAACGTTTTGTAATAAATTCTTTAATTAGTATTATTATTGGAAATTGATGTATTTAAATAAATTAAATGCATTTGTTTTCAACAAACTTTTATCACCTAAAATGTAAAAATTATTCTACAGAAAAGAAAATTTTATAGATGACGGCGATTGTAATATATCTTTTTTCTTAACGAACCGCAGCGGGCCAATGAAAATAGTCTTTAAAAATCTACTAATAAAACACTTTTTTTATTAAAATATTTTAGTAAATAGTTTTCAGTTTTATATTAAAGTTTTAATTCAATAAAACATGAGTTAAAAAGCTGAAAAAACGGCCACTACAAAAACAATTATTTTGTGTACTGAACATTGTATTAAGTAAATGAGTAAAAAAAATGCCTTCGATAAGCAGCCATTATTAAATGATTTGCTTATTTCTTTACTCAGACTTATATAGTGCACATAAATGCTTAATGCTTAAAAATTATATACTAAGTGAGTTTTAGTCAAAATTTTCTTATATATATTGTTTTATTTCTTATTTAATTATATATACAAATTTAGCATTAAAAAATTTTGTACAAAAAAATTAATTAATGTTACAGCAAAAAAAAAATGTTTTAAATTTATAGACTTGTTGCTAATTTGTAGATGATTGCCCCTGGATACTATTCTCAAGAATGCAACGTTCATAAACCGTGTCCTGACCCCACGAAATACTGTCATATGTTTTTGTGCGTCGATTGCTTAAAAGAAAACGTTGCTTGCACTCAAAATGGTCAGTGTTGCCCTGGAACAGAATGCACGTATGGAAGATGTAAAAAAGGATCCTCTAAAGGAGCTGCAGGTTTTAAATTTTATATTTTTTGAGCAAAATATATTTTAAATTTTGTAATTTATTTAACTTTATAGTTATTTAAATTTATATTTTTTAAATTTAAAGAAGCATCGAAAGTTAGAAAAGTTTAATAACCTATAAAAATACAAAATAAAATATAAAGAATCCAAAACTGTTTTGCAAAATGTTTTTAAATAACAAAAGTGGTTCTATGACCTATGAATCAATATTATTAGTTCTGAAATATCATTTAAGGTACTTTTTGCGATAGACAAAAAGATTGCGTTGGTCCGGATTTGTGTTGCGTTCGTGAACCTGCTATTAATCCTGTCATCAGTATTTGTAAGCCTGCGCTTGATGAACATCAAACTTGTGGACCGTATAACCAATTTAGAACAGTATATATAGGAGGAACAGTTCAGCCAGTTTGTGGACCTTGTAAACAAGGATTAGTTTGCAAACAAGTGGGGTAAGAACTTTATTTTAAAAATTCCAGCAGATCACAAACTACATAAAACATTTAAACAAAATTAATGTTAACTATAATTGCATGCCAAATTTCTATTATAGGTATATAAATATCTTTGTGTTATTTTTAAAAAAAATATCCTTGTGTTAATTTTTTAAAAAATATCCTTGTGTTATTTTTTAAAAGAATATCCTTGTGTTATTTTTTAAAAAAATATCCTTGTGATATTTTTTAAAAAAATATCCTTGTGTTATTTTTTATAAAATTTTTGAGCAAAAATCAAAAAACTACTAATTTTTTTTTTTTTTCCTCTGTAAGTTTGCCGTCAATACATTTTATAAATTTCGTATTTAAAATTTAACAATGGCTGGGGCAAGAAGAAGACACAATTGTCTTGTCACCAAGCCCCTAAAACTCCGTAAATAATATATTCACATCATATACACACATACGGTTATGCAAATATATGTCATTAAATATTATACATAAAAATTAAAAAAGTAAAAATAAAAAATAAAAAAAAATCACAAGTTTAATCTCTTTAAAATATTATCCCCTCCTCCTCCCCCTCTTTAAAACATCATTACCTCCTCCCCCTCATTTCTATATATTTTTATATATACAAAATGACATTTTTTAATGAAAATAAATAGTATTTTTCAGTGTTAATTTGTCAAAAGAACTTCATTAATAAGTATTTCAATGTTTTTGCACTATCGAAATAAATCCTCCATGATATTAATTGTATGTTTAATACAATTATGACCACATCTTTACCGTTGTTGGAAACGGTGTCAGCTCATCAGACCGAAAATTCCTAAAATGTTGTTAAAGATGTGAGCGATCTTTGCGCATTTTATACGGGTTAGTGTAGATGTCTTGAATGTAAAACTGGCCGGAAAGCCATATGTCACCCCACGTGCCACTACTAAATTCAAATATTGATTGACTTTCAACTGACTAATAAAATTTTGAAAGTAAAATATTAGCTTGAAAAACTAATTAGATTGGTTGTCTAAAACGTAGAATGGTTTTTTATAGGTCGTCTACTTCGTCTAATGCCTCTAAACCTTCATAATCACTGGTAAAATATTGTGCTCATTTTTTCTTCAGTGCTAAAATTTTTTTTTATCTATATTGTTTAATTTATCGTTGCTATCCTGGCGGATATTTTGTTTAATTAAATTTTAATTTATTGGATGAACCTTATACATGTGTATTTTGAATTGTGGTGTAGAAGCCCGTTTTACCATGTGTTAACATCTGAAAATTATTAAAAAAATCTCTGTTTTCTTACCTCAAATGTTCTCCTACTTCATCAGTTACAGTGATTAAGTTGATAAACTCATGTTTTCCTGGTTTTCTGTTGTCTTTTTCAAAATTTTTGATGAATATTTTCAATTTATCTTTCCACCGTTTTCTTAATGAACTTGGAGATTTAGCTTTTTTATTACATTTTTATCATTAACCATTATCACAAATATATTATGTTTACACTTTTTACGTTTGAAATTGGATTTTGTTTGTTTGAACAAGACTGCCAACAGTCTTTGTATGTTATATATATTATATAAATAAAATACTTTAATTAGTTATAAGTTTGTACATTCTAACATTCGGTGCAAAATCTGTCCGCTATCTTTATGCTACCTTTTAAATCAACTTCTTCCGTCTTTCACTCTAACATTTTTCGTTTTGCTTAAACTCGTTTACTCTTGGTTCGTCGAAACTTCGTTACAATGCTCTTTAGTGAGCTAAACTCGACTTCGCGGGCCTTGGAATGTGGCCTCTTTATGGCAATTAACCGGAGAATGATAAACCACAATGCCATCTTTGTATACTTTCTAACCTTTTTCGGTTAGTTCGAAATAAACACAATTCCCTTATTTTCTTATTCGTTTCAGAAAGAAAACTATTTTTGTTCGACTAAAATTCTTATAAAATTAAAGTTTGATAATTATTTTTGTTACCTGGAAATAAACAAGTCTTGCAAGATAATTTGTTAAAATACGTTAATAAAATATCAACAGTGAGGTGATAAATAATAAGCTTTATCCTAACCTAATTAAAAAAGTTCTCAGAACCATCACATATATAAATAATTATAAAATTATTACTATTATTACTGTTTATTTCAAAATAAAGCCTGATACATTAAAATTTATGTTTAACGACAATGTAAAACATACAAATACAAATGTTGTTACAAATTCACCAACAATTTATACTTAGTCACGCACGTTTTGATTCTGTCGCGGCAAATATATTATTTTTAACTAATTATGTTAATTATGTTAGTTATGTTACTCCGTGCTTTGATTAACATTTGATATGTTTAGTTATTTTATTCACATAAACCATTGAATGTTGTTATATAAATTGTAAACTATCTAACATAAGAAATATAGGAGATAAAAATGTTGAGCTTGGTAGGGGTGGGGCAATTTTTTTTAAGATGCATATTTATGTCTATGCTATAACCAGTGAACAATATAAAATATATATAACATAAGAAAAAAGATTTGAGAAAACCATACAACAGTGTAGAAAAAAAAAAATTTTTTTCATTAAATAATCTAGCAACATTGTCAACTAGTCACAGTATTTTGAAAAAATTCTGGCTTTCTTTATATGACTCAGGGCCTAATGACATTTAGTTTAAAAGGTTTCTTTTGTCCTCGGGGTAAAGAATCTTCAGAACTTATAAGAGCTCGGAGAAAATGTTTCTCCTATTAATTATGTATGCATGTATGTATGTATGTATGTATGTATGTATGTATGTATGTATGTATGTATGTATGTATGTATGTATGTATGTATGTATGTATGTATGTATGTATGTATGTATGTATGTATGTATGTATGTATGTATGTATGTATGTATGTATGTATGCATGTATGTATGTATGTATGTATGTATGTATGTATGTATGTATGTATGTATGTATGTATGTATGTATGTATGTATGTATGTATGTATGTATGTATGTATGTATGTGTGTATGTATTTATATATGTATATAAATCAATATTTGTTTAGAATTTTTGGCGTTCATGAGATCTGTTTGCCATCTGGAGGTAAAGGAAAGAAATAAGCAAAAGAAAAAGAAAAGTTTACGAAGCAAAGTTAAAAACTATAATAAATTGAAATTAGCCATCCCTTAAAAGTACATTCAATAATATATTTGAATTAACAATACTTTGAAGAAAATTTAAAACTTCATAGTTTAGTTGCATGGCTACCGAGCATGTTTTTTAGTATTGTTTTTTTTTTTAAACAAATTATTAATTTATCTTTATACAAACAATTGCTTACACTTTGTTACGCACAATAAAAGCAGCCATTAAATATAACTTTGATAAAAATTTAAATTGATTTAAATTGATACTTTAACAAGTTAAAACTGACTTTTAACTCAAAATAATCGTGTATCAATCCAATTAAAAATTTTAAAATAAAAGTTAAAACTGGGCTTTTTTTATGCATAACTAAAATTTTTCATATATTGTATATTAGGTTATCCACTTTACAACTTTGTGTAAAATATCTTAGAACATGTGTATAATAATATTGTGAATGTTCAAAACACAAAGCTTTACTACTCTGTGTATATTAATTATTTAAAACGCATCTTTGTAAAAAAAAGTTGTACCCCTTTAAAGAAAATGTGTTTGTAATTTTTTAATCACTCACTATGCATGTTGGAATAATCATGTAAGCGCGATAAACTATAAAATACAACATATAATGCAGTATCATGGTCGAAAAATAAATATTTATAATAACTATATAGAATTAAGTTGTAACTAAGCAAAAATAGCAAATCGAATACTGTAAATGAAAGTACTCTATCACAAGGTGGTTTAAACGAAAGTATTCAACAATTTTTCGTATAAAACTAAATGTTTACAAACATTGCTGCACTTTTGGTAAGTAATTATAATTAAGTTTTGGCGAGTCCAGAAAATTCTTATTTTTAAGTTTAAATTATGAACTTTATGTAAGCAACAAAATAAAAATCGCGTATTATATATTGCACTCAAACTTTTGACTATACATGTTATGACTATACATTTATATATATATATATATATATATATATATATATATATATATATATATATATATATATATATATATATATATATATATATATATATATATATATATATATATATATGTATATATATATATATATATGTATATATATATAAACACCAAATTACGGTATAACCGTATAAACACCAAATTACGGTGATAAAACCTAATTACTGACGGTTATATAAAAAGTTTCGCATCTTATATATGATAACGAATTTAAAAAAAAAGTTTTGATAAAATAAACTTTAAAACAAGACCAAAAAAAGTTTTAAAATATACTTACAATTGTGCTAGATTTCAACTTGAAATCTAGCAAAATTAAATTAACAAAAAAAAATGAGAAAAAAATTAATTTTGCAAATAAATAAATAAATGTTGTGCCAAATATGACGTTAATTAATATTATGCAAAAAAATTATATTTCCATTAAATATTTCCAATAGTTCTTGAAACAAATTCAAATTAAGATAGACGCAAGCAAAAGTGACTTAAGCCTTAAGTCACTTAAAACAGTTAAAAAAAAAATCCTAAATTTTCATGTTTTTTTACCAGCTTACCACCTTAAGTTAATTGCGAAGTCCGTAAAAACACCTCATTACGGACGTTTTGAAGTTAAAGTTAAATAATAGTGTTGTTACAAATATTAAATAATTCGACTGTCGACTAATTCGACTAATATATTTTCTAAAGATGATTAAAATCAACTAATACATTTTTGAAATCGACTAAGTCGACTAAAAGTCGATTTAGTCGAAATATGGGAATAATTTATGTTTTTGAAATAAGTTGTAACAAAAATAATAAAGTAATTTATATTCGCTTTCTATTTTTTTAACCTTATATTATTTAAATATTAATGGAGCAAAACAATATGAGAGAGGGGCCGCTCCGACAACGGGACAATTTATTCCCAGAACCCAATAATTTATGTACTACCTTAAATACTCGCTACATATCAAGTATATATATTATAATCATATCTAACATGTAATTATATAGATGACATTTAGAGTTTGGAGCTTCACAATTTAATTTTGCCCCAGGTTATTGAGCCAGATTGGAACAGCCCTGTATTAAAGTATTTATGAAAAATCATAAGCAACGAAAAGAAAAAAGATAGAAATACATAACCGAAAGTTTAGTTAGGTAGAGGAAGTTCGTGTACCTAGGGTCTCCTTGTATCTCCCCCACTTTATTTGAAAACTATAAAGCTCTAAGTAATAGTTTTCAATAGTACCCTATTTTGATTCTCAGAGAGCATTGCTACGGTATGTTTTAATCGGAAAACACTTTTGATAGTCTAAAGTAAGTTTTTGCCGCTAGTATCTTAGATTGTTATACAATCCTACTGGAAATGCTTTTTTATAAGTTTTTCATAATATATTGTTTGTTACTAAAGTATTAAATGCGATGTTCATTAAGTTTTCTCTCAATCGGGATTCATTAATAGATGGCATTTTTCATGGGGCTCTCATTTTTGTACCATATGTTTGTTACCATATAGTGCCATATAGTTTGCTTGTACCAAGGCACATAAGTGCGTAACAATAATATACTATATAAACTAGATGTCTAACTTACGGGATTTTATTGGACGAAAAATGAAGGCGCTTTTTTTTTGTGTTCATAAATATAGTCCGCCATGTTTAAAAAGGGTAAAAGCAGAAGCCGACGTGTGGAATAAAAGTTAAAAATGCTAGCCAAAAGTTTCCGATAAATTAAAGATAATTCAAAAACACGTTTTAATAATCATAAAGTACTTATAAAAGTATTTTTATGAGCCTATGTTTATTAAAAAGTATTATGGTTCATAAATAAGCGTCTTTCGTTTCACTTATCAATTCAAAACTTTAATCCCTTTCTAATCGAAAATAAATTTAGGAATAAATTATTAATTTACAAGAATTCTAATTTCCTCTAAACACTTGTATATAAATAGTATTTACAGTGGCGGCGTTAGGCGTCTGCCGACGGCCTCGCGCTTGAAGGGGCCTCGCAAAAATATACTAAAAAAAATTAAATATCTTAATTATAATTGATGATATTTTTACAAATCTTATTTTGCTTTGCAGTACGAAAATATGTTTATCTATCGGTTTTATTATCGGTATTATATTACTTCAACTTTAAATAAATATCATTTTCTATGTATCAACCTTATTCTCACTATTTCTGATAACATAAAAGCATTTTTAAATATTGTTTATTATTGTTTACCGGCTCCGAGGCGTAACGTATCTTTAACTATATAATTAACAAGGAATTAATATTCGATTAAAGATCTATAAAAAATTCGATTGTTTTATTCTATTCCATTTTTACTCGATTACTGTTATAAATAAAATTAAACTCTTTATTTAATTAATGACACGTAAATTTGAAAATTTAATTAAAAATGTTCCGTTTCTTTTATGATTATCTTGCCTAAAATTAATACCATAAAAAAATAATTAAAATCAAAACTTAAAATTCATGTAAGTACGATGTATATATATATATATAAATATATGTATATATATATATATATATATATATATATATATATATATATATATATATATATATATATATATATATATATATATATATATATATATATATATATATATAGAGGGGAGAGTGGGGTATTGGCGAACAGCTAAGCGGGAATGCGAATTAAAGACATCTTTTATACGAAAAAATTTTGATTGCGTAAGTTTTGTAAAGAGAACTTAGTGTTAAAATGACTTTGAACCTCTTTATTAGGATTTATTAATCTTTATTAACCTAACCATTGATGTCACCAAAGCCAGGTTTTTGATATTTCAATATCAACTAATAATCTAAGCTTGCCTCAAATTGAATCTGTATAAGCTGTTTTCTACCAAAACTATTTTTATTCTCTGGACCACGAGCATATTTTATATGACACATGTAAGGGGCACTCATAAAACTGTATTAAGTAATGTTATGACAACTACCCAATCTTAAAACTCTCTGTATTATAAAAGCTATATTGTAACTCCTCAAGGTCAATAAACTGAGAAGATGAGGTTATATACACAGGTGGTTCTTATACTTTCACGAGCTACACAAAAGTGTAGCTCGTGAAAGTATAAGAACCACCTGAATCTGCCGCTTCAAATAAATATTTGAAAACATTTTGACTCTACAAACATCAGCTCTTCTCTTAAAAATAGTTTTCAAATTTTATTTATTATTGTTCAAATTTTTTAAGAGTTGATGTACAGTAAGTAACACTGTGTATTAGGAAAACGCATTGAAATTTTAATTTTAATCAGTTTAGCACCGCGGAATAAAAAAGAGGATGGCAACCCTAATTAACGATATATTGTAGTAATAAAGCTGCAAAGCTGCAATATCTAGATAGCAACATGTCATAATAAAATAAGTTTAATCATTATGATAAATAAATTAGATCCAATACTAAAAATCAAATTTTTTAAACATTAAAGAATAAATGAAATAATAACGTAAGAAAAGAAAATCGTCTTAAAATCACTATAAAGCTTGTTATTCGCTAGATAGTTATTATTTCCCACCCGGCGTTTTAAAAAGAACTTTGCCTAAATTTTACATTAATAAAAAAAAATCTTCATAACTTTTTGAATGCTAATAAATTTGTTGTAGTAATCCCGGAATCAAGTAATCCCGGAATTTCTATAATATGGTTTCTATCATATTTTATATTACTGAGTAAAATAAAAGATTTCTATAATATTTTTTATAACTGAGTAAAAAAAAGGTTTTGTCATATATTTTGAATATTGTCGAATAAAGTATTGCATTGAACTTTTTTTGGATCGAAGTATTATTACCTTTAACGAAGACATTTTTGTTAAAGGTAAATTTCCATATGTAAACATTATTACTTAAGATAGCTTACAATTAATATATTGGGTCGACGATTTTGTTAACTTCCAAAACAGTTACTTTTAGTTCCCGGTAAATGCGGTAATTTGAGCGAAACTTAAGGTAACTTAAGTGTAACTTATGGCAACATTGGGTAAGTTATAATCTAAAAAGTAATTAAAAAAAAATTGACTACTATTATCGTAATTAAAATAAAAAATTGACTACTATTTTCGATAGAATGTGAGAAGAATTCTTACATTATCAATAACACTTAAGTAGTTTGCGTTTTAAAAGCATATTTAAAAGCATTTTTAGTAAAAAAAAATCATAATCCTTTTACAAAGTTAGCTCAGATTCTTTGAAAAATCTCTTTATACAAACATATTAACTATTCGTTTAGATTTAGATTCGTTTAGATTTAGAACTATTTGTTAGATTTATTTAACTGGTTAACAAGAATTATACTTACGTTTTTTAAGAACGTGGGACTTCATAAACTTAATTGTACGCGTTAAGCGTATTTTTATTTCATTTTATCACGTTTCCTTAGGGAAAATAAAACTTAAAACTTAGAAGATTATTCTGGAATCAAAGTCGTGTAAAAAAATAATTTTTACTTAATAATTAAGTATAAAAAAAAATTGACAAGAGTTACTGGTAACTAGAATTAAGCTTACCGGTAAGTAACCAGTAACTTACCGGTAAGTAACTCGCCGAATTCTATTAATAAGGTAATATCAAAGGTAATTAATTTACTTAATAGTACTTGTGAACGTAGGAAAGGTTTTAAAAAAGCATTAATGCGTCGGTGTATTTACTTTTAAGGCTGTCGACGGGTACCCGGGTGCCCACTCGGTTACTGCTCTGGTAGCATAGTCAAAAGATGGTAGGCCGTCTAAATTAAAATTCATTTAGTTAATTTTAAAGTTTAAAATCTTATAATCATCACTTAATAATTTCACAAACATGTGAATAAAAATCTTAAAGATCTTGTTGTTAAACATTTCAGTAAATTTACAGTTCTTTATCACCATCAGAATTTTTGAAGTTATTTGAATTTCATGATTCAGATAACCCCTTATTATTCCTCACATTATGTACAGCGTTTTTCTTTGCGTAAATCAAAATTTCTCCAACCCGTTTATTACATGGTTACTTAGACAAAACTTTTTTTAAAACCTGGATAATGGAAAATATAACTATTTTGAAGCTCAATCAAAGAAATCCATGTTTCGGTTAAGAAATAATATTTAAAATGTATTCAGTTTCTTCTTAGTATACACTTTGTTCGAAAAAAAAAATGATTTGAAAAAAAAAAATTTTTTATTTAAGTGCGCAAAAACATTTTACGAAACAACTAGAATGCGTTTATTCAAAAGCATATAGTTTTGGTGAACATCAATCCCACAACCACTTACGTATATAAGAATTTCTATTGTTTCTGAGCAATATTTGTCCGAAAATTAACCCCATAATGCCTTACGTTACTGAAAAAAAAAAGTATTTTTAGAACAAAAACTTAACGCTATTCTAACAAATAAATGTTTAGTATACTGCCGTTCTTATAAAATAGACAGTAACTCCAAAATTTCCATTCTGAAATATTCTTAAAAAACCAAAGAGTTATTATAGATAATGTTATTATTATAGATTATATTATATTATTAATATTATTATTATAGATTATCTATAATAACTCTTTGTAAAAAACAAAAAACGTATTTATCCAACCAGTCAGCTTAGAGCATGTCAGGAACTTTTAATATCATCCATTGACTTCAAATAAGAGCTTTCCTAAGATTTTAATGATTTTAAATTTTTTTTATTTAATTATCATAATTAAGCACGTCTTTTTGCTATGTACTAAAATTATTATCTGCACTGTTAGCATGTTTTAGGTAAGAAAGAAAGCAACTACGGTCTTTTTGCTTTGTGCCATGAGAGAATATATGTTAATTCCGGTCCTAAGTCCTTTTTCATTTTTTTTCACTTACTGTCTATTTTGTAAGTAGGGCAGTATAATCTAGTTGTGATTATTTCTTCTTTATAATCTACTTTTAAATTAATTGCAATAAAAGCACATTTAAAAATGGAGAGATCATATAAAATATATTAAAGGAGAAACCTTTTTTAAATTCAAGTTGTTTAAAACTCTTATATTTCTCTTTTATTAATTCCTATCTTAATTATGCTAATATCTTAATTATGCTAATATCTTAATTATGCTAATATCTTAATTATGCTAATATCTTAATTATGCTAATATTGCATGGTGTAGTACCAATACAGATAAATCAAAAAAACTCTTTAATATGCAAAAACATGCAATCAGAACTATATCCAATGAAAACCGCTGTACACCCTGCCAAGCTTTATTTACTAAGTTAAATATACTAAACATCTACCAAATAAATATTTATCATCTTCTAATTTTTATGTTCAAAATTAATAAAAGTATTATTCCGAAAACTTTTAATCCCTTATTCAAAACTAATCAGAATAAATACTTAACTAGATATTCAAATAACACCTATATAAAAAAGGGGTACCATTGTCCCAGTCTTTTTGCAGGAGAACGCGATAAAAGTTTTTATTTTAATTAGTTTAACGCTGCGCTCTCCTCCGTAAAAACCGGGACAATGGCTGTCCTAATATACAACCCAAAAGTTATTATGCGGCAACTGAGTTCTCAATTTCAATTAGAGGACTAAAAGCATGGAATAAATTACTCACAACTAAACTTAATACTCTACAATGTTAAATGAGTTTAAGGCTAAATTTAGACAGTTGTTACTAAAAAATGATTTACCACAAAGCTATTTCTGAATTGCAAAATATCCTTATGATTGATCGAAAGCTTAAGTAAAATTCTTTTTTTTTCTGTTTAACATTAAATAATCAACATATATATACAAGAAAAAAATAAAAATATGTTCGTAGAAACAAAGAAGACAGTAAAATCTTGTCAACAAGCACCGTTTTTGTATAGACAATAAAAAATAAAAACTGTTCTTTTTACAATGATCTTTATAAAATAAAGAGTTAAACAGACAGGGGCTCGAATAAGATGAAAATGACAATACGTCATCGCAATCTTTTCATAGAGCCCCTTTATACATTTTTAATAGAATATAGATATTAAATTAAAAAACCCTAATAGGCATAAAACTGCTGCGCTAATTAGTAAATCCAAAAAAAGATCAAATAAAATAAATACTAAAATAATTTAAATTACTTGGTGATCCCTTTAAGCACAATTGATTTTCAAATTTTAAAAAATTCCTTTTATATTAGAAACTTAAATGAACTTAACTTTGCCATACATTCGAATCCTTTTTGATAACTATTCCATATATTTGGTCCTAGATATGCAATGCTATATTCAGAATATTTATTGAAGTTTTGAGGCAGTTTATATGAGTTACTAATACTTGCTCTGAGATAATAGTTTTCATTTATGTTTATTTCAAACTTGTTATTAAAGTTTGCAGGAGAAAGATTATTATTGAATTGATACATAAAAATTAAATACTGATAGATATTTATTTCATAAATATCCATCATTTTCATATCTTTCATTATAGGTTTGGCGTGTTCACGCTTATTTTTAGAGTAAGTGATTCTGCTAGCATGTTTTTGTAGACTATAAATTTTTTTAAGTTTTGATGGTTGCGTACTCGCCCATGTTATGTTTGCATAGCTGATGAAGCAATGAATTAGTTCAAAATATATTAGTTTGAGACTTTGTTTATTGATATATGAGCAAACTCGATACATCATACCAATTATATTAGTGATTTTAAATTGAATATATCTTATTCGAGGAAGCCAGGATAAATTCTCATCAATAAAAACTCCTAAGAATCTAATACTGGCTTGTTTTTCAATTAAGTCATCATTTAAGATAAGGTCAGGCAACTTAAGAGGAAGGTTTTCTTCTTGTGTTTTTTTATGGAATAACATATAGTTTGTTTTCTCTGAGTTAAGTGAGAGTTTGTTAGCCCTAAACCAATTATTTACTTTATTTAGTTCTTTATATATCCTTGGGGGACTCCACATAAAACATTTAAAACTCCAGATTGTATATTACACACGTATTGTTTTCTATTGGTAAAATAACTTTTAATTCAATTGTAAGTTTTATTAATTATGCCATAGTGCTTTAGTTTATCTATTAGGATGCAATGGTCAACAGTGTCAAAAGCTTTTGATAAGTCAATAAATACTCCTAGAGTAAACATGTTTTGTTTAAAACCATCAGTTATTTGATTAACTAATTCAAAGATTGCATGCTCTGTTGAGAGGTTTTTTTGAAATCCAAACCGGTTTAAGTAAAATAATTTGTTTTTAGTGAGGTGATTATAGATTCTAGTATAAATTACACGTTCGAAAAGTTTTGAAAATACAGAAAGTATTGATATAGGTCTATAATCGGTTATGTCTGAATGTTCATTGCATTTATTTAAAAATAGGAATTACTTTTGCTAATTTAAGTACATCAGGGAAAAACCCCGATGATATTGATAGCTTAAGTATATGGATCAGAGTTTGGCTTAGACTGATTTTATTGAAAATAACTAAATCGCTAGTTATTTTATCAAGCCCTGGTGCTTTCTTTTTTTTTTAAAGAGGAAAAGGCTTCTTCGAATTCTTTATAGTTGAATTCAATATCATACATGATAGCGTTATTTGCGGTTTTAGGTAGTTTTAAATGAATCAGATGTTGGACTTATTTTATTAGCGAGATTAGGACCTACTATTTATAAAATATTTAATAAATTCTTCCGAGATTTATTTTTTACAGAATATGTCAGTGTTTTTAATATTAATTCTTTTTGGTAAAGAAGTTGAATTTATTTTTTTCCTTCCCATTATCTCATAAATGATGGACCACGTTTTCTTATTATCAGATTTGCATTTAATAATTTGATTACTGTAGTATTTATTTTCAGCCTTTTTGATAAGATTTTGGTAAAAATATTTATAATTTTTGTAGTTTATCTCATTTTCAGTGTTTTTATTTTTTTTTTAATTTATTATAGAGTTTTTGCTTCTTTTTTGAGCATTTTATCAGTGATTTATCCATCCCCGGATTGGCAACTGTTTTTGTCTTAATTTGTATGTTCTCTTGAGGACAGGTTTCATTAAAGCAATCTTGGAATATCTAAAAAATTGTTAAAAGCTTTGTTAGTGTCATGACAACTCTACACGTTGGACCACGTTTCTTGTTTTAGTCTAATCGATAATTCATTAGTATTACTTGTTTTAAGATTGCGTTTTTTCAAATTTATAACTTTTGGCTCACAATCAGATATGGCCTTTAAATTTCTTACTTTTATAAATATCGAAAAGTGATCGCTAATATCAGTCATAAATATCCCGGTTTCAAATTTCATTTCCAGGTAATTATTAGTTAAAATACTGTCTATTGCCGTTGCCGAGGTTTTTGACACTCGTGTTGGTTTATTAATTGCTGACAAGACATTAAATTTAAGAAGCATATCAAAAAAGGATTTTGTTTTCGGAGACTTTGAATAAGTTAGAGCATCAAGGTTCATGTCTCCAATAACGTATAAAGTTTTATTTTCTTTATCTATTTTTTCAATCGTATTTTTGATAAAAGTTTAAAATGATTTGATTTTACCACTTGGTGTACGATAAACGCATCCAATTAAAATATTTCGAAATTTTTTATTTATAATTTCAATGAAAAGGCTTAAGATAAATGCACTTGATAACTTTTCAAATTTATTTATGTCTTTGTTGTTTAATATGTATTGTTATGCTTTTTATTTTTTGATCCTTAGGCTTTGGTTTTGTGATCTGAAGTTAAATATTTAATAAAATAAAAAAAAATTAACTCATGATTTTTCAATAAAAATAAATATTTCCGTGCTTTTAGAAGAATATGTTTAAGTAAATAGCGCTTCTTGTTATTTTTAATAATAGATGTTTTATTTATTACTAATTTTACGTTTGTTTATTTTATATAGTTAACAGAAGTGCTTATTTTTAAATTAGACTTTATATTTACGGAACTTATCAAGGGGCTTGGCGATAAGACATATTAGTTTTCTTCTCGTCCCTGCTACATATATATCTTGTTATTAACGTACGGATTGTATATATTTACACGGCAAAAGCCGTAAATATTAAGTTAAACCGCAACCGTGCATAAAGAGTAAGCGCGTTTAAAGAACAAATATTCGTGAAAGATGAAGGATCAGCAGTTAGAAATGTGACATAAAAAAAATTTAAAATACAATCAAACAGCCTAAGATACATTTATTAAAAGATGTTATTATTGTTGACCTCTTAGTATCAAAAAGAGAATGTAATTTTATTAGTACTTAATATACATATATTTTTAAAGCATAATTTATTACGTCACTGTGCATAATTTATTACGTCACTGTGCGGCAGAAATGCTTCAAAACTGAACATTTGACGAAAATGAAAAAAAGGGTTATGAAATATTTTTTGGCGGTAATGTATAAAAGAATCTCTGGTCCTTATTTACATGTTAATTTTTAGGGTAGGACTGACCTTTAACCCTGTAGAACCTATAATCTGGCTCAATTTTTTAGTTTAAAAGATAAATCGCTTGCGTGAGTTACTAGTACTTCTTTGTTACGAGTTACTAGTACTTCTTTGTTACGAGTACTACTTTGAACCACGGATCCTTTGTTTCTGAGGCAAGTGCGCTACCACTGCGCCACGGCTGCTCTATAGTGGTAAAGCTGAAGCTTTTGAAATTTCCAAATTTTTTTCAGGGATTTTTCAATTTTAGGTTTACCGCTATCTTTTGGCAATGAAAAAATAATTTTAAAGTGCCTAAAATAGAGATTAAAAAGTCTTTAAAAGAAGTGCATTTAAAATATTTTATCTTTATTTAATTTTTTCAAACAATGCGCTTTTTGTTTATTTCCTCACTTAGATACAGTTTCAATTTTTTTTTATGGAATTGCTAATGATTACAGATTGTAAAACATTTTTTTTTTCTGCACTTATTTGCCCCTTTTTGTGTATAGTGGAAATGTGTCAGCTTCATCAGTAAAAACCAGGTAACAAAACCAGGTCATGAACGCTTGAACTAAAGGCGTTCTTTTTTTTTGTAAGATTTGTTTTGTGCAAGTTTAAACGAGTTTTGGAGAAACTTTTTTTCGAGTGACTTTTTACATTAAATTCGAATTACAGTAATTTATTTTAGTGAATCGATAAGATTACGTTTATATTATCACTTACCGGTTTTATAAAATCTTCACTCGAAATTACTCGAAAATGCATTAAAAACGTCTGACAATTGTAAATATTTGTTTAAAAAGCTATGGACTAACTTTTCCTTAGTCTAACAAAAGCCCTTAAAATAATTATTTAACTTAAAAATCAAAAACAAAAAAAAATTAATTTTGTCCTGTTTTAAAGCTATTCTGTGCGTCGCACAGTGAGTCAGAAAGGTGAAAAAACGGCAAAAATTATATAACTATCATATATAATTATGTGATGCATCAATATTATCGTATTTTGGGTCAAAAAATTTAAATTTTCCATTGAAAATAATTTTTACGCGTACCTACGACGCGTGAGGCGCGCGCATACGCGTGTAACTGTCTTTTACGCGCGTAAAATATAACCTAAATAAAAAAATCGAATTCCTTGATCCAAAATACCATATAAAAGAATACCACATATTTTTTATTCTAAATATTTCTTGTGCCTAAGGCTCGTACTACTTACGCGTATACGCGTTAGAGACTTTTACGCGCACAATGACTGACTTAATTTAAAAAAATTAAATTTCTCAAACCAAAACATTTATTAATTAAAAAGAAAAACTGGTTCGAAAAATATTTTAATATTAAATAATATTAAAATATATTAAAAACAAAATAAATATTTATCTTATCTAATTTTTCTTTCACGAAAACAAAAAAAGAAAACCTAATACTAATAAAAAGGCTTTATTTCATTATAACAGCATTAACAAAGATAAAACTTCAGGGGTAAGTGTTTTTCCATTTTCAACCTTGTATTTTTTAAAACAAGTGTTTGATATTACAAGATCACTTCTAATCAACAAGTACTGGTTTTTCATAACATTCTTTCTAGATATCTTGGCTGTATGGTTTAATCTAGCTTTGTGAATTTCTTTATTTAGAGCCTCTTGTGACTCTTCAGAGAAGTAAACAATTGGCAGTTCTAATGCCTCAGATATCTGCACACCATGTTCCAAGAGTTTATGAACAGTTGGGGGAATCACACACCAGCAATAGTTTTTGAGTATAAGAGCTGTATTTTCATAGCAATACTGGCCAAAACTTTCAGAGTTCAACTCATAACAGGAGCATACTGCTATTAGGATTGTCCTCAATCTAATAATTACATCTACTGCCACTCCCGTTATATCAGCGAAAGTTTCTGCATTTTCAAATGCTCTTCTGGCAGTGTTTCCATCGTTAGTGTTGCCAAAACTCTGTTTGGGCATATCAACTATAAGACTTAGCTCTTCTCTAAACCTCAGTTGAATGTTCGTTTTTTTACTTTTTACTAATGCTTTTTCAGCAGGGGATTTGGCAAAGTATTTTTTAATGTCAAATTTATATCCTAAATGTAAAATATATTCAAAACATCTGAGCCAGCAATGCAGAGTTGCATTGCTGGCTCAGTTGCAAATGCAGAGAAAGACCCAAAGATAAAGCTTTTTCATTGATTGGTTTAGATCTGATCAATGCTGGGTTATTAAGTTCACTGGGCTTAGCTCCGCAAACATTACATGATTGCGAGGAGAGAGTGTTAGTGAGGGCATTAACCACTTTACCATCAAACATAGTTAAATCTAGTTTGAACTTATATGTGATAGTCGTATCCGGTTTGCCTTCCTCTACTTCTAACTTTACTTCAAACTTGACTAGTCTATTTATTTCTGCTTTTAAAAGTTCATATTCATTTCTTATCAATTCTTCCGTTTCTTTTTGATATTGGAGATGGAGGGGTCTACAGTTATGTGTACTAGAGGGCTTTTTATTTAACCATACATTTTTGTTCATGATGGTTAATTTAGGTGGAACAACAGGTGTCTGGAAAAGACTTTGTTCATTAACTTGGGCTTCACCAATATTTGTATCAGTGTATTTTTGTTTATAGACACTTTGACTGGAGGCACCATCAAAACCACCTTTAAAATGAAGTAAACCTTTAAACCTCCCCCCAATTTCAGCAAACATCCTCATAGAATCTTGGCATTCCGTAAAAGTTAATATCCTTGTCAGAGTATGATTAAACATACCCTGTAGAGAAGTTGAAGCAGATGTTTCTGTCACAATTAAACCCTCAGGATAACATTTGTGTCTCTCATTCTTAATTTCATGAAGTGAAGGATAAATATCTGCATTATGTATTATCGATGAATTTCTAATAATTTGATACTGTTCATCAGAAAGGTCACACTGAATTTTTAAGCTCAAGGCATCTTCGGTTTTCATTTTTATCGGAAAATTTATCTTTTTGATTTTATCTTTTTCAGAGTTTGTAGCACTTTTCACAAGATCAACGAAGTCTTTTTTGCTAGGATCTCTAGTGGCTTTTTTTATTGAAGCTAATGCCAATGCTTCAGCAGGATGTTCAGCCAATTTGGCAACCTTAAACAAGATGATATTTAATATTTAAGCTTGTAAACTATTTTTTTAACTGGTTTGAATTTAATTTATTTATTAATACCTTAGATCTTCTGCTTCTATCACCTAAATCTTCCCAGTTCTTGCACTCTCTACCTGAACCTGATGCAACATTTTTTTTGTTAACAGTAATATCTTTGTTCAACCAAGTTCGCTCGTGTTCTAAAAGTCTAGAGAAGGTTCTTGCATACTTCCGCAACTTTGATCGGAATTTACATTTAAATACTATTAGAGTTTTCTTTAGATTTATCATTTCAGGTTTTTCAATACTTTCATAGTATAGACCCTTCAGTCTACAAAACTCACGTAGAAGAGCCTCGAGTAAGTTATCATGATTAATTCCTAACTCTTGAATTATAACTAAATGTATTCTTTTCATATTGAATGTAAGCAATGAACTATTTTAAGTTATTTTATACACAAGTTTTAATTTTAAAACATGCACTATGCCATCAAACGTTGCGTATATTGGTTTTTGAGGTTTGATAATTAGCACCATCTGCATGAGCATAAGTTTTTTTACTAATAGGAACTAAATGTATAAATTGTGGAATGAATGAAAGCAATGAACTAATATTCGCTACTTTATACGGCAAGTTTTAATTAAAAACGAAAAAAAAAAACACAAAAAAACCGAAGTATTTGAAAGGTCTTATTTTAATTGGGGCAAGTTTGGGCAAATGATTTTTATTTTTTCTGCTTTCATATATACGTGCGGTTTCATATATACGTATTTTCTGCTTTCATATATACGTTTCATATATACGTGCGTTATTTTTTCTGCTTTCATATATAATGTGCAGCCGTGGCGCAGTGGTTAGAGCGCTTGCATTATAAGCAGGAGATCCAGGTTCGAAACGAGCTTTGGACATATTTCGCGTCACGGTAAGGAAGGAGGCGTGAACTTCCTGGTTAAATGCACTTCCGCGGTGCTCTGTGACAAGACCGTTAGGACTTCTTGGGGCACCTAAAAAAAAAAAAAAAAAAAAAATATACCTATTAATGGGAAAATATTAAAACTACCATGGAATCTAGTGGAATCGTTTAGTTTTTAAACTAAACTCATAATTAAACTAATTTAAAAAAATCAATTTATGACACATTTTTGAGATCTCAGTATGAAAAACTAAAAACAAAATTTATTGTCAAAAATGTTGTTAGTAGTTGCCAAACATCTTAAACATATGACTTCAAATTAAATTTTGAACTGTTTTTACCCATGTCAATCTTAAAAGAGTGACACAAAAGCTAGATTTTTTTGAACGAGTTTTCCGATAAATAAAATAAAATAAATTAGTCTCGGAAAAAGGCGTATAAATTGGTGAAATCTTGAAAATTGTTCACAAAAAAGTTAATTAATGACTTTTAGTGGTATTTAGTAACATTATAATTAAATTAATTAATTTCCAGCAATACTTTTTTTATGGGGGGTTTTTGCGGTTTTTTATGGATTTTGACTCACTGTGCGTCGTCCAGTTAAATACCTATGCTAAACACCAGTTAAATACCAGTTAAATACTTTATTGACATCCACACAATATAGTAACCATAAAAATTGTTGTCGTAGACAAGTTAAAAACTAAAAAGTTCTCCTCTCATTTCACATCAGGGGTTAATTTATTATGATCAACAAAAAAATCAAAGAAAAGTTTTTGCTTTATACAAACAAAATTTTGTGACATTGTTTTTCTTCTTAAATTAAACATTGTTTAATCTCTGTGGTATTCCGTTCTCGAGTAAAAAGTCTAATTTTCGTGTTTTTTTTTCTTTTTTCTTATTGTTAAATGACTTTTTTCCACTAATTTATTTTGAATAGAATAGATAATTGATGAAATAGATGATTGATGAAATAGATGGTTGATGAATTAGATGGTTGATGAAATAGATGATTGATGAAATAGATGATTGATGAAATAGATGGTTGATGAAATAGATGATTGATAAAATTGATGATTGATAAAATAGATAATTCTGATGAAGATGATTCTGATGATTCTTGTGCATTTTTATATTTTAATTTTTAAGATCTTGATGATAATTTCATCTATTAATTGAGTTCATTCTTCTAAAAAAAAATTAATGTTCACATTTTCAGAAAATGACTTTAGAAAAAAATCGTCCAGTAGATGACGCAAAACCATTATCTCTGGGCCAGCGACACAGGTTTCGAAGTAGGGGGGGGGGGGGAGCACAATCGTTAATTCTTAAAAAAATGATCCGGCCCCCAACCCCCCTTCGGTGTCGTTGGCCCTGTATCTTTATTACTCTAGAGAAAAAAGTACTGCTAAAAATTAGATTGTGCTTTACCATAAAATGTTCTTTCTGAAAAGTCTAATCACAACTCACACTCTTTTAAATAATCTAATAACTCAAGAAAGCATCTTACACCTGGAGCCAACTAGGAGTTAAACAAAAACTACGCAGACAATTAGTAAAGTTTCTAATTAAACCTTTTTTCGCCACACTTAGTTTCTTATCACAAAGTAGGATTTTTTTTTTTTTTCTACAGGCCTATTTTTATTAGCTAAAATTTTTACTATCTGCATTGATAAGGATAGTACTACATTTTGATTTTCAAAAATATTTTTTGAGACACCCAAATGATGAAACTTAGTTTCAAATGAAAATAGAAGTTGCATCTTTTATTTGTACCCTATCATTTGAATATCTTTTTGTTTTTTCAATTTGAATAATTGGTTCTTAAAACTAAAATGATATTTTTTCATTTTAAACATTTTATAAAATGTTTATAAAAAGTCATAAACGTTTTATAAATTTTTACAATAGTGAAAATAATATGATAAATTTGGTAATATTAAAAGCAGTCAATTTTTTACAAAATATAGTAACTGATAAAACAGTATGCAAATAATTTGTTTAAATGTTTTCCGGTTAAATAACCGGTTTTACCTTATAAAAATTGAAAAAAAACATCAAATCTACAAACTTTGTTTTTAAATGAAGAGTGAATTACTTTAAATCTTCTCAAACGAATTAATAATGATTGCAATTTTCCACACTTAGATTTCCAAAAAAAGAAAAATTTAGTTTTGCATTAGTAAAAGAAATCGAAAATTTGCTCAGCCGGCACAAATAAGCCGGATTGAAAAAAGTATTTACGCGTATTAATACACGTTTTTTTTTATCAGGTGTTAATTCACTCTATGGAAAAAAATAAATAAAAACAAAGTAAAGTTTAAAGCGTTAATTTTATTATTATTTATTTCTCATAATTCAATTAGTTAATTATATTAGTAAATGAAATGGACATTATTTTCTAATTAAATCATATTAAATAAATAATAAAAATAGTAATAAAGAAAAAATTTAACATATATATTTTTTTCAAAATATATTTTCAAAAAAAGCTACAATTTCAATTCGGAGAATTGCAAGAAATGATAAATGACATTATCCTGCATTAGTTTGATGAACTATATAGAATTCTTGATGCGCTACAAAGTGCTATGAACTGTATAAAATTCTTAATGTGCCACAAAGTCGAAAATTATTTTTCTATAGTACAAATAGCTGCAGCAGTGCACAAAAAAATCGGAAAAATCGGTACTGAGAAAAGTTAGTTCTAGGTTTTTAGATCAAATTATTTAAACCAGATCAAGCGTATTCGGTTTCCGCTATTTTGTCTCCATTTTTGATATGTGATAAAACAAAAATGTGGAAATGGAGGCATTCATTTCCTCAGAATTTAATATTAAAGTTTTAGAGTTTTAGTAAATAAACTTATTCAGACATCCAAAAAGTTTATGAAAAGCTCATTAATAAGATTGTTTATTATGTTATTGGTTTTTCCAACAATTTCTGATTTTTGCGAAAACTCTGTATCTTCTCCTTAAAAATAGCGATTTCGTCAAAATGCTGTTTGTAAGGCCTACAACGCACAGTGACTCAAACAACAACAAAACGGCTATAAAAACCTCACAACTTTTTTATGAATTAAGTGCCTCTTTTTAAATAATATTGATTTGCTATGTTTTTTTATTTCAAAAGAAAAAATAATTTTTTATAAAACTTTAATTTTATATTTTATAGTTAAAAGAAGTGAAAAAATTGAAGAAAAGAAATCTGAAAAATGTGAGATTATTATTTAACTAAATTAGAAAATTTGAAATTTAAATAAAAGTGTATATTTATTTTAAGATAATCTTTTGACTATCAAATATACTAAAAAAAAACTAGTAAATCAAAAAAAATTCTTTTTTCAAATCCATGCTTTATGCAAGCAGAATTCTATTGGGCCTAGAAATTCTTTTTTTGTTATCTTTTGTAGAAGGAAAAATTACTGCTACGTTTTTAAATTTTTTTTTTATTAATTCAGTGTCCTTATGGGGAAATACAAATTAAATTTTTGTTAACTTAATTAACTTTTTTTGGTCAAATTTTTCCATTTCCTTGTATTGTCATCGAAAATGATTAAGTGTGCAAAATTTGAGCAAAATTGGTTGAGAAAAAAGCTTTCAAAAATTGATTTCAAATTTTGTGGCACACAAACATATATATATATATATAGAAAGTAACCTTATATAAAGCATGGAAAAAAAAAAAAGATTGTTTTTTTATTTAAATTTAAAGACTTCTCTAAAAAAAAGTGACAAATAATTATTTTTTGGTTTATACATGAGCTAAAAAAATAATTTTAGAATTTAAAGGGATTACTGCGGTCTCCTGCGGTATCGGAAGTTATTAAAGAAATACAAATGTTAATTAAAAACCTTATTTTCCGCCATTTTTAAAAGTATTTATTTTATCAAAACAAATGAAATTGGCGGGAAGCTAAATTTTACTAGAAGAACTTGTTCTAATATAGTTTTTAAATCATAAATATTAAATATAGTTTTAAAAAAAAGGTGCTTTTGTCATTATATACTATCTAGAAGTTTATTAAAATATTTAATGTCAATTTTGAAGAATGATTTAGTATTCGATAAGTACAACATGTTGGAAAAAGCTCAACAACTTTAATATTTCCTGTAATATAAAAGTAACTTAATAATATAATATTAATAATACAATTAAAACTATATAAAATTATTACTGGAAATCTAATGTGATAATTGTTAAAGCAATAATAACATAAAATTTTAAGCAGTTTAAAGTATGTAAATGTATAAAGTAGTTTAAAATGTTTCCTGATATATTAAAGATTTTATTAAATTGATGGTTCTTAAAAACAATAACAATGAAAAGATTAGATCTTATCCCAAATATACGTGAAGTAGGAGAGGATAAATTAAGATTTTGGAAGGATTTACTTAATGAAATGAAAAATACTGAAGAAATTCACAAAAGAAAACTTAAATAAAGTAAAGGTTACTATAGTTATATTTATTTCAAATGAAGAAAAAACTAAAACAATGTAGCCAAAACTACAATACATTTATATAAAAAGAATATCATTGGCTGCAAAGAAATTTTATGTCCAATAAAAATAGCCTTTTTGATTCTGGAAAGCCCCATAGACAATGGAGTGTTCTTGGAGAGCGAAACAAAAAGAAAAAGATAAAAGAAAAAGCCACTGAACATCATGAAGCTTTATCTTTAACTTTTGCAAGAATTGAAAATGCTGTTGGAGACCAAAAATGGTAGAGACCAAAAATGGTGATGAAACTTTGCATAAAACCTTTCCCATTAAAATGAGCGTAGAGAAAGCTCTTGCATTAAAAATAAACACTGATCACAGAGATAAACAATATTAAATGATCAGAAACTCAGCTTTTGTACATAATGTACGTATTTAATAATTTTTGATTTGGATATTTAGGTGCCCCAAGAAGACCTAACGGTCTTGTCACAGAGCACCTCGGAAGTGCATTTAAATAGTAAGTTCACTCCTCCTTCCCTACCGTTACGCGAAAATATGTCGTTTCGAACCTCGATCTACTGCTTCTAAAGCAAGTACTCTAAGCACTGCGCCACGGCTGCCAATCTTTATCCTACCTTGCACGATATTATCTTGGAAAAATTGAAATGCTATTCTGAAAATATACATTTTTCTGAAACTTCAGCAAAGCGTACTCTTCAAAGCGTGTTAGATCACACTGTTAGTAGAATAACTGAAATGATTGATATGTCGGAATGTGATCAGGTAACAAAATATTTGGAATATCAAAAAATTGGTTTTGATAAAACATCAAGTCAAAGTATATATAAGCAGAAATACGAGAAAAGCAACATAATTATAGAACTTAAGCATGAAGAAAATCTTTCCAATACAACTTTTGTGTCTTTATTGCTCAAAGTAGGAGACAAAATTTGAAAAAATGGAAATTCTTCAAGTTGTCACTTTTGTAGATCTCTTCATTTACAACATAAAAAAGAGAGTACAATTTTATTCAGAGAAGCAGAATCAGATAAAAAAAAAAAAAATACCTTAAAGACTTTTCGCAAAGTTTTTAATATTTTTTTTTTTTTTTTTTTTTTTTTAAATTTTAGTTTACATTATTTACATGTCGTAATTTACATGTAATATATAAATATATAAACTTGGAATCTGGAAGAAGATCACAACGATCTTGTCGCCAGAACCATATAAAAATTACAATATAAATATAATATAAAGTAATACAAGTAGATTATGACAAAATAACAATCCAAAACATTTCAAATAATAAATCGTTAAAATAACATCTCAAAAATATTTCAATATATTATCCGTTGAGAAAATAATATTCTTTAATTTGTTTTTAAAAACAGAAAAAGAGATAGATGAATCAAAATTAGGCTGGACAATTTTATTCCAGAGATAAGGTGCTCGATAATCTATACAAAATTGATTAAACTTTGTTTGACAAAAGGGTTCATTTAAATAGTTTTTATTTCGCAAACTATATTTATTCTTTTCTTTAAAGGTAAATAGATCTTTAAAAACATGTAATAAAGGGTTGTTCATACAACAAAACGTAAAACATAAAGTATTATACAAATTAAGTTCAAATACGTTTAATACATTCATTTCTTTGAATAAAGGTTTTGTATTTGAAAAACGATTTAAAAAATGTATTATTCGCATTGCATGTTTCTGATGGCGGTAAAGACATTGCAATTTACTTTTACCTGTACTTCCCCAGGCAATATTTGCATAGTTTATATAGCTATGAATAAATGAGTAGTATAGTTGTTTTAAATTATTTTTATTTAAATAATTTCTGGCCTTATAGAGGATTCCAATACTTTTCGCAACTTTTGTTGATATATAATCAATATGAGTTTTCCATGTCATATTTTCGTCAAGATAAATACCTAGGAATTTTAAAACGGAATCTTTTTTTATTTCTACTTCATCAATATAGAGTTTTGGTAAATCATTGGGCAAAAAACGCTTTTTTATTGAGGAGTGGAAAAGGATCCACTTTGTTTTGTCAATATTTAAGGTTAGTTTGTTGCATTTAAACCAAGTCGAAATTTTTATAAGTTCTTCGTTCATATTTAAAAAAAGTTTGTTAATGTCTTTGTTTAATAAAAATAAATTTGTATCGTCTGCAAACATGATGCTCATAAGGTTCGAGGCCTTATTTAGATCGTTGATGTATACTAAAAAGAGAAGTGGACCAAGTATATTGCTGGAAGAATTGTGGAATTGTGGAATATTGCTGGAAGAATTGTGAAATTTAATATCAGCTATAGAAATGATCTTACAATGTTTAATAATTAAGTAGTCAACCCACTTACAGAGACAAAATCCACTCAATCCTGCAATGTTTGCAATGTTAAATCAAACAAAATGAACAATATTGATTTAGTAAAAGCAAAAACTGAACACAAGTCAGCCTTGGCTCTCGGAAACTTGGTTTTGCACTGCTGGATAAAGTGCTTGGAGTTTATTCTTTATAAAATGGAAATTAAAAAGTATAAGCCAAAAACAATTGAAAAGAAATTATCTGTAAACTTAAGAAGGAAAGAGATTCAGGTACTCTTCAGAGAACGGTTAAGTCTATATGTTGACATGCCTAAAGCTGGATTCGGCAATACCAATGGCTGCCAGAAAAGCATTTGAAAATAATGAAGTACTTCCTGAAATTACTAAAGTTGATTGTGATATAATTAAAAGGTTGCATAATATTCTCATAACCATATCTTTGCGGAGTTATCTGCATAGTTCTTCTATACCACATAAGCTACCTTTGTCAATCTGGGTATATTCGGAAGATGCACTGGAGAATTTAAATATAACAGATAAGAAATACGCCAAAAATATCAAGGTTAAATACTACGATGAATCAGATGTACTACCTACTAATAAGATCAAATCCAAAAGTATCAAGCATATCTTTTAGAGAACATAAGAGTTATCGAGAAAAACCGTTACCAGATGAAGTTATTAAACTAATTGTAATATAAATGATAAAATAAATGATAAAATAATTTTTTTTCTCTTAGTATCAACATCATTTAAAAACCATTTTTATAAAAATATCTAGTAGATTAATGTATCAAGATAATGTGCTTGTCTTAAAGATTCTAAAATTTAAAAAAACTATTTTGTATGCGTATAGCCAATTTTAACGCGCGCATAAATGCGTGAGCGCGCACAGTACGCGTCGAAGCTGCGCGTAAAAAAAGTTTTTATTAACAAATTTTGAGCCAAAAATAATTATTTCAACATGTAACATGTTTTTTTTACGAATTATATCAAATTTTATTGAGTTTTTACTGTTTTTTTTATTGTCCTGAGTCACTGTGAAACGATTCAGATCAGCAGTTCAGTTTTCTGTTTTTTTAATTTTGAATCATGGTCTCCATAATTGAAATATTAAAACAATAAAAAAAGAATTATTTTAAGGATACGTTACATAGTTTTAACCATTAGTAATTGAAATGTATTTCAGGAAACAATAAAGCATAGAGAGTTTAAAGACTCCAATGTCAATTTGGATTGTCAACAATTTTTTAACCACTTTGTCAAATCTCTCCATGATAGTGCTCCAGGTAATAGTCATATATCGCAGTCTCTATCAGGTCCATTTTTTGTAAAAGTACGTTCACTTTCGCTTTGGTTTCTGTATTTTGGAGTCTTGATTTAGTGCTATTAGGGCTTTCTATTACAGAAAAAGGAAATATGTATTTATAATAAACGAAATATGTTTCATAAACGTATTACAAAGAAGCATAATAAAATAATCATAATGGAAGAACTGTTTATTTAGAACAGGTACTTTTACATGTATTTTTATATTAAACGTAGTTCTGATAAAGAATCTTGTAAACTTTCACGCGTACTGGCCAACGCGTTTGTAAAAGATTTTTTGGAACTTTCAAATCCTTTTTATTCAAAGATTGAGTACACTCCTTTGATGAGTTGCATAAGCAGTTGAAAAGTTTCATTAGAAAGCCGAAGAAACCCACTGCTTTAATTCAGCCGCACTTACTCCAACAAGTTTCAAGAAGTAATGGGATGTTTTTTTTATTCAGTGAGGCGGATAATCTCTTTAATTTTTGCTTAAAGTCGTTGTAGCTATCTGACATGTTGCTGACATTGTCATAAGATTTTCCCCGACAACTTTTGTATTATTTCCATGCTATTAAAATTTGTTCAAAACAACTTTGAACATTTCAGTGGAAGAATGGCTATACATGGGAATAAAAGTTAAGAATCTTTCAACGGGCAATCCATCTAATAAAGCAAAAAAGGGTGCGAGGGTTTAGTAGTTTGACAATTTCTTGATAAGGAGGAGGGGGATTACTTTAATTTCTAATAATAATAATATTTTATAAAGTTTACGTATCCGAGTACGCGCTCATATGACATTCATTCGTGTAGAAGATTTGTGTAGAAGAAAATGCATACAAAAATCGTTCTAAATTTTTTTAATAAAAATGAAATTGAAAAAAAAACATTAAAAAAACATTAACGAAATAGCAATTTATTCTTTGATTGTTTCTTGAGGTTGTAATAGTAAGCTCGCATTTTATCAAGTCTGCTGTGAGTATCTTTTTTTTCCTCTGGGCTATTTTCGCTTTGTGGCTTGTGTTATGTAGTTACCGTTAAAAACTAAGTATTTATGGAGTAAATATATAGAGTAAAAGCGGGTCACACTATTTTTTCAATCATTCATTGAAATATTTAAATAAAACCGAAACGGATAGGAATATCTAAATAAATTAAATCATCAGACGTAAGAGGATCTCCTCTATTTAAATATGTTATGAAATAAGTTCAAAGTCATTTTTCAGTCATTTTATTTTTACAAAAGTTTAAAAGAGAGTCTTAAATATTTGCTTTTTCTTTTTATTTGCTATCGTATATTATTACGATACGTAATAATAATTAATAAAAAATAATAAAAATTTAATAAAAGTTTTTAAAAAAATAATTAGACCCCTATCTTGTAGAAAATTAAATTTTAATACTAATTACATAATTTTTTTTGTTTTATTATTAAAAATTAAACAAAAAAGAAAACGAATATTCAATTTTTTCTGGTAAAACCGATCATTTACATATTTACTTTAAATTAAATAAGTATCTATGTAAATCAAATGTTTGGATTTTCCAATGTGTTAGTTACGGTTTCTTCCTATATAAAATTTTTTAACAATAATGACTAAATAACATTTATTAATTATTCACTTTAACCATTCTTAACTCTAATAGGTTGCCAGTGACAAATCCAGGATTTTTTGCTGCTTGAGATAGCTAACTTCCAGGCATGGAGCAAACTCCATACATATGTATGTTTATACTTATGTCAATTAATAAGGCTTTGCAATAAAATGCGATGATTGAAGGCTGGAAACGAAAAAACCCTTTGACTTTATTCCTTCATCACGCCCTCCCTCCCCCAATTTGAAGGGCAACAAGTTGATAAAATATATTCTGTACTATTTTCAACTAGACATATATTCATCGATAAATTTTAAGCTTCATAATATTATCTTACAGTTTTCAAAAGTTATGACCATTTAAAATTTGTAACCCTCTCAAGTTGAGGGGGACTTCAAACATCAAAAAATACTGGATCCGTCACTGTTGGTTGCAAGAACAACAACAATGTTTTAATGGAACAGGATCTCTAGTACTGCGAGTACTCTCGCAACAAACAGAGTCAATGATGGTGCATACGTTTAAGTTCGTTTGTGAAATTGTTAAATACGAAATGATATCATGATTTCATATGAGATTTCAAATATGATTTCATATGAGATTTCAAATGATGTCATGAGTTCATATGAGACTACCTTTATTATACAAATCAGACCTATTTAAAAATAGCAGGCCTGGCAAATTGACTGTTTTTATGAATTTATAAATTGATGGTCTAAAGAAATTTTACAAGAAAAACTCGCAATTTAGAATCTGCCGGAGCTGCTTCTTTTTACGCAAGAAATAGTTGACAACTATTTTGAAGATGCCACAAACAATACCAATTGTCTGGTAAGTTCTGGTTGTAATATTTGGAATTGCAATAAAATGGGTTTCTGTGATAAAAAAAGGCAATGCAACTGGAGTATGGTAAAAAGGTGCAACACGTGTTTTGAAACTCACTGATAACAAAAAAAATCCATTATACAGTAAAAATGTAATACGCTTATCTTTAATGCTGATGGATAATTTATATCTCCATTTGCGATACTTTGAGCTGAATGGGCTTTAGGTGGTCTTAGATAAAGAATATTTTCCTCCGTTACTCAAACAGGTATATGAGAACGGCAAATTTTTTCCACGTTTGCACGCTTTTGGTAGTTTTCAACATACTGGGTTATTTACACTTAACAAAATTGATCAACAGGCATTAACCATCTCAGAAACGTTTTATCAACCAATGTCTTCAATGCCACTGCCAACATTAAGGCCTTTGACATTATCTTCTGAACCAGCTACAGCAGCATTGAGGTTTAACAAGTAAAAGCAAGAATAACAAACAAAATGGAAAATGAGATAAAAAGTTTTTTTTAAGAGAATAAAATTAAAAAAAAATATAGTCAATATATATATATATATATATGTATATATATATATATATATATATATATATATATATATCTATATATATATATATATATATATATATATATATATATATATATATATATATATATATATTGTAGTTATTAAGGTGCTCCAAGAAGTTCTTAAACTCTTATCACAAAGCACCGCAGAAGAGCATTTAACTAGGAAGTTCACGCCTCCTTCCTTACCAATGCTGCTAATTGGGCTAGAGCCGGCACCAAACCTTGGACTTCCTTGTTCTATGCCAGAACTCTAACCATTTCGCCACGTCTCCAATATTCCAAAAATTGCTGGCCAATATATTACAAAACTTGGTATTGTAGATCATCTCAAAAGAAAAGAAGAAGTTTAACAACTCAAATAGCTGAAAAATAGCTAAATAATTTAAAACCATCAACTCGTAATGCAATTGCAGAATCCTGCAGAAAAAGAAGTAACTCAAAATAAAAAAAAACAATTTTATCACCTTCAGCCAAAAGAAGAAATGTTATTAAATGCAGAAAGTGTAGAAAAGAATTATATTCAGACATGATGTCAAGTGAGAATCCAAATTGTAACACCTGGCTCTGCAACGAAAACATTTTTGCTAAAAAAATTTTGTAATGGGTTCAAAAATGTTTTGTTGTAAAAAATATAAAACTTAAACCTTTTATTATTTCGGTATGCTATGTTAAATATTTTTAAATGTAATAATGTTAAGTACTTTTAGATATAAAAAATTTTTAATTTATTATATGTATTTTTTATTGATCGGTTTTAACAGAAAAATTTTTTTTTTTTTCTTTTGGTTTTTGTATTTTTCAAATACAATTAAAAAATAAATAATTTGTGTTTTGGTATTTTTTATATTGAAAAAAAAAAAAGTTAAAAATTTTTGAAAAAATAATAAAGTTATTTTATTTTTATTGTTCGGTTTGAACCGGTTTTACTTTATATAGCCATGGAAGTATAGAACAGATGGAAGTTCATCAAAGCAATTTCAAGTCGTCTCGGGAGGATGCCTGTAACCGACTTAAAAAAACAAGTTTCACTGGATAAAAAACAACAAATTCATTGAAATGATTTTTTTTTAAACATTAAAAAAATAATTATTCTGAGGATACGCTACATAGTTTTAACCATTAGTAATTAAAATTATTCAACGAAAGGTTTATTAAAACTCAGTAATTAAAGAGAACCACTTTATTTTGAAAGCATACGTTAGTTTAAGCTTCTTATCTTGTTTCAAATTATAACACGACATTTGATTAAAAAGACAACTAAAACAATTTTTAAAAAATTAAAAAAAATGTTTTCTAAATTACTCAGCTTAAAGTTTCATTAGTTGTATATCATAATTCCATTCATTCTTGTAATACTCAAAAAAAAACAAAATGTTATAAGCATAGTTCCGAAGCATTTCAATGCGGTTGAACTTCCATTTTTTTATACTTCCATGATATAACAAAAAAATTTCAAACATTTTTTATAAACTATTCAGTTTAAAGATCGGTTAAAAAATTTTAACTGCTTCCAGGCTACCTCTTAGACTCTTAGATTAACAAAAATACATACAGTACTCGCTTCGTACCGTCTTCAGGTATTTGTTTATACTTGCCTTACCTATTCAGTTCATAAATTAGACATAAATACTAATCTACCTTGCTTAACAAAGTGCACCAACGCACAGTATGTTAAAATTTAGCAAAAAGGCCAAAACGAAAGGTCGTATATTGACTTTTTCAACCATTTGCAACCAGCATACATACGTAAATGTTTATATTATATTGTTTATTTAGACATTTTTTATAATTTTTTATTAAAAAAAAAACATTAGGGCAGGAATTTCGGTTTTTTTTAATATCACGTTGAGATGAAATTTACTTGAAAACATACTTTATTATTTTAACTAACGCATAAAGAAGAGATTGGCTTCCCCCTCCCCTCACATGCCTACCTCTTCCCAACCCACCCCGAACCCCTTCCTCCCCATCCACCCCCTACCCCGTCTTCAAAGTTTGACAATAAATACCAAAATTACAAAAAATTTGATAAAAAATATATAAATGTGTATCAAGAAAAACATATCACACTTTTTGTGGTAAAAAGTATCTTTAACAGTTTGTAAGGAACTAAAACCATTGTAATATTAATGTTTTGCAAAAGAATTCTGATTATTAGTGCTTGGAAACAAAAGTACTCTTAAAAGTTGGCTCCCTTAACCCTGAATGTGAGGACAATAAGTTAAGGAAATAAATTATTTTACTATTTAACGCTAAACTTATGAGGAGATTTTTAATTTCATTTAATAATCTTTTAGATTTCAAATGAGTTAAACTTTTAAAGTTAAACTCTAAAAGATTATTTTATAAAATTAAAAACCTGCTAATTAAGTTTAAATTTAGTATAACATAGTGAAAAAAAAAAATCCATTTATTCATTGTCCTTATCTTTGGGATGAGGGGCCAAAGTTTGCGGGTTGCATTTTGTTTCCAGGCCCCAACTGCAGTTGTTTTTTTGAAAAATGATATAAAAGTGTCATATCTGTAAACCCAAAAATTCTTGTTCTTGGTTCTCCTCTTTATAAATTTTTGTCCTACTATAGAATGAGGCGACTTCTTCCTATATACATGATGCTTTATATTGCTTTTATGAGTTGGCTTTATTTTTCAAAACTATTTTTAAATTGCTCACTTAAAACTATAATGAATAATCATTATATCATTAAAAATTGCACCTTTAGTTTCCCATTTCATAATTCCTAAATTGTTGTACCCGAACTTTAAAGAATTGAAATGGTATCTTTTATTTCGTATAATTGTATTTATTTTGTATTATTTTTATAAAAATGTTCTGTACTTTGCTTCTTTTTTTTAAAGAATTGTTTAATAATAATAAGATTTATTCTCTGACATTAAATAACATTTTTTACTTTATGTAGCTCTTATAATGTTCTAAAAAATTACTTTATTTTCACTTTTTTTATTAAACTTTTTACATGGCCTACCTAAAGTAAACTTTAAGTAGACCATGGTTTTTTACTAAGTTCAGTTCAACTTCGATTTGAGAATTTTTAAAACCCGTACATGCAGATTATCTTCAAAACCTCTATAATGAGTAAAATATTCTATTTTTAAATTTATCATCAGGAAAATTGTGCATTTTCTTTTTTTTAAATTTTCTTTACTTTTTTTTTGCTGATTAGGATAGATTCTTTATGAAATATCTAATATCAAGAAACTTTCCTACATTAGGAAAAAAAAGCCCAAAAACAATGCTTTTACTTTTTCAATGCACCTTTTACGTACCTGATATTATTAACTATTCTCTTTATTTTTTTGGCTAAAGCTTCATTGCAGCAGAACAAAAATTTAAATCTAAATAATATCTCCAATACATTACATCATAGGTAGTAACGGGTGATGCGGAAGTTATCGGACAAAATAAAAACGTCAATAACTTATTTATAAATAAAAAAACAAACTACTATTATATTTTTTTTAAATAAAGCATTTATCTTTTAATAAAAATATATTATTTTTTATATGATAAAACACCACCATCTGCAATTGATCTCAATTTTGCTCTGACGCCTTTTATATGCGACTGTAAAAAGTTTAAATCAATTTCTTGTAGTTTTAGCTTAATGCGATCAATCAAAATTTGCTCTGTTGAAGCTTGCCAATCTCCCTCGTAAACCTTCTGTGCCAAATGTCCCCAAAAATTTTCAATTGGTCGTGTTTGAGGCACATTTGGGGAATTGGATTCTTTATCAACGTTATAGACATATTGGTTGATCCAATTTAAAGAATCTTTAGAATAATGAGAACTTGCTAAATCTGGCCAAAATAAATAGTTAAAGTCTCCATGATACTTGTGTTATAGAGTTGGTTAACTAGTTTCCTGCTTCTTTTCTTTGTCTTTATTTGTTGTTCTATAGTGTATTTTGGAGTCTTTTCACGTTTTCTATATTTAATATTCTTTTTTTTTAACTGACGACCAATTGTCGATTGATTTACACCGAGTTTAATACCTATTTTTCTCTGACTGACCCCTTTTCGATTGTTGACAAGTCTCGTTAATTCTTTCTTTTCTCTAGTCCAGGATGTCGGACGACCAGGGTGCTTTCTATCAGAAAACGATTGAACAGTTTCAAGTCTTTTTAGGTTATCATATATTGTGCTTCGAGCAAATCCTTCCTTTTCAAAATGATTTTCGATTATTTTTTTTTATTATATTAGCTTTATTTACAAAAAACATTTTTAGTCGCTTTCGAAAAGATTCTCGTTCAGCTGCATTTAACCTCATTTTAAATAATTATGTTTCGAATAATAAATTTATATTTTATAGAACGTTTATGCCTACGCATAAAACCACAAAAACTAATAATTATGCTCAAATAATGAAATTAGGATTTTTCCGATAACTTCCGCATCACCCGTTATGTTTCAAAGTTCGATGTTTATTTAAATAAAAGAATTTTATCTAAAATACAAAGAATTTTCCAGAAATCATGTCACGCAAATATACAAATTTTTTAAATGTTATTACTAAATAAATAATATAAATAAAATATTTAGCTAATTCTAAAGTTTTATTTTAGTGTTGTAAGAAAATTTTAATAAAATTTCACCTATTTTAAAAAATGTACAAAAATGTAAAAGAATGTTAAATTATTTAAATGATAACAGCAGCATTTTCTTTAACAGTTAAAATCTTCGATCAGAGAACAAAAAACCTACACTCAAGAACCTAACCTAAAAATTATTTATAAAACTTATGAATATAATAAATTAATAGTTGTCGAATCTGGGAGAAAAAGAACTATATTAATGAATTTACTTTTATTTAAACCTAATAATATATATATATATATATATATATATATATATATATATATATATATATATATATATATATATATATATATATATATATATATATATTTCTGATTTTCATAGCTTTTTTGACACTTACATAAATCATTTCTTGGGATTTTCGAGCAAACTTTTTCAAAAATATACGATGTTTTTTTCTCCCAAAAAAGGTCACGCCAATAAACTCTCTATAATGTCATTAGCAAACGTAATCGTCAATATATCTGATGCTTTAAGTTAAAAAAGGTAAAGCTCCTATTATGAATCCTGGTTGGACTCTAAATCTTGCATTATTTAATGGGCTTAATTATGAAGATAAATCTACTTTGAAAAAATAATTCGTTTCACATTGGTTAAGAGAAACAAGTGCCAAAAAAAAATTTAACAAAATTTTTTAGTCTTCTTGTTTAGTTACTTTAAAAGTTTAATGAAAAAATTTTCCGGATCGTCCCAGTAAACACACAAACAACTCTTTCGTAGCATTTAAACAAATAAATTATAATGTATGTAGTTTAAAAAAAATTGTTTGCTAAACTATGTAACTAGCTGCGCAAATGCTTTTAAACTGACAATGGTTGCTATATAATGAACAAAATTTCAATACCAGTCTCCATTTTACTAGCATAAATAGGCATGGGTTTTTATAACTTTTGAGATACCATATTGATTCAATATTTTTTTGTTAAATATAAACTTTTTACATTAGGAGATGACAAGCACATACACATACACCACTGACGGCAATGGTTTGTCGTATCTGCCTTACGACGTATACAATTGTGTTTCGTCTCCTACAGACAACTTTTGTATTGATGCTGGTTTATTAGACTACGATCAACCAGTTGTTCAGAGAACACCAATTGATAACTGGGTTATAACAAATATTAACCCAAACTCGTACAACAACGGAATTAACTTTAGTGTTTTGACATATCCATACTTACATGATTATGGCGAGCCAGGTTTCATTCGCAAAAGAAATGAACGCGAAAGAATGAGAGTTCGGAATGTTAATGAAGGTTATGCTCGTCTTAGAGACCATTTGCCCCTTGAACCAAACGAAAAAAGACTTTCAAAAGTTGAGACACTCCGAGGAGCCATTAACTACATTAAGCTTCTTCAAGATATTTTAGAAAAATCTTCAAAAGTTGATAAAAAAACAAACTTATACGAAAAGAAACTGAATGAAGAAACAAATGACATTGACGTAGAAAATTAACTTTCTTTAAAAAAAATTTTTTTATAAATATTTTGTAAAATTTGAACGAAATTTTGAATTTCGAATTTTGTAAACACTCATAAAAAAAATAAAAATAAAATCAAACTAGAGTTTGCAGCATTTTTTTTTTTTTTACTTTTTACATAAAATAAAACAAATTGTCTTTTAAATGAACTTTAGCCGAGTTTCAAATCCAAAATTTAAATGAATTTTCATGTCTAACTCTTGTCTCATCTTCTTTATTTGACTTTTTGCGCTCAACGTTTGTTCCTCTACCATTTTAATTACGCCCACTTAATATATATATATATATATATATATATATATATATATATATATATATATATATATATATATATATATATATATATATATATATATATATATGTATGTATATATATATATATATATATATATATATATATATATATATATATATATATGTATATATGTATGTATATATATATATATATATATATATATATATATATATATATATATATATATATATATAAATATATGTATGTATAATATTTAATATTTTCAAGTTCGTTCTTTTGCTATACATAACCTGTTTATATATACATACATACATATATATATATATATATATATATATATATATATATATATATATATATATATATATATATATATATATGTATGTATGTATGTATGTATGTATGTATGTATGTATGTATGTATGTATGTATGTATGTATGTATGTATAAATAAGTTATGTATAGCTAAAGAACAAACTTGAAGAAATCTGTTAACAAACTGTTAAAATGTTAATTTACTGTAACATTACATTCATTCAGTACATTCATTCATTAGAATCCGTTTAACCTAAAGTCGTGTCAATATTTAAAATTTAATGTCGAACAATGGAACATTTCATAAAGTCTTTACTTAGGATAAATACAGGTGCGCAAACCGTTTGGCATTAAAATATTTCTTAAGCAAATATATGTGCCTAATTTCTTATAGTAGTCGTAGATGACAATTTTAATATATATATATATATACATATATATGTATATATATATATATATATATATATATATATATATATATATATATATATATATATATATATATATATATATATATATATATATATATATATATATATTTATGTATATATATATATATAAATATTATATCAATACTTAATAAAAATAGTTGTTAATCATAAATATAAATACAACATTAAAAAAAGAGTTTTTTTTTAATTATATAGTAAAAAAGGGTCAAATAAAATAGTTAAGAAATAAAATTTTATTCATTTTTTCTAGTTTTAGAGAATTTCGAGCTGAATATTTTTACTTTTTTGAGAAACTTAATTATTTAAAAAAAAAAATTATTTCATTCCCCCTTCACATGTGCAGTAGAAACAAAATTCGTGCTAGGAAATATTGACAAGGGGCATTTGACTATCTTTTTTGATTACTGGTTTAAAAGTAAAGTAAGTGCTTCCAAAAGACAGATATGTAAGTTCTTTTTTAAAAAAGTAAAATTTGATAAAATATCACAATTCATTTCAAATGTTGACTGGATCAATTTATATGAGAATAAACAGGTCCAGGATGTATGATGAGTCCATCAGGAGATGTATGATGAGTTGATTTATTAAACCAGCGTAGCAAGTAACTTATAAAATCCCAATTGTTGATGTTTCACTTCTTAAAAATAAAACAACTCCGTGGATAAATAAAGAATAAAAAGTTCTAATCAGAAAAAAAAAGAATCTACGTTATACAAACTGTGCTGGTAAATGGAATGATGTGAATTTGGGTAATAAAACAAAAGAGTTATGTCTTCTTGTAAAATCAGAAGGTAAAAATGCGCATCTCGCTTTCGAAAGAGATTTAGTATTGAAATCTAACAAAAATCCTAAATTGCTCTATAAATACATTAACAATCAATTAAATGTAAGAGTCAATAAAGACTTTGAGAAAACTGGTAGAGAATTATCTTAAGATCAATTGGAAATTTCAAATATTTTAAATAAATACTTTCAGGACGTTTTGTTAATTGAAGACCAAGGTGAACTATCATTCTTTGAGTACAAAAGAGTAAAAAAGAGTACGAAATTGCACTAGCAGATTTACTGATCGTTCTGCTAAAGAAATAACATACAATAATGTTTTAAATCGACGTCAGAAACTTGATCAAAACAAAGCATGTGGTCCAGACAATCTTCATCCGGCTCAAACATTCATCAAATGCTTTTGCTTTACCACTAACATTAATTTTTAGGGAATCTTAAGTTACTAGTCAACTGCCGATTCAATTTAGATCTGCAAACGTAACTCCACTTTACAAAAAACAGTGGCAACAAATTATCGTCCAGTTTCCCTCACTTCAGTTCCGTGTAAGATACCAGAAGAAATAGTCCGAAGTAAAATTGAAAATTATTTTTATGATAACGATTTGCTGGCGCAGCAGCAACATGGGTTTGTGAAGAAAAAGTCGTATACAACAAATTTACTAGAAACTATTTAGTTTATAACATTATGTATAGAAAACGGTACACCAGTTGATAGTTAAAGGAGAAATTGTATCTAGCTGGGTTGACATTTTAAGCGGTGTGCCGCAAGGTTCAGTTATTGGTCCTTTCTTTTTTGTTATTTATATTAACTTATCTATGATAATGAAACACATCACAATGTTATATGCAGATAATACTAAGATTTTTAGCAAGCTATGATTTTGATTTGTGTGTGAGAAAAATTTAAAATAATAAGACAGAGCCTTTAAATAGACCAATGATTGGCTATTTAGATTTAACGTAAATAAATGTGTTGTCATGCATTATGGTTAAAGTGACTAAAAGAGTCCCCTTTTTATTAATGGCGTTCAACTGCTGGAATCAAAATCAGAAAGAGATCTTGGTATTATTTTCAATACAAATCAAGTCAACATGGCAATCAGTAAAGCAATGCTTGGTTGTGCAAAAAAATCATTTGCAAGATTCGACTGTAAACTTTTATGTTTCCTTTGTTTACCTTCATTCGTCCTCTTTTAGAGTTTGCTGTTCCAGTTTGGTCTCCGTACCTGAAAGGAGATTGTGACGCTATTGAAAGAGTGCGACATAGAGCAACAAAACTTGTACCTTCAATAAGTAACCTTACATATGAAGATCGACTTGTTTCTTTAGACTTAACCACTTTAAATGTAAGAAGAAAACGAGGTGGCTTGATTCAATTATATAAATTTGTTCATGGCATTGAAAATATAGAAATCAAAAAAAGTTTTTTATTTGTAAATAACAACTTTAGAGGTAACTGCTTTAAATATTACAAAGAGTTTGTCAGACTACCATCAAGAGAACATTTCTTTTTTAATAGAATTAAGAACCTGTGGAACTCGCTTCTATATGAAATCATAACAGCACAATCGGTTGATAATTTTAAATTTGTTCTTGATTGCTGGTTGAAGAGGAATCAAGCATAACAGCTTTCAAAGTGTGCATGAAAACACACTCACTGGCTTTGCCAGCACAGTAAAAATTTACTATTACTACTATTACTACATTTGGTGAAAATAAAATATGTAGATCGACGAGTAATTAAAAGAACACTAAATTAAAAAAATAGCAACCAATAATAAAAATTAAAAAACAACCAATCACTAAAAAAAAATTCATTCTTATAATGGATGTTTATTTGTTAAAAGGTTTTTGAGGTTAAATTGGTTTTAAAAGATACTAAGTTTTATAGTTAGTTTTAAAAGAAATCAAGTTTTAAAGTTGGTTTTAAAAGACACTAAGTTTTAAAATTAGTTTTAAAAAACACTGATTTTTAAAGTTGGTTTTAAAAGATACTAAGTTTTGAAATTGGTTTTAAAAGGCACTAAGTTTTAAAGTTAGATCTTTAAAACTTAGAGCTTTTTTTTATTGCTTTAGAATGCATATTTGACAAACCCAAATCTTTCACATTGAATTTTTACACTGGTACCATTCACAACTACCATTTTTACTTGTTGAAAGAATTTTATTGCACTTTTATAGCATTTTTAACACTTGACTTTTTTTAGTGCTGGTGTTAGTGTTTTTGATGTTAAAGTCGTTTATTTGCTGCTCATCATTAAAGTTAAGCTTACGTTGTTTTTAGCTTGATTAGCTGCTTTTGTGCTGTCCTTACAACCTTACAAGGTGTATTAAGACATTTCCCTTTGAACTTTGGCACGTCTACATTTTTTTTCTTTTTTGTGTCAACTTGTAGAATGTTTAGAGTAGAACATTTAGAGTAGAGTAGAACATTTGTTGTAAAGCTGCTGCAAGTAAATAAGTTAATTTCGAGAGGTAGATGGTTTAAACGCATTGGTAGTTTACAATTTTGACTAATTTTATTGATGTCGATTATTGATGCGGAAAAAAACTTTTAAAATCCAGTGACTACTTGCGTACGTGTAAAATTTTTACCCGAAACTGAAAATTTTTACTTGAAGTTAACTAAACCAATCTTTTAATAATTTTTCTAAAACTTTAACTTTTTCTCTGCATAAAACTGTTACCTGGGTAACACTGTTTTGACATGGCAATAAACACCAACATCCAGTAGCTGCAGAACGTGCAACAAATGAGACGGTAAGTACACTATGATTTGTTACGTGCCACGTGTCTGTATATCACTGAAATATAATACCTATAACTCGATAACTATAATTAGATTCATTGGTCAGTTTAGATTTAATTAATTATTAAAAGCCCAATTAACAAAGATTTAATGTCTTTCATTCAACCCCATAGTTCACCGTTTTCATTTTTAACTCAAAACTTTTTACCGCATATAGCAAACTTAATTAAAAAAAAAAGATTTCTGACCAGTATAATAAGTTATACAGATTTAATATTCACTGATAGTAAATTTCATTTCCGAGAGTCTATTTTTAAAAAAATGAAAAAAAGCAGCCTGAAATTTAACTATTGATAAAAACAAACAAACTATTTTTTATTGAAGTTTTATCTTACTAGGTAAAAATTTCTTAACAACACAATTGATAATTATTTTCCAAACGTAATATGTAATTATATCGTCGGTATACAAGGGAAATGCACAAGGTACATTTTTGGCCGTATGGAGTTATTTATACCACAATTTAGTGTTTTAAATTCTTTATCGTTTGATATACCACACAAATTTAATAAATCAATTATTAATGAGTTATTAAGATTTTTTATATCAACTATTACACAAAAACTTATTATTTTAACTATTGCGCAAAAACTTTTTTGATTATTATCTCAAAATGATGTCTATAGACTCGATGCATTTACGACGGTATGCAACTTAGTAAATTAAAATTAATCGATATAAAAGGTTTTATATAAAAAAAATTAAAACTCTTAAAGTCAAGTTTTTTTTAAATTGTTTAAATTTGACTTTAATTAAATATAGTGAGAGCTGCCATAATTGCAGCTACTTCCGAAAAAAAAGTTTATCACTAAGAATTACTTAATTAAAAACGTTTTTTTTTAGTTAATTAATATGGGAACACAATACTAGTTTGTTTTTATCACGCCTGCAGTATTGTTGGAAGTCGGTTTTATTTGTTCTCTGATTTGTTCCAATTAATATAATCAGTGTTCTAAATTAAAATTAAGATAATAATGCTTGAACAAAATAAAAAGTTTCAGAAATAAATTGTTTTACTATAATTGTAATTCATATTTTAAATCATAGATTTTACTGGAGACTGAAGAATGTTCAATAAACGAGTATTTTAATGAATATTCGTTCTATTTCATTTTATTTGTTGAACAAACACTCTACTATAATAGTATTTTTAATAGTATTATAGAATAATTAATATTATTATATAGAACAATTAATATTATTATATAATAGTATTTTTATCTTATAAAAAATATCTAATAAAAATATTATATTTTTTCCTAAAATGATGTGTGTTACCTAGTAAAATAGTTTTATAAGGTAAATTTCTTAATAAAAGCAGCCATTTTGTTAACTATTTTAAATCTCTACTATTTATTTTTTTTATAATATATATTTTATAAAAAAATTTTGTCGTTCAAAAAAACGTGAATCGTGTTAAAAAAGATGACCGGAAAAAAAATTTCATCAACTCTTTCATAAAAACTTTTCATAACATTGTTATGAAAAGTTCCATACTTTTATTTTCTTTTTTTTTTGCTACTTCAATTTTTAATAAAAAAAAATTTTTTTTCTCCTTAAATTATAGAATTAAATTATAGAATAAGAGATACTTTCGATTTGCAATGAGTAAAATCTAAACTTTCGAATCAACTACTTAAAGTTGATTTGTAACCAAAATTATTCACACAAAATAGTTGAAAAAAAATCATAAATTGGTACGCAATCAAATAAAAACTTTAACGTTTGGTTCCAACATTTCACCAAAATGCATTTAGCAAAATTCATGAATATATAGAGTTTGCATAATCTGTTGAGATTAGCCTGAATATTAAAAGTGCACAAGATTTTTGAAAAAGTTAACTTAAGGTGGTTGTCCAAGAAATAAATCTTGATTTTTTCAAAAAAACAAACAAAAAAAAACCTTTTTCATGAGCAGAACTTTATCCTCTTTAAAATAGTATATAAATCATTTATGTTCAATTTATATAAAGTCTTTTTTTTCTCATTTTTATATAGTGGTATATAAGGTTTTTTTTCGCATTGTTGTTTTTCACGTTTTTCTTCATTTGTAACTTCAATTGAAATGTCAAATATCTTGGGTTTATCTCCTCAGATAATCCTCATCTCCGTATCGAACGTAATGTCTTGTGGTGTATCTTAGGTTTCATGGTTTTTAATAAACTAAGTCATTGATTGAATGAATATCTTATTTTTTAAGCAACGTGATGCAACATAAAATATATTATTAGATTTTTATGAATCTATATTGAAGTGTAATGACTTATTTGTATTTTTTATTACTTCTAACTCTTTTAGGCATAAATATATAACAATGGCGAATGGAAATAAGCAAACTAACGCAAGAAAAGTTAAAAGACAGGCTCCTCCCAATCGGATTAGGAAACAGGAAAAAATTGATCTTTCTGCCAAATCACACAGTTTAAATACAATTAGCATGTGTTCTAGTGCAAAAAAATTGAATATAGGTATTCAGAATCATTTGCAGTGTCGTGATCTGTATGACTATAATATCCTTATTAACTTTTCTGTTCTCAAAAATATTTTTTTGGAAATAGCTTGTCCAAAATGTCATATTCTAACTATTGAGCTATTTGATAACACACAAAAAAGAATGGGATTTTCACATAATCTCAAGTTCAAATGAAAATCTTGTGACCAATGGAGTCTTACTGTTTACTCATCTAAAGAATGTGTAAAGAATAGCAGTAATACCACTGGAAGAAATACATTTGAAGCAAATGCAAGAGTGGTGATTGCTTTTCGAGAGATTGGTTGAGGTCATTCTAGTTTAAACACATTTACTCAATGCATAAACATGTATGGTTTAGCCAAAAACGCTTTTGATAACCTAAATTCAAATGAGATATATAATGTATATAATAATGCAGCTTTAAAAAGCATGAAAAAAGCTGCAGATGATCTTCAAGATTCTTCAGATAGTCCAACACAACAACGTATAAAAATAGACGGAGCGTGGCGGAAAAGAGGCCATTTATCTCTTAATGGATTTGTTACTGGTATCGTTGAAGATAAAGTCGTAGATGTACAAGCTTTTTCCAAACATTGTAAGGGTTACCTTATGTGGGAGAAACAAAAAGGGTCACCAGGTTATGAAAGATGGGAAGCAGAACATGTATGCGATATTAATCATGTTAAGTCATCTCGAGCTATGGAGGGAGCTGGTGCTGTTAAAATCTTTGAACATTCTGAGGAAAAGAACAACTTAATTTACAGAAAATACTTAGTAGATGGAGATTCTTTGTCTTTTAAAGAAGCCATAGCAGCAAATCTCTATAAAGACTTTGGTATAACACCTCTAAAATTGGAATGTATGGGGCATGTTCAGAAGCGCTTAGGTACTCGTCTATAGAAATCTTGTGAAATTACATAAAGGTACAAAGCATCCCATATCAGGAAAGGGGAAGTTGACTGAAAAAACAATAAGCTCTATGCAAATCTATTATGGAAAAACTATAAGAAACAACTTAGACAATGTCTATGCCATGAAAAAAGCAATCGACTCAGTGTTGTTTCACTGTACTGCGTTTACTGATGAGAACCAGCGGCATGGAATGTGTCCACGCAATGACACTTTTTGGTGTAAATGGCAGTTAGATAAGACTAACAAGACAAAAATATTCAAAAACACCATAAGTTTACCAATGTTCATTTATTGCCTTTAAAAACCAATCTTTGTAAGTTTATCAGAAGATGACTTATTGAACAAATGCGTTCACGGCCAAACTCAAAACACTAATGAATCGTTCAACTCAGTTGTATGAACTCGCTGTCCCAAAAATGTTTTCATTGAAAGAAGAACATTTGAGTGTTCAATTAACTCAGCTGTTTTACATTACAATGATGGGAGTGGCGGAGTGAATGGACATTTTGGACATTTTGGCTTACATGGAAAGGTAACCGCTGAAAAATCCATTGCACGAGATCGCAAACGTGTTGCAAGGATAAAAAAGCAATCCAGTCCAATCGTTAAAAAACAAAGAAAAAATTAAGAGCAGTCAAAAAAGGATATATGGATAAAGAGAATGAGAATGAAAAGTGTGAATCTTATGTTGGTGATGGTTTTTAACATCTTTTTTTATTATTTTAGACAAAAACTTGATTTTCTCATGTTTATAGTTTTACATAATTTTTAAGATTTTGAAATATGATATCTTAAGATTGAATGGATGAAATAAGTTGAAATTTTCAGGAAATACTCATATATTATATATAATCCATATATCATAGACTTTTCTTTTATTGAGGTAAATAACTTCTTAATTTGTGACATATATACAAATAATGCTATGTCTTTAGCACTCTTTTTACTAATAGAGGCATAACTTTTGACTAAATGAGTCAATCAAAAAATTGGTATGACGAATAGATTTTACTATCCTCTTGAAGCTATGTTGAAATTTTGATGTAGTTACCATGTTCATATCTGCAGATATCGTGTTTTGAAATATTGTATTTTTTTGTCTCATTTTAGCGATAAAATAGGGTAATCGAGGTAAAAAAAGTTTGGTGTCTTTGAAATATTTTTTTAGTCAAGGTCATTTATATATTCCAAAATTTGGTTATTTAGATTCACAGGGTCAAAAAAAAGTTGATTTCTTGGGCAACCCTCTTAATGAGAAAAATTCCAAAAAAATTCTTACAGCATCCATGAAAAAGATAAAAACTATATTCATCCTAAATTTTAATTTAAGAATTGTTACAAAGAAAAAGAACTATGAACAAAATAATAATGGTAAGAATACATAATGTATAGATGATTCTAATTATGAATAACTCATTTTGAATTAAGAAAAATTCTTTTAGTATGATAACTGATTATTTACCAATATTTATAAATATGCGGTAGTTATAAATTTTCATGAAATTGAATGTTCGTTATTTGAATTATTTTCAATTTTTTTAGGTTTATCTTGCATTGAGCATTCGAGGTGTACCTGTATAGCATGCCTTTTTAGTGCAACTGGCATTATATTGAATGGAAAGAGATCATCAATGGTACCATAGCAAATCAATGCATTTCGTTTCATCCATGATAACTACCCCAACGTTAGCTTATAACTGGGACGTTTTATTAATAGACATTAGGATATAAATTTATTTTTTTATGAGATAATTCTTGCATTCTGCATTAACATACATTTTACTTCATTTTTTGCATTATTTTAAGTTTTGATTAAGTAACTTTTAAAAAGCGTTATAAGAATTTCTCTCATTTCCTTAAATTGTATTAACAAAAGTTAAAACCTAACTAATGTTTCTTTTTATAATATGATTTAAGTGAGCTAGCCAGCCATGAAAATTATCCAGCTAAAAAATTATCGGCTAGCCAACTTTAAATGGTTAGCCAGCCATGAAACTATTTTAGCGGCCATGAAAGTAAAATTTCATGGCTAGGAGGTTAGTTTTATGTTTGCGACAATTCAAATACCCTTCGAGATATTTATATACACATAAGAAAGGGAAAGTATGCCAAATTTTAAAATCTTTTAATTTGATTTTAAATCTTTAAAAAATTTTAAAAGCCAAATATTAGCGATTTAAACAAACCTTCCCTATTGAGAGTTTAACTTTTACATAGTCACGCTACACTTTGATTTTTAAGTTTGATTTTTTACTAAAGTGAAGATATTGCATCACATATGCAATATGATGTGAAAACAATATAGTTTAAGAATATTAACAACATTTTTTATAGAACTACTTTACATATCTATATATGTGTAAAAATATTATTTTTATACAAGTTGTTGAACACATGAAGTTTTGATATAGATATTTGAACATAAAACATCGTAGTCTTGATTATTCATAAAACATCGTAGTCTTGATTATTCATATTTTGACAGTTTGACACATTTATAAATATGTCATTTAGTCTTATAAAAAATTTCTTATTAATTCAGAAGCATGTTGTTTTCCCCTCACAACAAATCGCACGTTTCATTTGATGTTTTAATTCGAGTGAATTTTCGTAAAAAGGTATTTTAATACCAGAGGCGATTTTACGGGTGTGTGAGGGGAAGGGGGAAATGACACTCTCCGAAGTAAATTATTTCCAACTTTTAGTCAGTTTTTAAGAAATATAGTCGGCTTCTGACACATTTGAGTCAGCAAATTTGTAGTTTTGAGTACCTTTTTTTATTATTATTATTACTATTATTATTGTTATTATTGTTATTATTATTATTATTATTTTAGAATGCAGTCGGCAATTTTAAGAATTTGTCCCTCCCCTTTTTTTTCCTGGAAGTGCCCCTGTTTGTAGCTTTTATATTTAGTACAAAGCAGAACAAGTAGATCAAAGATTTTTTTTGTTATAGCTTTAAAATAAATTTCAAGTTTTAGGTTGTTTATACTGATGCCAAATTTTTAAAAATAATCACGCTAATTGAAGTTGAAAAATATCAAAAAAGGTTGGTTAATCAGCAAATCCATGCGAGAGGAAATATTACTTGCTGTCGTAAATTCATCAATGAAATTTAAAAAAATTTCTTTTTTTAAAGTGGAGACCATGTAAAAATTAAAACCTCCTCAATTGGGAAGGAGTAGTTTCAATCGCTCAGACAAAGTTAAAATATTTAATAATTTAATAATAATATTAATTTGAATTTTTAATATTAAAAAATAATTTTTTATTGAAGTGCAAAATATTACAAAAACCAGATTCTTATTAAATATTTTTGTATACAAATACTTTCTTTTGAAACATGAGAACAAAATGTTAACTTTAAAAGAGTTCTTTGATTTTAAGTCAATTTCCTTTTTTTATTATGAAAGCAATTCATAGTGCGCTACCAGTCAAACATCTCTCTATGTAGTTGTCCTAAAAAAAATGCAAGTCAAATTATTTCGAAAAGTTAAATATAGCATTTGTTTATCTTCAAGTCGTTCGCCGCTGCTTTTTCAAGTATACTCACTAAACGAATAAATAATAACAATGGCTCGGCGCTAATATGCTTTCTGCCTACTCAACCGTCCTTACAACGCACTTTCTTCATACTGAAACTAAATTTATACTGCTCCTGTTGCTTTTTTCCTAAAAAAATGAACAAGAGCAATTTATTTTTTTTACTAATAAAAAGTTGCAAACTACAAGTATTTCTTTAAATCGATTGCCTTGTATTTTTAAATAATTTTAGCTTTTTCGGTTTGTTTGAATTTGCTTTCTGCTTCCATAAAGCATACCGATACGCTGTAATGCCGCTGCGGTGCTGCGACATCCAACCGAGAGAAAAAAAATGTAAGCTTGCACAAAATAAGCTGGGTTTTACAGATATGCTTTCTTAAAATAAATATATTTGTGATCATTATTTAACTTAAATCTGGAAAAACTTATTAATATGGCATGGACAGCCATTTTGGCTCTTTGTTTATTTTCCTTGTATTTTGAAAATGTTGAATGCAACTTTACATCTGGTAAGCGTTAATATTTGTGTAAATAATTGCTGATATTTGATAAAACAGGATATTAATTAAATTGCATGCAACTTTTTTCATAATAAAATGATTTTCATCGTTTGTTTATTATATTTTGTACGGATGCAAATCATGTTTGTTTATTTTAATTAGGTATTTTGAATATTGTTTTGAATAAGTTTATTTTAATTAGGTATATTGAATAAAAAATCTAGTTAATTAAATTTTATAATGCAAATTTTTACTTATGGTGATATAAAAAATATTCAGCAAGTTTTATTAGTTCCAAATTATAACTTAGTTCTGCATTTCTCTCTACGCTGTGCAGAATAATTTATACTAAAACTATTAAATACACTTTAATTTCTATGTTGCATTAACAATTAATGTATTTTTTATATTAAATTTACAACGACACATTTTTATTGTAAATTCACGTTTAAAGTTTCGATTTAAAAACGATTTATGCAATTAATGTAGATCAAAGCATCAAACTCATTTATTCACTAACAATTCAAACTAAAATATTCGAATGTAATAAGTGTTTCTACTTAAGAACTTTCGAAAAACAGTTTTGGACAATTTGAAATTGTATGGTTTCACAGCATTTGTCAGGTTTTAATTGAAAACGTAAGCAAAACATTGAATTTCAAATATACAAAAATCAAAAATTATAAGCTAATAGAATCAAAAAGAATAAATTTTTATTTAGAGTAAGAACGAAGTAAGAAACGTCATTTTTCAGGAACATAGTTAATAATTTTAGTAGTAGCATCATTTTTAATAAAATACTGCATGATTATCATAGTTTAAAGTTAACCAATCACATTCCACAAAAAATATTTAATAATATTGTTTCAAAACGTCACAAGCAATCAAAGCATTGCTAATAAAAGATGGAATTTAAGAAAATGCGTAAACAATGTTTAGATTTAGTTTAATGTTTTTTTGTTTATGTTGTGCTTTTTAAACTTTTAACAATAAAATTCTAGATTAGAATTAAATTAATTGATGTCTAGATAAGAATTGGTAGTATTTTTACCGGATATAAAAAAGTTATATATTATGTATGCGTGTAACAATTTTTATTGTTTAAACATTACATTATTATATATCATTAAAAAGTACATAAACTTAATACTACAAAAGTGAAAATTTCATAGAAATTGGATCATTCTACAAAATATTATGTGCATTTAAGTAACAAAAGTCGACAAAAAGGAATCCTTCAGAAAACTGTGACTGATTTCGAAATATTCCGTTCGGTCTACGGCACTTTGGTAGTAATAGTTACCGATTGTATCAATGATATATAAACTAGATGTTTAACGATCCGAAAAGTGAAGACGCTTTTGCCTTTTTTACAATGGCGGATTAAACTTGTAAACAAATATTATTTAACTTTTCTTTTCTTAAATGAAGTAAATATATTTTTAATATAAATACTATTTATGTAAAAGTGTTTAGAGAAAGTTAGAATACTTGTAAAATAATGATTTATGATTCCCAAATTTATTTTCGATTAGAAAGGAATTAAAGTTTTGAATAGAAAAATGAAACAATAGACGCTTTTGATGCATTTTATGAATTATAATTAAAATCAAATTTGGTAGGTGTTTAGAAAATAAATATAAAAATTGAGAAAAATAGTTAAAAAAAAAAAAATCCATAACTTCGATAAAAATGCGATGTCAGCAAACTAACAAAATTTTCAAAACAGAAAAATTTTAAAGAAAACTTTGAGCTAAAAACACACACTACAATAAAGTTAAATCATTCGGCAATTTAAAAAACATCTATACTAATAACAAATTCTCAAAAATATGACTACAAAACAAGTCCTTACTGGACAATCACCAAATGAAGTTTGAAAAACGTAGCACGGAATCAATCGAAGAAATCGGTACCGTAAAACACACATACCTATATATATATATATATATATATATATATATATATATATATATATATATATATATATATATATATATATATATATATATATATATATATATACATATATATATATATATATATATATATATATATATATATATATATATATATATATATATACATATATATATATATATATATATATATATATATATATATATATATATATATATATATATATATATATATATATATAAAATTTAGCAATTTTTTTTTAAATCCAGCAATACTACAACACAAAATAAAATCCTAGAGAGATATATAAGTTCCTTGCCGAAAAAATGTTTTTCAAGAACGAAACAAACACATAGCTAAACGGTGGAGAAGTAAAAAATAAGGTTCTAATTAGTAGTAGAGGTTGTCTAAAACTTTGATATTTACACCTAGGATCGAGGTATTCAAAAAAAGATTGATTACTTTACGTAATGATTTTTGTTGTGATTACTTTTTGGTTGTTTGAACTGTTGTTAAAAAATTATCCAGTCAACTTTTCCATTCGAATTATCCAATTCGATTACAGCTTTCAAAGGTTACAAACTACATTTAAAAGTTTTCCTTTCTCAACGCAAAGGCGCCATTTTGACTTGCCACTGGAATAGTTATAGTATTAAGACTGTACCACGAATTTTCAGCTTTTTTCTCCCTCCATGAAGAAGTGAAGAAGCGAAATGTCGTGAATTGATATTGAATAAATTGGAAAAATTGCAAAAACAATTTTTTTTTCATCAGCGTAGGAATGTACAATGAATCAAGTACATACAAACCGAACTTGATCGATTAGTTTGTCTTGCTCGAGAAAAAGACCAGAAATTAGATTTCCAAGTCTTGGAAATCCAAGATCCTAAACTAGAGCAAACAAATTAGTTGAAAAACGAGCTTCTTGGCTAGAAAAGCAAATGGAACGAGATATTAAAGCAAGTGTTGCTGAAACAGAAGAAAGTAGTAGTAGAAGCCTTGGTAAAAAAATTTTATATCAAAGATAAACAGTGGCGGCTGAAGCAGAAGAAGGTAGAGACATTGCTAAACAAACAGTATACCAAAAAAATATATAAAAGTAGATTAAAAAAAAGAACAACATTTTTGAAATGGGCTAAAATGTAAAAAACAAACTTTTCTCAGGACCCATGCACTTTGCGTACGTACACAACCCATAATGTTCATGTTAATAACTGTAAACTTAAAGGTTCTTCGTGGTACCTATGGACTTTGTGCACAACCTGGAATATACATCAATGACTAAAATTGTTGGGTTGATGAAATAAAAAACAGTTTATTTTAATAATAAGGCTGGGGTACTTAAGCCTCAACATAAGTGGTGGCAGCTAATGAATCTGATGTAACCACATTTATCAGTTCTTGAGACTTAACTTGCTCGTAGTGCTTTTTTTTTCCAGACTTGTTTATCATTTGTTACATATAAATAAAAACTTGTTTTCAGTACAAATATATTTTTTTAAATGGACGTATTCCAGCAACCTGGAATCCTTTTTCAATATTTTCTTTTATAAAATATCTTCGGTAAGCATAACCAATCAATCCAGCAACATTATTTAACTGGATTATATAACAGAAACTCTAAACCGACCCCTAATGGCCAGAACTAAGAGAGGTTAGTTTGGTTTGCCACTCACAGATGGCATTGCAATGCAATTTTTATTAAGGTAAATTGTCCTAACAACAAAACTCAGCACTATTTATATATTAAGTTGCTCTGACGTCAAACAAAAACAATCGAATTGGCAGTCATGTTGAATGAGATGATAACATAGCGAAGAATAAGAGGAAATCCTTAAATAATTTTTGCTTATTAGTAATGTTATAAGAAAATCATTATAACGACGCGCCAAAAAAAATGACGTAATTTTTATATCCGTGAACAAATATATACCATTATTTACGTCATTTTTTTTAGATTAAAAATTTGCAATAGGCTGTTGTTCAGTTAGGTTATGCGAGAAAGTGGTAAGGTTAGCTGTATGAGAGATAAAAAGATTGTATCACGTGAAGAAGTGGTTATAAGAGTTAAGAAAGATTATATTACGTAATTACTTAAAGAAGAGTTTATAAAAGAATAAAAAAATTGAATCACTTGAAGAAGTGAATATAAAAAAACCACGAAGTTGTTAGGAATTGATAATAAAAATGCTAAAAACCTATTGTGCTCAAAACTGTTCAAACAACAACATAAAGGACAGTAATGTAAAGATTTATTTTAATCTCTTCTTTTCTTTTTTCGACTTTTATATTTGAATTCTATACAACTTTTTTGCATTTATTATCTGCCAAACTATATATAAGGAAGTATAGATAACTTTTATACGGAATTTATGTCGCTTATTTCTTATTATTGCTAAATTTTAACATGCTTATAAGCGTACATGTATTATATACATACAATGAAATCACAAAAATATCCATTTGATAATGCTTAAAACATTTTAATAAAGGAGTTACTTACTAATTAACAATAGTTTGTTATTTACTAAAGCACTATTAGGTTCTTAGAAATAAAAAATGGATTTATGCCTTATACATTTAATCGCACAACACAAACAGCTGTGATATTTCTTTTGAATTATCTTATGATTTTCCTGCAGTGCATCTGAAAACGTCCTAGCTGTGTTTGAAGATTTCTCTGCATATTTTCTCTACAATGAAGATATTCCTGCACATTCAATTGTTTTGTATCATTTCACATTGTTAGATCTATAAAAACCTGAATCTAAATTCAAAATTATTTCCAAACTTTTAAAAAAAAAAAAATATTTTGAAAAAGTGGAAATAATTTTCTGATATTCTACTCAAGCCTAAAGTGTTTTCAACCAAGTCTTAGTCTATTTTATTTTCGGACAGTTTATGACCAATATTAGGGATTTTTGTATTCAGCCACCAGATAAATTAATTTTCAACCGGTTATATGTGATTTTCATTTCAACAGACTTCATTTTTAACGTTTTTAAAAAAATACGTGTATACAGATTACTATGTGCATGCGAAGTGTATTCAAATTGACTGGAAGACTTGGTTTCGACGAGATTTGAAAAATTATACTTAGGATTTTAGTTTTATTTGGTTTTAATTTGGCACAAAGGTTAGAAATACTTGAAATAACGAACAAATTTTTTTTCTTTAACTATGATTTCTATAATTTGCAAAAAATAAAACTTTTTAAGCAAAAAATGTTTTATATTAAAAAAAAGTTTTATTTGCTCTTTAAGACTGGAAATGTAATAACATTTTTAAAATAAAATTAAATGCCATACATATTTTTACACGCATTCGCCACGCATTTTAGGATATATGATATATCAATGTCAAAAGGATATAATACATCCTTTTAACATTTATAATATATCTTTTTAACAAAGTATAATATATGATATATTATATCCCTTTGACATTAATTTGGTTTGATCATTGACGCCGGCTATAGCCAAGTGTTATTTCATTTTTAATCAATTTAATGTCAAAATGGGTACGTATTCGGGGTGGATCCAGACTATCTAATAAGGAGGGGGCAGCAGTTTTGAGGTATTTTTGTTTTGGTAGATCCAGACCATCTGGTAAAAGTGTGGGGGAGGAAGGAAGATGATTTTAAGGGGCAAAAATTTGCATTTTCCAATTTCATCAGAATTTATATCATTTTCAAACATCCTATTTAAATTAATTTGTTCTTTTTCAAACAATTTGCTGTGTTAAATTAATAGAAATACATTTTTAAAAAAATTATCAAATCTAAGGAAGGCGGAGGGGTATTGCCCCTTTTCCTATGGATCTGCCCATGGTGCCCATGGAGTTAAAAATGAAATGCAAAAATGTAAACTGATTCCCATCCAATATTTAGGAGTTTATATTGAATTAAACGGAGTTGAACAGAAAGCAGAAAACTTAATTTTCAAGAAACTTTTGAAATCAATCTGATATTCATTACTTTTGCATAGCTTAATTTTTTTCCTCTTCACTTGAATTCTCGAATAATAATTCTTGCAACTAATTATCTCCAAAGTTATCAAATGGAAGCAATATGTTGAGTATATATGTTTTAAACAGTAATAAATATTACTCATAGTTTGGTTACTTTAAAGTGACTAATTGTATAAACTCAGAGACTTAGAGACAAAAAAAAATGATGTGCATACTTTCTTGGAGTTTTAAAAATTGTGAAGGAATGGAAGTATGTTAAGTATATTTTAAAAATTAAGTATTTTAGGCAAAAAAAACTGATTTATTTATAATTAAGAACGTAATAATGAAAAAATAAAAAAAAATTTCAATAATTTAAAAATAAAATAATTTGGAATTTGTTCTCATTTTAAAGCAGTTCTCACTACTGTCTCTTTTAATTAATGTAAATATGAAAATATCAGTTGAAATTTTAGAATCTAACATTTTTCGATTTTACAGAGTTGAAAAATTAACAAGGAGCTACCATAATTATGATAGAATAGTTTTGACTTTATGAAAATCCCGGAATTTTTTTTTTAATGAAAATCCTGGAAAATTATTTTTATAAAAAATCTGGAAAATCCCGGAAAATTTTACACTCGACAAATTGACGAAGGTATGTGGGTAAATTCTGGAACATTTGTAAGGGGATAAATAAAGTTTATTCTAAAAACTACTGAATAATTATGTTTTTTTAAAATTTCTATTACCGTAAACAATCTGCAAAGCGAAAAAATTTGTTATTTTTAATGTAAAATGTCAGACAATGGTTTGGAAATCAATACTTTTTATTCTTATAATTTTCTGTTGCGAAACATTCATCAGCTCTTCTTTTTCTGCACTTTTTTGCATGATCAATAATTGATTTTTTAACTTTCTTTAGCTTAATCTTTGTCTTCATAAAACAAGTTTAAATTTTTTTTACTAGTTCAATTTGCTCGTTATAAATTCGATGGACAAACGGTTCTTTTTGTTCAAAAGCTAAAATAAATGAATATAAAGTAATGTTTCATTACGTCGGAAAAATAAAAAAATTAAAAATTATAGCTTTCTTTCTGCACCTTATTTTGTTAGCTTTTTCTGTGCTGTGTTTTACATTTTATTTTTTTATTAGTTTTTTACTTTCATTTGATAGCCTCTTTGAAATTTTTTCACTTTCATCATTGTTCAGAGAGATGTATACTAAGAACCTTCTCATTTTTTTTGCCAAGAAGCACTTTTTATGTTTAGGGAAACATTTTTATTTTTATATCAAAAACAAGCTCAGCATGAAAGCTTCATCTAATCCTTCTCGCAGCTTATACGAAGCAGTTGTTCAAAACATTTTCAAATTTTTCAAAACATGATGATCACTAGACATTTCTTTTGCGTATTCAATCATATGGTATGTTAAAGATTACACGTCTAAGAAATAGGTACTCGATGACAAGACTGACTTAAGTCTTCTGCGAGCTTCCTATAACTACAAATAAGTAATTCTTTTTATCAATCTTACACAAATTTTGTTTTTATCATATTTATACACTAACATTATTCTGAAATGTGGTAAATAAACTTATAGTAAAACATCTAAACTCTCCTCCGGAAAATCAGCAGATCTATTTTTATTTATTGTATTTTTTATTTTAATTGGAGTAATATAGAGATATATTTCTCGGATTATTTTTACGTACACGTTATTATATTGTTGTAATTGGTATTTATTTTATTCATGTCTCGGAGTTGTAAGCAACTCTATTTTTATTTACCTTGTACATTTCGAACTTTATATCTATGATTTAAATTTGTATATCTTTACTCCCAATCAGTAATTGGTTACTTGTAATAACTTTGTAGTTGTAAAATAAACATGTATAAAAAGAAAAAAAAAAAAAAGATGTTGGAAGATTGTGTTTAAAAATAAATTTGTGTGTCATAGCTTCTGCATTTGATATCCGGTCTCTAAAACTTACAATAGGTTTAATGGCAGGCTTCACTCTATTTATGTAAGTACTGCCAATATGCACGTTATCTAGAGTACCATATGGCAATATACATGTATATTGCCACACGGTTTTCTGAGGGTGGGGGCTAAAATTTAAAGCTTTTTTGTTCCCAGGCTCCGATCGTCGCAATTTTTTGAAAAGCATCCTTATTTGACATAAGTATAAACATATAATGTTTGGAGTTTGCTCCATGCCTGGAAGTTAGATATCTCGAAGACCAAAAAATGCTGGCGCCACCCCTGATTTAAGCTCTTACAAAACGGAATTTCTAATATTCAAAAAAGTTAACTTGAATGAATTAAAGAGAAAAAAAATTTATTGGAAAAATTTATCTTTTAACAAATATGTTTTTTAAAAAAAAACTTATTTGTTTAAAAGCAAACATTGTCGTATTTAAAATTTTATATAATTTTTTCACTAAGTAACAGCACTAAACATACAGAAATTTCCGCAAACTTAAAGGATTTCCGGATTGAAGACGAGCATTTCCGGGAATGCCCGTGAAATGCTCGTCTTCAAAATATGACAGAATCTTAAAACTTTTTAAGAATTCTGCAAATAGACTTAAATATATGCTTATAAAAAAATCATATACTAATATTTAATAATGGTCTTTTACCCTATATAAAACAGTTAGGGAAATATATAATAATGATTATTGCAGCATTAATACCACTTTTTCATATACTTTCAGATCTCTTTATTGTAACAAATTTTCTTGTCCTAGTGACAGGCATATTTTTATACAAGATTAAAAAACTTATTCATAAAAGCAAAATTGTCAAAACTTAGGGTTAAAAGGTTAGAAAAAAAAGAAAAAGAAGAAGGGCAATGAGAACAATTAAATATAAGTTTTTCACCAAGACTTATCACAATTATTTAATTTCTATAATAGAAATTTAATAATTTATTAAACTATTTAATAGAAATTTAAATTAAATAGAATCTATTTAATTTAAATTATGTCTGTTTTTGTAACTAAAGTGTGTTTGACATTGTATAGAATTTAAATATGCCATAACACACACATTTATTACTATCTTCATTTAAGACAAACATTTTCATATAATTTCAGTTATTTGCTCAAAATTAAATTAATAGTTGAAACTTAAAAGCAGCTTTTCTTTAAAAAAAGAGAACGCATTTTTATATAAAGGTGAAGAACTTTTTATATAAAAAACAGCCATATTGTGGTATAACAAGTATTAGATCTATCAAACAAATATAAAAGGGGCAATAAGTGGCAAAAATTTTTAAGCAAGTATTTTTACAGAAGCTAAAAAATATAGTCACACTGTTCCTTCATGGCTTTAACCTCATCAAATTCAGTTATCAAAGTACATTTTACATGGTGTTAAATATAAAAAGTATTACAGCATACTCATTGATTCCCCCTACTATGGACATCACACTTAAGACATACAATCACCATTGTTATCATCATCATCATCATCATCATCATCATCATCATCATCATCATCATCATAATCATCATCATTATCACTCTTTTTTTTTTTGCATGAACTTTACTTAATTTTGGTAGTTAAGTAGTAGGCAATGTATCTCACATGTTTTGTTAATTAAGTAATGGATCTCTTTGCTGGTACTATTGGTAACTGAAAACACTGATTAAATAAGCATGTGTCATTGACATCGTTGTTTAGATGGAATTTAACTGTTCTTATAAAACTATTTTTTGCTTCCTTTATAGTGAAGGAACTCTGTAATAATGTGCATAGTAGCCTTTGAAGATGTTTTTTTGATTCTAGTCTGTTGTGTTTTTTGGCATATTTCAAAAGCAAGTTTTTCATTTGCTTTTTACAAGTCAAAAAGCTGATAAATCTAAAGGATAAAGAAATTGGGTGAGACAAGTAGTAATGTGTTGGAAAATAATTTTTTTCTTTCTTGTCAACTCAATAGTATAGTTAATATAGTTCGAAACTATTCCAAAAGTAAGGGCACACTATCCAGTCCATGACATTAGTAGTATAAGCATCTCCAACAGCAACTCGTTACTTTGATTGCAGAAATGTAAAAATAGTTACAACAGATCATTTTAAACAATCATGCTTGTGCTACAACTTTTCTTAAATTTGCTACAAATACATTTGCAAATCTTTGTTAAGGTTTATTTGTGCTTTAATCTCTAATAGTTTGACTAAATCAAGAATTATTTTAATGAAGTAAATTAAAAAGTTTATTATTCTTTTTAAAATTTAAAAAAGTAAATACTTAGGCTATTTTTTACCGATTATGCAATTCAAACATAAAATTTATATTATTTGATTGCAATATAGTTTTAATTTTGTAAAAATATCTCAAAGTTAAGCATTTTTAGATAAGAAGCTCTTGCTATAGGAACTTTGTATAATAAAATGAAAATAGTGAATGATACAAATAGTTTATTTAAATTGAAAAATTAATTTTGTAGTTTTTAATTAAATTAAGTGAAGCAAATTATGCTTTTTTCTATAGATATATATTATTGTAACTGTTGATAGCATGTCACCTTTTTTTTTACAGGTACTAATAACAATGTTAAGCAGTCATCTTTATCAACTAAGGGTGTGGCAAAAGATATCTTAACTGGTAAAAATTCTTTTTCAAGTTTTTAAATGAATTTAGTGCTTATAAGTTTTCTTATCAGCTCAAGTTTTTATTAAAGAAATTTTTATCAATTTAGATAAAAGTATTTTTTCAAAAAAACTTGCATACTGTGAATTCATTATAACATTTCACCCTATTAGAAAAGCCTTCTCAGAAGACATGTGCAGTTGTACACAATATATAACCATGCATACGAGTTTTTTTTGACAACTTGGCCATGGTCTTTTGCATATATTGATAGTTTGCATGTTTTAAAAAATGCATTAAATATAGTAGTATTCATTGCATGAATACAGCTATATTCAGTGCATTATTATTTTTATGCTTTTTTTAAAAAAAGCATAAAAATAATATATTTTTTAATTCAGAAACATTTCAATTTAGTTCAAACTTAATTAATTTAAAAGCGTTTCAAGTAACAGATTATAAGTAATAGTTTTAAAAGTAATAATTTTTCTCCACGTTGATGTAGCACATAGGTTGATTAATTGTTTTATTCTCATTTATGAGGTGGGACTGTTATATCAGCATTGGTTGTGGGTTCAAATCCTACTAAAGGATAGTTTTTTTTTGATGTTTAATTTGCTTTGTAGACATTAGAAAATATCAAAGTTTCAAGTTTTTAAATATTTAAGTTTTGAAGTAATTAAGCTTGGATTAATTAACTTTGAAACTTTAATTTTTTCTAGACTCTTTCTAGTGAAACACTTTTAAATTAAAATAAAAACATATATTAAATTTAGGCTTTTATTTTTTATGGTTTATTTTTTATTCATTTTATCATTCGTTAAGATTTTTATTTTTTTAATTTAGTTTTGAATTTTTTTGTTTTGTTTTATTTCTCTTTCCATTTTATAGTTTGTTTATTTTTAATTTTAGTTTAAGTTTACATTTGTTTGTTCAGTACATTTATAATCCTTCTAGTTTAAAACATGCAAGGAGTCTTGGTCAAGTTGTCAAAACAAAATATTATATCCATGTTCATATAAGACATGTGACTGTACGCATATCCTGAGAAGGCTTGATACATATATATTAGGGTGTCCCAAAAAACAACATTTTTGAAAACTATATGCAGAGACCCCCTTAATGTGTTTTATCTAATACAAAAACACTAGATATAAATTTTTTTTGAATAAAAAATATTTTAAGGGGTCCCTCAAGACCCTCAAATATTTAATGGTCCCTAATATTTTCAAAAAAAAAGTTTTTTAAAAGTATGTCAACCTGGTACTTAAATGAAGCAAAATTGTATAAAAATTTCAAAAATAATATTTAATTTGGAAAAATTTTAACTTATTTATTAAAATTGTCATAAAAATACATAAAAAAAATGCATTTTTTTGTTTTTTGTTAAAAAATGTAATTTTTCATGTAATAAAACCAAAAATAACAATTCTATATTTGAAATCTATATTATTTTTGAAATTTTTATATAATTTCGCTTCATTTGAGTACCAGGTTGACATATTTTTGAAAATTTTTTTTTTTGAAAATATTAGGGACCACAAAATGTGACCCTGCTGTTTTATCCCGTGGAGTCTTCACATATATATATATATATATATATATATATATATATATATATATATATATATATATATATATATATATATATATATATATTTATATATATATATATATATATATATATATTATATATATATATATGTATATATACATATATATATTAAATATATATATTATATATATATATATATATTATATATACATATATATATTATACATACATATATATATATATATATATATATATATATATATATATATATATATATATATATATATATATATATATATATATATATATATATATATATATATATATATATATATATATATATATAAAAGTTGTTAACTTGTTTCATTTACTATATGCAGTGATGGGGTTCAAAATTTTTATTAATTAGTTTACACTCATAAAACCAGTTCACATTTGTAAAGATAGTTAATGCATGTTATGTTACATAAAAAAATGTTAAAAACAGTTGAATATTCTTTTTTTAATGGTTTTTTTTTCTTTTAAACTCAGATTAGAGCACTTTCTACTGATTTTGAAACTTATGTGTTTTTATATTTTTCTGAATTATCATAAAATTTATTACAATCAATCATTAAAATGCGGGAAGCAACTGCAGTAGAGCACACAACCAGTCCTGCAAACCTTGTGTTTTCTAAAAACTGGTTTGTAAGAGTTAATGCTGGGAACATGATTAAGATGATCAATGTACTGATTTTTATGTAAAAGAATGCATCACAAAACTTAGTTAAAAAATTGATATTTATATTTATACCATTAAAATTCTAAGAATTCTCCTAATTTTCTATTATTATATAACATTTTATCCCATGAATTTTTTTTTTAACCTGTTTTAGAATTTTAGGTCAACTTAAATAATATAAATTAAAGATATTTTAATAAATTTTAATAAAGATGAAATGTTTTTAATTGAATCAAGGTTAATTTTTATTTAATCTGTCATATACTCATCAGATTGGCTTGATGTTTCTGTAATATATTTACAGTGTATGCTACATATAATTTACTCTATAATTAAGTATAACAAACTTTAATTAATTATTGTTACATTATTTCTAATTACTGGAATAGTTTCTAGGGTTGTATGTTATACATTAAATAACATACAACCCTAATTAAGTTAATTATAACATATTATGCATATTTTAAAAATATACTAGTTACTGTGAAGTAAATGCATATGCTGTGTACAATACTAGTACCAGGGTTACACCAATAGACAATGTCTTCCACAAAATGCCTGATCAAGAGGGCTAAGTCAATACAAAGTCAATGATAGGTTTATTCTTATACAGAACAAAAAGCATATAAATAAATTTTTATCTGTTTATTAATAAATTATAGCTTGCATGAACTACTATTACTGTAATAACTTGTTGTTGTACCTTAAATTGCTTTATTTATTGTACCTACATTTAAGATAATCTGTAGTTGCTACTATTTTTTTAAAATTTGCTGAAATTCTTGATAATTCATCATCTATTAGTATACTTGATATTTCATATTTTGACGGAAACTTACAAACAGGGATTAAATTATTCAGAAAGATTTTCCAATAGCTATTAATGCACAACTAAAGATTTATTTCTGGTTCCCTGTATTGCCTGATTTATTCATTTTTATATTTAATATTTATTATATCAAACCTTTAAAATAGCATCTCTAAATAACAATTTTATAGAAAACTGTTATATTTACTGTTATATGAAACTATTATATTTAAATTGTTAGAAAAGGTGGTTTTTAATATATATAATTAAAAAAAAAATTGCTCATTAAATAAGCTACTAGAGTAAATAAAAAACTAATAAACTACGAATTAAAGTTATTATAGTCATGCTTATTAAGCTAGGGTACCTTAATTTTAATTAGTTTAGCGCTGCGCTTACCTGCATAAAAATTTTGAAAAGTTATGAAAAGAAATAGGTGGTTTATATTACATAAAGAAATAGTACAAATATATACATGCAACTTTAGTTGCCCATTCAAATTTAAAATACATATTTTGAAAATGTAACAATTATATAAACAATTTTAGGGGTTTTAGAGTTCTAATTAATTAAAATTTTCAAATAAATATTTGAATAAATATTTTTTAATCATTTTATCTTTCAAAGAAGTTGCATTATTTGCATTATTTTATTAATAACATTCAGTAAGTAATGATAATTTTAAACTAGTTATGACATGTAATTATTTTTTAATCCATCATATTTTCTTGAAGAAAAAATAATCAGAAAATTGGTTATGTATTGCATTTGAATCAGAAACTTTTTTTTTTTTAAATAAAATACATCTTGGTGTTTACAACAAGATCAAGATATGACTTTATAATTGCTAATAAAAGTTTTAAAATTACAATAGTATATATAATTTAAAAATAACCTTGTTTATTACCTTTAAATGTACCAAAGTAATAAGAATTTTAGTCCTAAATTATCCTATTTACTATTTACTTTAGTTATTGTATGTGTACAAATCTGAAGATTTGTACACATACACTAACTATTTGATTGGAAAGATACCATGAATCTTTATGTTCTACATGTGCAAATGAAAAATTAGAAGCTGTTGTAGAAAAACTTGAGTGTGTGTAACAGATATCATGAGTGGTCTAGTATTAATAAGAGATGCTCACCTTATACTTACATGTGAGTATCGAAGAGTTTCATAGTTAAAAGCACCTTTAGTTTCAAAACAAAATGTATTTTAATTTACATCATTTCACCAACCCATGCAATGATGATGTTTGTAACACATAATTTTATGTCATATAATCAAATTGGCTTCCATATTGTTATTATTATACCAGGGGATATTCTTAAAAAATAATTTGAGCAGCAGTACTCCCTTGCTAAATTTTAACCCTCTCCTTAAATAAATGTTAAGGAACATGGGTGGGCGGAGGGTAGTGTGGATTCTCTTAATGTCTTTTGCCAAAAAAAAATTTTTAAACTTGTATGTTTAACAAAATTATGTTATTGACAAAGCTAGATGTATGGCAAATTATGTTATTGACAAATTGTGAAGTTTTAATCTAATTGTTGTAATCTTTTTATGAGTATTATCATTAATTTCCAAACTTATATTTTATCATATTTTAGGATTTAAGTTCATGGAATTTTTTTTCATGCAGTTTGTGTTAATATTAATATTTTATATGCAGTTTGTGTTAATATTAGTATTTTATATGCAGTTTGTGTTAATACGGTATTGTTGTTTTTATACAGCTTTTTAAAAAATTAGAATATGCATTCATGCATTAAAATTTTTAGTATGAATATATTAGTTTTGAATATTCAGTTTAGATTTTTTTAATAAATAAAAATCTAAAAATCCTCAAAGTAAGTTTACTGTATAATCATTTAAAATAATAAAAAAAAATAGTAATAATAATGAAAGTATAAAATAATAAACAAAAAATAAGTAAACTGATAATCCAAAAAAAAAAAAAAAACTTAAACATTGTTTTGTATAATGCTGAATTTCTTTTGCACCATCATCATCGTTTTGACAAAGTTTGCCTTTTTTGTAAGAAATTTTTGAACAAAATAGTCTTTGGCTATACAGACTTGTTGCTTGCTTGCTAAATATGGTTTTCTTTCATGCATACTTTGACTGTATGAGTTTGTTTTCTTAATATTTTGCTTTCTTTCATTAATCCTATGACTGTACAAGCTGTGAGGACAGGCACCATATTTTGTTGATATGTTGTCAAGATATGGTGTCTTGTCAGGTACCATATCTTGCCTCCATTTGTTTCAATTAATCAGCATGTCTTGTTGAAAACATGTAGTTGTATAGCAATTCTATATAGGTATGTTAGTTGGTTTTACTTGTATAAATTTTTCATACATACTCAGTTAAATATCAACACTCCTACTTCCACCCTGTAACCTTGGTACCTGGCTGTCAAAATGGGTTTGCTGATGTACAGCTGAATAAATACTTTATTTATATTTTTTTTAAGTAATATGTTTGTAACTGTATTTGAAGAAAGACGTTTTTCACAGTTTTCATTACATGTGTTGGCAATTTTATGATAACTTAACCTTAGTTTCTTACTTGATAAAATATAAAACTGTTTTTGAACTTTGTAGTTTTTTTTTTAACCTGCAAGATCCTGAATGATGTTGGATACCATCTGTTGTTTTAAAATTTTTAATCTTCTTGCTATATCTCCGTTACTAATTGTCATTTGCCATCTTTCGTACCTATTTTTTATCACTTCGCTTACTGATTTTTGATCCATTACTGTGTATCTTAAATTTTAGGTGTTATCAAAATACTTAAAAAAGATTTATTTGGGACTAAAGTTATTATCATAGGCAATTTCATGCAACCTTTTACAGGAACCTTTTATAGGAAATTGCTAAACTAACATATATAATTGATAAAATATTTTTGAATAACAGTTGAGTTAAAAAGAAAGAATGAAAATCAATAAAAAAGTCTGTTGGCCTTTTTTTTTATAACATTTTGTGGTATGTTTTTTGTATTTCTTTGAAAAGACTAAATTATTAAAAAACTTGCTATAATAATAATAATAGTAATAATAATAATAATAATAATAATAATAATAATAATAATAATAATAACAATAATAACAATATTAATAAAATTAGTGTCTAAGGAAATATGGTTACTTTTTTATGTTTGAAAAAAAAAGGAACTAAATATTTTATTGCATAGTAAAGTAAAATAGAATAGCTGATGAATACATCACAACTCATTTTAAAGTTTGTGCATATGTTTAGTCTTCACATATATTTATATTATGACAACTTTATTATGTGAAGATTGTTGAAAATTTTTTGTTGGAAAAATGTTGACAAACAGTTTAAAAAAAAATTGTTTTAAAATTAAAACATAGCAATAGTGTGTAACCATTGTGTAACAATGTGTAAATGTATGTAATAAATTAATGTATATAATAAATTAATTACAATGTTTTATTTTATTATGTTTATTATTTATCATTATGTAACACTTTTTGAAAAAAATTTAAAAATGTAATATCTAAAAACTAAAATGTAAGAAAAAAAAAATGCATATAAAAGATAACTTAAAATAAGTTTTTCCTTTAAATGGCTCAATGAATGAATAAACTCAATTTTTTATTTATTATTTTATTTTACAATTTTCTTTTTGTTTTACTTGAAGAAAACAATTGATTTTTTATTTTTTATTTTTACTATTTATTTATTGCTACTGCATATTTTAATACATATAGTTCTTATATTCTGTTATGGCTCACACTAACACACAAACAGATATATTCTGTTATGACAAACACAAACACACATACAGATATACTCTGTTATTGCGCAGACACACACACACAAGCAGATAGCCAATAGTCTACTTTTGCATAATTATAAAGATATATATTTATTTGATTTAGATTTAGCTTCAGCTGCTATTTGTAAAGGTTTATATCTAGGCAGTCAGTTTTGCTGGTTATTTCATGAAATCGTGAATCAAAACAAGATTATTGATCCTGTGAGCAAAAGAGAAGCAACTTTGTACAATGTGAGAGATTTGTAAAATAATTAAAAACTTTTGCTGGATCTTTTTTGTTAGAAATTTTTATGGGTTTTATAAATTTTTTGACCCTTTTTTAGGGTGCTACTATTGGATCATCAATTGATCATCCTCACTATTTAAGTTTACAAAATGCTAATGAAGCTGAGTATCCATATGTAGATATGGGAGATTTTGCAGGTTTAAAAGCACTTTAAATGTTTATCCAATTTTTTTTATCATTACTTTTTCTAGCAGGTTGATATAAGTTTTTGTTATTTGGTAGTTTTTTTAAAATAAATCTGATACAATGTATGCATAGTAGGGGTGGGAAGTTTTTTTTCAAGTGACAGCCTTATTACTATTGGTGGAGTTATTACCTTAAACTCACAAAAACATAAAAATAAACTTTATAAATGCAAAAAACTCTCTGCGAAAATCCATTTTAAAGTATTGTCATAAGTTTGAAAATTTACTTAAATAACTCATATTGTTTAACTATTGTGTGTTGTATATGTTTAAATATAAACTGTATTTTAGAAGTAGAAGATATCAGAGAATAATTGAATTGGACAAAATTGGTCACTCTTTCAATAATTTATAGCCAAGAAATCGTATACAATATATACCATTTGTATATATAATATTTGATTTATGTCTTACATGAATCAAATTTCCATATATAATATATGGAAATTTGATTTATGTAAGACAAAGCAGATATTAGAAAGATATCATTTCCTTTTAAAATTGGGTAATATTCCTAGATCAAGTGATGTTATTCAAAAAGTCTCAATTGAAGTTTGTCAATTATGGAAAAGTAAAGTCTGCTATTCAAAATTATAAATTTGTTATTAAATCAACACAAAGTAAAAATACTTATTATAAATACTTGATATAAATTTGACTTATTGCCCAAAAATGCTAAATTTAAAAATCTGGAAGACAAACTCTTTTATGAACTTCAGAAATCTTCCTATGGGTGCAAAGGTCAGTGCAATATTGTGACAGATCCTATAACAACATATCCGCAAAACCTGCCACCTAAAAAAAAAGATCTTGAAACAAATTATAGTCAATTGTTTGATGATTTGTCTGACAATTCTAGTAGTGAAAGCTCAGAAGTTAATAGTAGAAGTGATGGTTACCCAATTCCATTGAAACATGCAAAGATCACCGGTAAAATGGTAGCCAAGGTAGCTAAGATATCTGAAAATGAATGGTATCCAATAATTTGTAGGGCAAAGATTGTAAAGGCTGTACTCAATGCAGTTGATGAGACATCAATTTGCAGATCTGCAGTCCAAAAAGCGTCTACAACATTGTGCATGAATTAAGCTTGATTCAGTCTTAAATCAACTCTTCTGAAGAAATGTGGTGCTCACATTTTGATGGTAAGAGCATAAACAAACAACATTATTATAGCATTTTGATTTCAAGAAACTCTAAATCTTTGGTTATATATTTGAAAAAATTAGAGAAAGGCAACTCTGCTTCTATTTATAACATTATACACAATATTATTTTGGAATTTAATTTATTAAATAATATTTTTGTTGCAACAATATTTGACACCACTGAAATAAAAACAGGTTCTAAAAATAAAGTAATTAGGGGTTTGATAAAATTTTTTCTAGGTTTAGTGTATCATCCTTGCTGACTTCATGTTCTCGACCTGCTTCTTAAGCATTTTATGAACTCAAAGTTTGATTCCTTATCAACATTGTCTAATATTAATTACTAGTTCATTAATGAGTTAATTAGTAACTACCATGATTTAATTGAAAAATACAAGCTTAACGGGTCAGTTATTAAAAGTAAAAAATATGGCAGGAATTATTATACAGAGCTGGATTTGTTATGTAAAGGATACAAGTCTTATCAAGATACAATGAATTTACCCGCAGAAAGAAATGTTAACAATATAATGAAGTTAAAATTGCCATTAACTGGTAATTGCCTTGAGTGTTTGGAAAGACACTATGATATTTAGAATGATTGTCCACTAGACATTGATTACACAAATGAAGTGTGGAAAAGGTTGCTTGCAAAATTTAAGTTATTTTTTCAAAGAAACGTCATCAGCTTAGAGGCCAAATTTCTGAGACACTGTAATAAGCGTTGATCTGTGTGTTATTGTAATAAAATAATTTAGTGTTTGAACTATATTTACTTCCATAAAAAAATTTTAAAAGACTTAACTTAAGGTCAAGATATTTTTTGTTGAGTTGAGTTTTTTATATCTAAAAAACTCAACTCAACAAAAAATATCTTTACTTTAAGTTACACAAATTTTATGCTTAGTTTTTAAGCATAGAGGTTAACCATGCTAGACAATTTGCAGGGTCTGCAAATTTGGGGCTGTTTTTGAATTTAAGGTTCCTTTTCCAAATATAAGGAATTTTTTTTTTTAGTAATATACCTAGTAATAGAAGGTTTTTAAGATTTTAACGCCTTAATGACAGGTTGGGGGGGGGGTCTGAACCTCTAGCCACAGCACTGTTTGTAAGATATTTTCAGCCCTATGTGAATTTGTCTTAATAACTCATATTTTAGTTTATAAAGGTCATTCCTTTTAAAAACAAGACTTTTTAATCTGTTGCAACAATTTTATTTTTGAAAAGTTTTATCATTTCAAAAAAACGAGTTTGCGCAGAGGGTTTTTGAATCTGTTACGGTTAAAATTATTTTAAAATACTTTTTATACTATTTCTCCACCAGTAATAATAGGACATATTGATTTTAAGAAAAAAATGTTAAAAATTCCCATCCTTAATGCATAGGGTGGCTCTTAAAACAACATTTTTGAAAAAAACCTGTTCCTACCCCTTTACTTTGTTCTATATAATACTAAAACACTAGGTTTAAAATTTTTTTAAACAAAAAATTATTTTAGGGGTAGCTCAAGACCCTTAAAAATTTGACTGGTCCCTAAAACTTTTAAAATAAAAATTCTGCTAAAGTATGCCAACCTGGTACTCAAAAGAAGCGAAATTATATAAAAACTTTAAAAATAATAATCAATTTACAAAAAAATAACTTTTTTTTTTAATAAATAAATAAAAACTATTGTTTTTAAGCTAAAAATAAAAAAAGTCATTATTTTCAAGTTTTAAAAAAATAGTTTTTTAAACATGCTTTTTTTTAAAATGATTACTGTTTTTAAAGTTTTTATATAATTTCGCTTCTTTTGAGTACCAGGTTGACATACTTTAGAAGAACTTTTATTTTCAAAATTTTAGGGACTAGTCAAATTTTTAAGGGTCTTGAGTTACTCCTAAAATAATTTTTTGTTCAAAAAAATTTTAAACCTAGTGTTTTAGTATTATATAGAACAAAGTAAAGGGGTAGGAACAGGTTTTTTTCAAAAATGTTGTTTTAAGAGCCACCCTATTAATGCATAAGTATTTTGTTTTACATAAAAAAGTATATTATATACAGTATAAAATGTACTATATATAGTATATGTGTAAATGTTTTATTTAATAGTTATTATTATTTGGTTAAAGATAAAATTTATAAGATATAATAGTATTAGGATTTAATAAGCATTAAAAATAAATTTATTTCATTTTTATTTTTAATCAATGCGCTTAAAACAACTTTTGTTATTGTAGGGAAAATATAAATATATAAATAGTAAATAAATAATAACTAAAAATATTTCTATGGTAAAAATCTACTTAAACAAAGTGTTATATATGTAATTTTTAGGAACATGTGTTTCTGATCCCAATTTGTGCACCAATGGTTTAACTGTAATGTTTTGGTTAAAAATGACCCAAGATGATATTTCAAGAATGTTTGAAGCAAGCTATACCCATCAATACATTATATCAAGTGGTGGCCAAAAAAGTGATTCAAGGTGACAATGTCTTAAATACTGTTTTTATATGTATTACCGGTAATTTAAAAAAAATAGTATTAACATTAATTTCCACATAAACTTGTATTTTCATTGTATTTTAAATAGTTTATATTGACTATGCTTACATATTTTAGCATACATGTTTTTAAATTATTAGGAACTTAGTTTTAGCTTTTGATTGAAAACATGAAAACTTTAATGTTATTTTACAATAATGTCTAGGGGGTTTGCTTTCCTGTACCAACAAGATTCAAACTTTAATGGATTCAAGCTTCAACTTCAAGCAAGTGATAGTGATTATGTGATTGAGATGAATAGTATTCCTAATGAATGGTTTCATGTTGCATTTACTTGGCATAAAGAGGGGGGTGAGATGACTTTTTTTCATTAAGTGTTTTATTGTTCATTTATATGCAGCATAAATTGTTATATATGTTATATAAATATTATATATATATATGTATATATTTATATTTATTTATTATAACTTAGAAATTTTATTACCTGGGACTCGTGCTGGATTGATTTACTATCAGAATGGAATTCAAGTAGGACCATTAGGTACAGCTGTTGCAGGAAGTTATCCTTTTGATAAGCAGACTCGACTTACAATTGGTAAACCAAACTATGGAGATAAATTTTATGGGAGATTTTTGATGGATAGCTTCATTATATATTATCAAGTTCATCCTGCCAATTCTATTCTGAAATTTGCTACAAGTAAAACTATTTTACTTATATTTATTAGTAATTTGTATATCTTAACAAAAAAAATTGTATATTACAATAAAAATAGTATTATAATGGAATATTAAACATAATAATACATTATAATAATTATCATAATTAAAAGATAAAGTCTTTTCTAAAAATTTTTATCTCTATTTTATATAATTATAAATTTATTTTCAAATGAAAAAAAACATGGTTTAGAATTCAATCACCTTTCAAATTTGTTTATTTCAATGAATAGATATATCATTGTCAATGTTAAAACTGTGTTGAAGAAATTGAACTTTTAACTAATTACAAACAAATGGCTCAACATTTTGATATTTTTAAAAAATTAAAAGTAATCTAGAAGTTTTGACAATAATCTTGAAGTTTTAAAGATGAATTTGTAAATTTAAAAGTGATCTTGAATATTTAAAAATGATATTTAGATTTGATATTTAGATTTGAAAATGACATAAATAGTTTGAAACTGATTTTTAAGACTTGAAAAAACTCTTGAAAATTTGAAAATGAGCATATTTAGAAACATTCATAGAAGTTTGAAAGTACATAAAAATGATTTTTTTTGTTGAAAAAATCTCACTCTAATTATTAAAATTAGATTTTGACCCAATAATTTATTATAATTTATCATATTTATATCATAGGTGCATCAATCAGTGTGACAGAAAGTTTATCAGGAAGTATATCAGGAAGTGTATCAGGAAGTGTATCAGGAAGCATATCAGGAAGTGTAACTGGAGTAATCAATGGAAATGGAGATTCAAGCTTATCTTTGAGTATGTATTTTTTTTTAATAAAAAAACGTAAATGAAATAAAAAAACCTTAAGAAAAAATAAATAAAAACTACAGCGCAGCTAAATATTTCAAATTTTGATGATTTATAAAAGATATCAAAATATCAGGAAAATTATTAAATATTGAAGCAAAGTTAAAACAGAGTTGTTAATTGAATTTAGCATATCAGACAAGTGTAAAAATGTATGAATATGCACGATGGTTTTGGCCATTTAAAGCAGTACGAATTTCTGATGCTGGACAATCGATATCTCCACTCCAACAGAGTGATTCAAATCATTATGCAGTTTTAGGGGTAAGTTTTATCATTGGGTTAGTCTTTATATTTTGGTAACTGGTTTTTTGTAGTTGTTTTTATATTTTGATGGATTGATTGGCTTCATTTTAGTTTCAGGGGAAGAGGGGTCTTGGTTTAATTTTTTTTTGGTGGTTCTAAAATATTGAATACAGAAAATTATTCCATTTTCTGTATTCAGTATTTTAGAAACATTTATGGTATTTTATTTTAATCATTTAGAGTGAAGCTAAACTTTATCTTTGTTTTTTTAGGGAGGAGCTAAATTGTATCTTAGTTCAGTGAGAGGACAAGTTTTGTGGTTAGAGAATTTTGGGGCTTTTGCAGTGTTGGGAGATTTTGCTGGTAATTTAAATCTATTATTCTGCTGTTTAAAGTAATAAAATATTCATTTTTATTTTAGTTATCATTGTCGTCCCAATGAAAAAATTGTGAACAATACTTTTTGTCTTTTATCCCATCATATCAAATAAAGTTCTATTAGTCTAATCATATTGTTATATCAAGGCTATTTTATTCATTATGCAAGTTTTTAGGTTTAGAACTACTTATGTTTGTATAGGCTTTTGTGTTCTTTATTTAGTGTCAATTCTTTTAAATTATTAACTTATTGTATTAAAAAATTACTGTTTATAATTTATATAGTCATTACATTAGATAATTCTTTGTCAAATGTGGCAGAAATTTTTAAAAATGTCATCCTATATCTCAGATTTTACTGATTTTTATACAGTTGAGAGTACTTAATAAAATAAAAATTCCTTGAAAATTTTAGCCTCTAGCTCCGAGAAGATCCAGAAACATGATCATTTTACTTTTAGTAGATATTGGCCAGGTCTCTCCCCTTAAAATTGTCTTGTCCCCTTAAAATTGCAATGTTTATTTAGAGGTTTACATAACTTTAAAAATAATTGATCTTTTTACTTAAAAATTTGTACCTGGCTATTTTTATGGATAACGGGCATGATTCCCACTTTTTTGTAGTGGAATATTGCAATTGATTTTTCACTACTTTCCAGACAAAAATTTAAATTTTAACATTTTAAAATCATTATTTTAACTGATATTTAATTCTAAAATGTTAACATCAAGTTTTCTTATTACAATTCCTGAAATTAACCCAGAATCTATAGATACTATTAGCTTCAAACAAACAAGGGAAGATGTTAATATAAGAGACATTTTTTCTTTTTATGGTATTTAAATTTCTTAAACTAATTAGCATTGAAATTTGGTTTGATACATTGAAATTTGGTGAGTTTGATACATTGAAATTTGGTGAGTTTGTTCTGTTTAAATACTTTGTTGATGCGTTTCATTAGATTGGTACAATAAATGAAATTTATCATATTGAAATCTTTCCATGATGACGACAGAAAAAGTTATAATTTGTCATCTGTTAAAGATATTATGGCAACGTTTGTGAACCTGCACAGCCCTTTTAACAAATTTTTCTGGCTATCTAGAGCAGATGAGTGTCGGGTTTAAATTACCAACGCAATTTGTATCATTGATGCACCTGTAAAAACAACTGACACTTTATTTTTTTGTATTTTATTTTGTAAATAATTAAAAAAAAACAGAACAAAAAAATTTTTCAAGACAAAATTTTTAAAGTTATCTTTACTTTATTAAAGTAAAAAAAAAAAGTTTTTTTTCAAAGTGGGAAATGGTCTCTGGTGCCCTGGCCCATGGACTCTCTGGTAGTCTGCCCTGGAAACAATTTTAACACATGTTCATTAGGACTACACAAATGGTGAAATTTTCAAAGCTCAAATTTGGATAGTAGTGAAAAATCTATTGCAAGATTCCACTAAAAAAAATTGGGGCTCATGACCCAGCCCCCTTCTGGTGTCTTAGGCCCTGGAAACAATTTTAATATGCATGTTTATCAGCGCTTCAAAAGTGCCAAAAGTTTTAGAGCTCCAGCTAGTTTGGTAGGTAGAGAAAAATCAATCACAATATTCTGCTACAAAAAAGTGGGGTCCATGTCCTGTTTCCCATATATAGAAATCCATAAACTTGAAAATCAAAATGCTTATGTTTTCTGAACTATCAATGAATATAGAATTAGGTGTTGTTTTTTTTTTTGATATCATCAAGGCCATGTGAGTATCTTGGGCAATAAAAACAGGTGTATAAAATATTGCCTAAATTTATTTAATTTGATAAATACACATACTTAATAATAATTTTTTATATTTCTGATCATATTGGATTTGTCACTCCTGAAAATAGCTAAATAATTTTTAAGTAAAAAGATCAAATATTTTTAAATTTATGTGACTTGAAACCTCTAATAAAAACATTGCAGTTCATTGCAATGTTTTCATTAGAGGTTTCAAGTCACACACATAGTACACACACACAGTATACACACACAGTATACACACACAGTATACACACACAGTACACACACACAAAGGTTCAACAGATAAAAAGTTACTTCAAAGACCTCAAATATTTGTAAAAAATCGATTGAATTAAATAGGCGGCAGCAATGGTTGATGGTGACAATGGTTTATATTTATCATGTTTTATGTTTATTAAAGAATTTGACTCATTCATTGATAGTGCATTAAACCCTTGGGAATAAGCAATGCAGTTACCTCAGTTCTGCTAATCAACCTAAAGTTGTAACAAAGGGTTCTTTATGAGACCTTGACAATGCACACCCAAAGCACTAATAGAGACTTCATCCATATGCAGTATTGCACTTGATGATGGTATTAATCAGTCTCCATGAGAGTTACCACAGAATTCAGAAAACTTTACTAGCAGTTGGCTTTAGAATCATCAAACTGAGTTTTAAAGTTGTACTCTCATTAGGAGATAACAGCAAGAGTTGCATAGCCATTAAAAGGAGGCACAAGCATAAACCCAAGAGTAGAGTCTAGCAGTCCATAAAACAAAAAAACCACTCATCCTAAACAGGAAACAATGTAGCACAGGTTTCCATCTAGCCTAATAGATGAAGAAGGGGTGCAATTCTAGATAACAAAATCTTTCTGCTAACCCCTATAGTTTTGCCTCGGAAATCTTCCATAAGACAGTAGCAAGATACAGTTAAAACCTGCCAAGATGAGTGTTTTTTTTTTTTTTGATACATCATCATTAATCTTTACTCAATAAAGAGCTCTATAACAAGGGATATTTTATGACAGAATTGACTTGTCCAAGTTAAATCAAGTTACAAGGACAAGTTAATTATGTTCTCATTTTATAAATCAAATCCTACAAAGCAGCAGAACATGGAATGGGTTGTATTGGATTACATGTTGCCAGTAGTTGGGTGATCATAATGACCCTGACCTGACTGACCTGACTAAAAAAGTCTTAAGATTATACAATAATTCTAAACTTGGTTTCCATGGTTTCTAGTAGTTGCAGAAATGTTGTACAACAGTTGCACAAGAATAATGTTTTATAATGGAAACAATTTCTTTTGTAAGTTTTTTTGTAAGTCTTTTGTAAGTGCAACATTTTCTTTTGTAAGTCTTTTGTAAGTGCAACTTAAAGTTGTGCAACTTATGTGCAACTAACTTATGCAAGAAAAAACAGATAATCAATTATATAAACAAGTGTGTCAAGAGAATTTTATTTTATAAAAATGTAAGTATAACTCCAACAGCTGGGAGTTGATTAGAATTATTGATTTAACTGGTTTGATGTCTTGGAGTAAAGAAGGAATGGACATTAATAATAAGTTTCTCTGTTATTCTGGGTTAAGCTATTAAGAAAATCAAACCAATTTGGATTACTATAAAGAATTTGGATAGGGTCTGACCAATTAATTATAGAACAAAGCAAAAGGATGTTGTTTTATAAAATCTGACAAATTAAAATACAGAGGACATTTCAAATGCTAATGTATGCACAGAAATGCATAATGTGCTAAAATTATAGTCTTTGTTGAAAAGTATATTCCTTTTGTAAAGTATTTTTTAAAAACTATAAAATTTGTTGAAAAAATATAAAAATTGTTTATGCAATTAAAAAAAAAAAATTTTCCTTAAAAATTACTTGTAGGCTTGCAGTTTGCAGGGCTGACATAAGGATTATAGGGCCAACATAAGGATTGCAGCAAATAAAAGTCCTTTTTTTTTAGTTATTGAATCATACATGGTTTACTAAACCATGTATGATTCAAAAACTATAAATGACCCTATCTTAAACTTCACTTATTTTTTAATAAACTCTAAAATTTAACTAACTTGAAACATTCTGTCAAGTTAAAGATTTTTTTAGAATTTTTAATTAAAATAAAGTTCAAAATATTTATGAATATATGTTTTGAAAAATTTTATAAAATTTTAAAATTTTAATCATTTTAACCTTATTTTTATATTGACTCAAATATAATTTTGTGTATTTAAATTAATGAAGAACTTTTTATTTAAATTAATAAAATATAAAATTTTGTTTTAAAAATGAAGAATTTTTTTAATATGGAAAAATTGTTATTGTAATTTTTTTTTGAATTTCCTTATTCATAAATTTAGGTACTTGTGTTAGTGATCCAGAAAAATGTAGTCAACAAGCTGGAAGTGCCCCACTTGGTATGACCCCTGGATTAACAGTATCATTTTGGCTTAAAATTACAGCATCTGATCTTGCAGTTCCATTAAATGACCAGCAGCAACAACATCAATACATCATTTCTAGTGGGGGGCAAGTGAGCAACTCGAGGGGTTTTTCATTTTTATATGCGGCAGAGGAACAAAAATTTAAACTTCAGTTGCAAACAAGATATTATGTATACATGATTGAGTTTAGCAATTTGCAAGAAACATGGTGTCATATCGCTTTTACATGGAAAAAAGAAGGTAGTTAAAACATAGCAGATAAATAAGTATTTAGGTTAAAAGTAGCAGATAATTAAGATAGATTAAAAGTAACAAATAGATAATGTAGGTAAAAAGCGACATATATACAAGATGTGTAATATGTAGCAGATAAGTAAAAACTTAAGGTAGATAAGAATTAGAAGTTAATAAAATTAAAATTTGTGAAATGGTAAAGTTTTCATAATTTTTAACTTTAAAATATAGTTTTTTATTTCATAAATCTTCTGTCAATTGACACATAAATTTATTTTCCAGGTCAACTTGAGGTTTATTGACACATATACATTTATTTTCCAGGTCAACTTGTGCTTTACATAAATGGAGTAATAAAAGATGCGAGAGAAAAGCAAGAAAAAACATTTGAGTTAGATACACACACTAAATTGACAGTTGGTAAACCAAATCACATTGATAAACATTTTGGAAGGTTCAAAATGGATTTGCTTAGTATCTTTTATTATCAATTATCATCAACACAAATCGGTGAAATTGTGAACAATGCGGCTACAAGTAAGGGGTCTTAGTACTTATTTTATCATTAATGATGATATTGATTAGAATTTTAGTAATATTTATTATAATATTAAATATAATAAAATATAAAACAACCAAAACAACATTATTAACAATTGTTTATTTTATTATTATTATGGATTTATTCTTTTACTTTTGAAATAACATTTTTCTTCTGATTAGCCTTCAAACTAAATTTTGAGTTTTTTAGAAAATAGAGAAGCATAGGTTAGACAGCAACTAGAAGTTTGAATTTTTTAGAAAATAAAGAATCATAGGTTAGGCAGCTAACTAAAGTTTAAAAGATTTATAAAATAGAGAATCATAGGTTAGACAACTAATTAAAGTTGCTTCACTTTCTCTTTTCTACAAATACTATCATGAGCACTGCTCTTAAGAGCTACCACCTCTTGTGTCATCTACTAAATTCGTTCTCGTGTTACTTGTCGTTCAATTAAGTTTCATCCTTTTACTGTGACTTTTTCTAAGTCCTCCAAAAACTCTTTTTTGTCTAGCTTTTTTCCTCGAACATCAGTTCTTTGGAATTTGCTTCCTTCATCTTGCTTTCCTGATTCATATAATTTGCAATCTTTTAAGTCATCTGTCAATTGTTATCTTGCTCTACAATCTTCATCTTTTCTCTTCCAGTAACTTCAAACTCTAGTACCGGTTGCTTTCAGCCTTGTTGGAAGCAAAGATGTTTAAAAAAAAAAAGACCATTCAATAGAATTACTCTGGTTTTGTATGATTTTAGAATAAACATAACATTTGTAAAAAAGTGAGTGTTGCAACCCTGCAGAAATGCAATAAAGATTCTAGACAAGCTGCATTTAAGTTGCCTTAAAAGCAACTTTTTAAAAATGATTGCTTTCTGCTTTTATTTTTCTAGCTTTGTTCAACGAGTTTTGTAAAATGATTTAGACATATATTTAAGTGAGTTAAAAGGTTTGTATATATTTATTTCTTTTCAAACTTAAATCCTTATTCATCTTTTTATGTCACTATGTAGCTCTTACCTAATGATTCTCTGAAATATAAAGCATTTTTCTGGAACTGATTTTGCATATAAGTTTCCATTATAAAAATAAGAAAATTTTCTTCTTTGTCCTCTTACGTTCTAGTGAAACTCAATGTTTCTGTCTTGTTCTTGTTCGATGTTCTGATTCAATGTTCTTGTAAAACACGCCATAGTTTAAATCAGAAACACCTTTAAATACCTAGCAAATAGCTTAAAGAAATAGACTCATAAACTCTGAGTTCAAAAAACAAATTAAAACATATGACAAAGTGATATTTTTGTGTAATATTCTTTTTAGCAGAACAATTATTTTAATGAGCAAATTCAGTAAACTGTTTTAACAATTGAAATATTTGCATATTATTTTAAAATTAAGTTTTTTTTTTAATTTTTTTATTTATTTCTTATGCTTGTTAGTAGTAGTAATTTTTTAATTTTTATATTGTTATAATTTATTATTAGCTTTTTTAAATTTTTTTTTTTTTTTTTTTTTGTAATATTATTTTTTACCAATAATTTATAATTTTTTATTCATTTATTATTGTTACATTTGTTAGAAGTAATTTTTGTTTATTATTTACTTATTTCAGTTTTTACTTATTTAACAATAAGAAACCTTTTTTTTAAATTCTGATTTTCAAGCTAACATCAAACTAACATCAAACTAACACATTTTATTAGATTTACTGCATTCACTCAATACATATCTATTGCAACCAATGAAGGCACCGTCTTTGCATTCACTTAACGCACCCACATTATTAAGTTTCCACAATTTTTATACTAATCCATTTCCTACTTTTGTTACTAAAGTAACTGGACCATTTGCCACAGTATCACCATCTCTTATTGATAGTGGAGAAATTAATCCAACTGTTCCTCGTGGTACTACTATTAAACCTGCTTCTCAGCCACCAACACCAACTTCTCCTACAGGTAAATTTTATATTTGATAATAATGTATTTTTGTGGATAATAATGTTGTATGTGTTTTTTGCATAAATTTTTTTTTTGGAAAAACAAAAAAAAATAAAAAAATTAGAAATTTTTGTTGTTGTTAAAATCTTTTTTTGGGTAGAATACTACCAGATCACACTCTAACCCTACAGAAACAGAACTCAACCTATTGCATTATTTTTGATCATTAGTGATAATGATATAGGGACAAGCAGTAATATGGGTGTAGTAAATATGTATATATATATATATATATATATATATATATATATATATATATATATATATATATATATATATATATATATATACTGTTTAAGTGACATCAATAATAATATATAGTTTATATTTAAATGATAAAAAATAATGTCATGTTCGGTTATATATTATTTTTATTATTTTATAGTAGTTATAGTGAAAAAAACCATTATGCAAATTCGTAAAATTAAAACAAAAATGATGTCATTGAAACATAACAAATTTAGACTTATTTAGTTGTAAAAATGATCTTCAATTGCATGCCATCACTAAATTACCATTGTTGCAATTTAAGACTTTCTTCTGCAGTCATGAGCATTTGCAAACACTGTATCTGAACTGCTTTGCAAATCTTACGTGTATAGTTATTACCTGTACAACACATGAAACATAATATAGATATTATTTCTTGTTTCATTGATGTAACTTACACCACATGTGCAATCTAACATGTGATAGACCTAGATAACTTTTTGGATGGATAATATGGATTTATTTCAATATAAAATGTCAAGTAAAGAATTACCATAACTAAAAACAGTTTTTATTCTTTTTTTCTTTTTTTAAGTATTATGTTTAGTTTTGGTATCCTTGGCAGTATTTTTCCGGGGTCTATCTGCTTGTTTTTTATATTTTTATGGGATAGTTTATAATTTTTGGCAATATCTGAAAATTGTTGTCATAAAAGAGATATTTATTTAACTTGGAGCAGCAATATTCAAACCTAAAAATTTAAAACAAAATCATCTAAAAATTTAGTCATCAAAGTTGTGAAAAATCAAAGTTGATCTTAAATGTCTGTAAATTTGTACATGTATTTCAGCTTTTTCTCTTTCTAAATGATTTCTAATTTTTCTCCAAATAATGGGAAAGGATGAAAAAAATCCTTCACTTGGGTCGAATACTAGTTGGACAATTGTGCAACTACCGTAAAAATCTTGCAAAATTTACAAACAATTTGGAAGAATTAGATTACTTTATTTCTATAATTTTCAATTAATTTGTCGCTGATGTTGTGCTTTTTACAACATATTTGGACAAATATGTGGGGGAAATATTAGCATCTTTTAGTTTAAATGCATAGTAGCTAGGCATAAACTCAGGATAACCTTCGTTTAACCATTCCTCAGCTTTTTCCTCTTGACTTCTATCTAATGTTCTAAGTAAATAAATAAAGTTATAAGAGATAACCAAAAGTTATAAGTAAACTTCACCAAAATTTTTATGTCTGTATTTATTTTAATTTTAATTTTTTGCAACTTGCAAATCCGGTTCATACTTCTGATTACTTTTTGTTGTAGTAACAAATTTAGCAATTGATGTTTAGCAATCATTGCAGTTGACTGAACTGTTGAGGAATATAAAGAATTGCCAATAAAGCTTAAATTAATCTTGCTACTTATCTTCTGACTGGTTAGACTTATTTGATACTGCAGATGTAGATGGCCTTGACTCTAAAACTGATATACTGCTAAATGTGTCAGAAGAATCATTAGCGCTTCCTTTTTGTTACTAAAGATTTGTACCAAACTTAAGAAAAAATTCAAAAGCCCACCCAAGAACCCAGTTGGGTTGGGTTTTCGCTTAAAAACCCGGGTTTTTGCCAACCCTTTTTTTTCAAAATTCTCAAAATCAACCAAAATTTAGTTGATTTTGAGAATTTTGGTATTCAATAGTATATGAATGGCTGTATCTTGTGCATTCGAAGTTTCTAAAAAAGAATTTGTGCTGTCAATGTTAGAAAATCAAGCGTGACTATTATCAATGTACCTTTTGTAAGTTATTGGCACAGTATTAAAGCTTAAAGCTTGTTGGATAGCATTAAATTTGATAAAAAAAATAAATTGTAGATAGGCTTCTGACATAACAACCATAATGAACAAACTAATGGACCAGAATTTTTTAAGATTTGTAATTTGTCATCCCATAAAAAATAATATTTATTTACACAAAGTTCAATAAGCTTGTGAATATCGACTAATGATAGCTTAGTTTGTATAATGAGATCATCTTTATCTTTGTTTAAAATATCAATTATAGCAATCATTGCTTTATCTAGTAGAACAGGCAGATACAAGTTAATAACATCAAATGAAACTATAGTTTTGTTAGGTTCAATAACCCATTCTTTAGCCTCAGGTACAAATAAAAATTTATTTTTAACCGTCGGAGTTAGGGTTAGGGTTGTTTAATTAATAATTGATTAAACCACACTCTTTAACTTAATCAAATATAGCAATAAGTATTTTTAAGCTTTTCTTTCAAGAGTTTTGACCTGTTTCAAGAACATTAAGCAAGACCTGTTTCGAGAACATTAAGCATGTTCAGAACAGAATATTTAGAATGAAATTAAGTTTCTTGTTAATGTGTTTTCCCAAAATGGACATGCATACAAAGAATTTTCAGATATTGCAAAAATTATAAGCATAAAAATACAAAAAACCAGCAGGTAAAATACCACAGTGGATACCAAAACTAAGCATTTTACTTAAAAGAAAGTTTTGTAGAGCTTTCATTTTAATTTTATGAGTTGTATAATGGTTTTTTTAGTTTGATAATGCCTTTAAGAGAGAGAAAGAGGAAGAGAAGAGAAAGAGAGAGAAGAGTAAAACTACTTGAACCAAAACCCTCAATTGATGTATGTACCAAAATCAATGTATGTGTGCTCACTGTACTTATCTCTAAATAATTCAGTTGATAAATGAACTCCTAGTTTATTTTTTAACAGTTTAGAAATGGTTTTGGATTTGTTCAATTGATATAAGAACACAAACAAAAAATTGAAAGATAATAAATAAACATAAAAAGAAAAAATTAAAAAATTCTATAAAAGTGAGGAGAATAGTTTTTAAAAGAATATTAAATTTAATTTTCTCAATTTATGGTTTTAACTTTTAAACAACAACAAAAAAAAGATTATTAAATTTAATGGGCTTTCTCAATTTATGGTTTTAACTTTTAAACAACAAAAAAAATAATAGTTAAATAGTGTAATAAAAAAGTTTATTTATTTTTTATTCTTTTTACTATAAAAAAGGTTAAACCCATAAATTAACCCGTTTAAATATTTTATTTTGTTTTTAGGCAAAACAAGTGCAATTTGTACAGCAAAGCTTGATCTTGTGTTGCTCATTGACAATTCAGGTTCTATTGAAGCACGAGGTCGTGAAGGTTATTTTGAACAAATTAAAATGTTTATCAAAAATTTAATGAAGCTTTTCAGAGTAGGTACAGATGCTAATGTTGCTATCATTGAAGCTTCATCAGATGCTAGAATAATTGCTAAATTTGGAGATGTCAAAGATAAAGTGGTGTTTGACCAATATATAAACAATCTTAATTATAAGAAAGAGCGATCTTTTATTGGTACGAATTGATTTTTTATGTGAGCTACATATTTTTATTTAGATATTTTGTAATTATATTCCTATAAATAATATTAATATTTAGGTAAAGCATTGGAATTAGCAAGAACTGATGTATTTTCTAGAATTCTCTGTAAACAAAGTGCTAAGTTAATGATGGTGATAAGTGACGGTTATGCTTCAGATGATGTTACATTGTCAGGTGTTGAACTGCGAGACTTAGGAGTAATTATGATGGGCATTGGGTATGGCCCTGAAACACAACTAATGCGATATACTCTTGAAAGTTTGTCTTCTGATCCTAAAGATCAATACACCTTTGTGTTTGGTTATGACCGACTTATTGAGTCAGTACAACTTATTGTCAAAAAAGCATGTGAAGGTAAAGGTTGTTTTTTTATAGGTTTTTATTTTTGGAGTGCGTATAATTTTGTTACTTTTTTTTTTTTTAGCCGCAACAGAGGCTTCATTAGTTGATACCACTGATCAAGTTAACAATAACCCAATTAAAGGCGGTGAGTTACTTTGCATTAAATTTTGTTTAAAGAATTTGTAAATTATGCGATATTTATGTTTTCAATATAAATTTTTTTAGCTGTTGGTCAGGAGTTTATCAATTACTTTATGACAGAAATTAATAAATATCGCCGTATGCATAGTGCAATACCATTAACTTGGTCTGTTGAACTTAGCATGAAGGCTCAACAGTGGGCTGAGTATCTTGCTAATGAGGACAAGTATGAATATTTTAATTTTTTTTTTAATTTTACTTGGTTTTGATTATTATTATTGTTATTATTATTATTAGATTAACTTTATTTTTCAAAGATTTATGTTTTTTTTAGCTTAATTTTAGGTTGTTTTTTTTAATTCAATGTTTAGACTTCTAACAAAACCAAAAGTTCACTATGGTCAAACTTTATATATTTCTCCAAAGCCTGGCCCGATATCTGCACAGATTGCTGTCCGTGCATGGTACAATCAAATAATCTATTATGATTTTCAAAAGCCAAGAATAAGCGAACTAAATAGTTATTTTGTGCAGTTGGTTTGGCGGTCAGCAACCGATGTGGGGGTTGGGAAATATCAGTCAGCATCAGGAAAAACATATGTTGTTGCATTTTATAATCCAATTGGAAATAGTGATGATGGATTGAGTTTTAATATTCTTGCCATGACTAGTTAGTTGTTTAATTGTTCTTTTAAAATAATAATGTTGTCATGGTTTTATCAAAATTAAAATTCAATAATTTATCTAGTTTAACTAAGTTATTGTAAATAATTTTCTTTTATATAACTGATTAAAAATTTTATAATTTTTTCTTTTAAAATGCTATTTAGTTATAATTATTTAACTTAGGTTCAGCAGTGACTGGTGTCAAATCAGGGTACTGTCCTACTGGATACCAACCAAATTTAGAGTACTGCTACAAGCTTTATTCTGAACCAGTGACATGGGAAGAGGCTGTAGCAACTTGCAGCGCTCAAAAGGGTGCACTAACATCTATCACAAAAGATGAAGAACATTATTTTATATTTAATATTTTACATGCGCATACAGTTAAATCTACCTGGCTTGGATTGAATGACAGGTTGTTATTGATATTAACATTTATATGAATGTTGTTGTTATATATAGTATGTTAAGTTGATTTTTATCCCTTCTGGAACAAAATATTCCATCAAATATGAAGACCTAAAAAAAGGATTGACCTCTTGGTCAATTCTTCTTTTAGGGCCTTCACATTTTGATGGAATATTTTGTTCCAGAAGGGATAAAAATATAGACTAAACTTAACAACAGCATGTTGCAACAAACTTGTGAGCAAGCATCTGAACATCTGAAGTCTGTAATTTCATCAAAAGGTGGTCATTAATATGAAATTACATCTGCACAATATTGCGCATAAAATCAGCATTTTTGAGAGTTATCTTAGAGCTCAAGATACAATGCTTAAAAAAGCCTTTTTACCTCTAGAATCAATGTTTCTCCTGATTTATACACAACAGCACACAATTTTGACTTCTGCTGACTTTAATAAAACAGCAGAGCTACTTTTATATAAAAGATTTTGACTTAAATAAATAAACCTTTAATAAATTAATATCCTCAAGTTAATTTATCAAGAATATGTATATTAACTTTTATTTCATTTATTTTTCTTTATTGTAGGATGTTAGAAGGCTCGTTTACATGGGTGGATGGTGCTCCACTTTCTTTTAATGGTTGGACTAATCCACCAATAATTGGAAATCAGAAAAGTTGCGTGCAACTTACAACTGATGTCGGATGGCAAACTGAACAGTGTGATATACAAAATCCATTTATTTGTAAAACAATACGACCAGGTTTGTTGCATGTTGACCTATAACAACTTTTTGTTTAAAAGAATGTATACAAATAACAACTGTATAAAAACTTATTACCTGGAAATTTTTTTTAATAAATACTATTTATTTGAAGTTTACAAATTATTTATTTAAAGGAGATCTCATTTTTATGGTAACAATACATTATCCAACACAAGCATGGAGCCAAGATCTTGTGTATGGAACTACACCAGCAGCTATTGAACTGATACAACGTGTTGAAAGACTAGTATAAATTCTTTTTATATTACTACATTTTTTTTTAGTTACAAAGTTGCATTTTGATCACATAGTCGCATATTTTGTCAAATAGCTTCATACTTTATTCAAAAATATACACTTCTCGTATCTATATTCTTTTTTGAATCCATGTTTATATTAAATTTTCAGATCATGAGTATATATGGCTCTCGAGAGTGGTTTCTTAGTTACACCATCAAAGCATTTAGGTATTATTATTGTTGCACTTATTTCCTTGTTCTTTATTTGTTTGATTCCATTACTAAATGTTTTTATATGATAGGGGTCATGTCAGTGTTTTTATTGACATGGAATTACGATTCTCCCCAGCTTCACCAATTGATCCTGTTGCTCCTTTAAAAAATGTCACCTATACTGAAGATTGCGATGGTTATATTTGTGATTTGACTGATGTGCAGATTGTTCCAGGTTTGTTTCTAGACTTTTTAGGTGAAAATTTAAACAAAAAAATGTTTTTAATTTTTATTTACAAAAGTAAATAAGAAAAAATATTTATTGAAATTCTTAAAATAATTTTTTTAGCAATTAATGTTACATACAATGGAACGTGTTCGGCAAATTGTTACACTAGTTGTACACCAAACTGCGCTCCAGCTTGCTGTTCACCACAAACTTTACCTACTTACTACACATATGAAGTTGTTCAAGTACCAGCTGGACAGCAAACCGCAGCACCACCACCTCCACCACCACCACCGCCACCGCCACCTCCTCCACCACCAAGTAATAAATTTTTATAGTATTAAGATAAAATAAGAATAAATTAAAATAATTTTGTTTTACCTAAGGGTTAAAACTAAGCGATTTGAATTATTTGATGTTCCACAACAAAATCGTGCTTAAACCAAGTTTATAAATGAACTTATTTTAAAACTAAACTTATTTTAAAACTAAACATAGTTTATTAAATAGTTTTATATCATGTTTAACGCTAGACAATCTTTAATTTATCAATTTTAACATTTTCGCATAAACATCAAACGGTATTAAATCTTATTGAATGTAATTTGCTATAAAAAAAAACAGTAAAAGAAGAAATTTGTTATATGAAACATGATTTTAAATGGGTAACAATTATTGAAATATTGTTTTTAACCCTCGTTATTTAAAAGATCATAATAAGGTTATTACTTAAAACTTCTTCAAATATTTATGATAAATATAGGGGATAAAATAATGAATAACGACGTAACTTTTTAATTTATTTTTATTACTTTTACTTTTAAAACGGTTTTCTAAATTAAAAAAATTCAAAGAAGCTTTTACTTTTTTATTTCTAAAACTAATGATTTAACATTTGCTGAATGTTTTAATTCTTTTAGAAAACTTAAAAGTATATGAATTTTTTTCTTTGAATAATAAGCCTAATTTTTCTTTTATTACCAGAATATTAATTTCAGTGTATTTTGTTTAGTTGTGTCGCCTGTTACTTCCGTTATTGTGACATTCCCTTCGTATTGCGCCCAACAATGTCAACAAGTGTGTACCCCTGCATGTCCGCCAGAATGCTGTCAACAAAAGCGTCGAAAAAGAATGGAAATTTTGCACAAAAGAAGTAAAATAAATCACAACCACCATCAAGGTTGATCCCCAAGATTGTCGATAAACAGTAAATCCAAAAATCTATAAAACCGGAAACTATTTTTAAATGTGAAAAATATATTAAAAACGGTTCTCGAATAGAGTATATCTAAGTATTTTTATTAGATTGAAATATAGATGATATTGGGAGGTAACCATCTAAATATAAAAACCTGCTCCACGTATCAAAAGAAATCAATGAATGCCCAATGAACATATGTATCTAATAGTTTGACATTCGTTTTTTGATTTTTGCATTTATATATGGTGTGAAGAAAGAGTTTTATTAGACAGCCCAAATTGTTTTTAAAGAAGTATTTATAGAAAATTAATATGTGATATAAATAAAATAGTAAATAAACATTTTATAACAATATTTATTTAAGAAAAATAAAAAACCTCAATTTTTGTTATTTGTATGAGGGAAGTAAGGAAAACCTGGTTATCAATTTTAAATCTTATTCCTAATATGGAGTAGATGGAGAAAGTCTGATTCAGCCAAGGAATTGACTTTTAAAGTTATTTACCTAATATAACTGACTACGTTAGTAGTCAGATGAAACTTTTAGTAATCTAGTACAACTTATATCACGTTTTACTTCCATCATTATCTACATATGTCCCACGAAGAATAAATTTTTGTTGTTGTTAAAAATATTTAAATTAATTTAATTTGATTTAAATTTATAAGAACACGCATGTCTAAAAAACCCATATAAATACCTTAATCACCAAAATTAAAAAAAACAGATACTCGACAAAATAAAATCTATGTTGTCTCAAGACAATCTAAAACCTCTTAATTTTTCTTACATCCATAGTTATCTTTTTTTTAATTTAACATGATATTTTGCCGTTTAATAAGTATAACAGTCTCCATAAATTTACAATTAAGTTAATGGTCGGAGCAAGAAGAAGGCATTGATTTGCCTTATCGCCGAGCACCGTGTTACAATTTATAATTTTTACAAAGTTGTTTCAAGAATATATAGCATAAAATAAAAGAAAATTGAATGAATGTTCACAAATAATATCTAAAAAATAAAGTAAGATATCGTTTAATAAATAATGTCATAAATAGATTGGGTAAAAGTATATATGTGAATATAAAACTTTATATAAGTTTAATAAACTTTAAATAAAAATATATAAAAGATAAAGTAAGATATCGTTTAATTCATAATATCATAAATAGATTAGGTAAAAAAAAAGACGAATATATAATAACTTTATATATATATATATATATATATATATATATATATATATATATATATATATATATATATATATATATATATATATATATATATATATATATATATATATATATATATATATATATATATATATATATATATATATATATATATAGGGCGCCCTGGGCGAGATTTCTACGGCGCCCCTAGCTCAATTTAACCCTATTCAAAAAAAAGGCAAAGGGTAAAATAACCAATTAGTTTCACCCCTTTATATTCCGCGCCCTGGGCCATCGTTCAACCAGGCCCTACCCTAACGTCGCCACTGTATATATATATATATATATATATATATATATATATATATATATATATATATATATATATATATATATATATATCCAAAATTTCTTTTTAGCACATAAAATGTAAGTATTTTAATAAACAAGACAAACTTTTTAATTAATAAAACCATTTTATTAATTCTAAACAAAACAATACATGTTTCGACTATTAATAGTCATCTTCAGTTGAAGTTTAATTTTTAAATTTGTTTAAATACCTATATAGGTGATTTTTTCAATACCAATAGAAAATGTAATTATCTGTGTACAAACTATTAATTTAAATACAAAAATACAACAAAAACTATTATAAGAATAACAAGTCATACTAAAAAAACAAATAGGAAGTGACGAAAGAATAGGTTAATCAAAAAATACATAGAAAGTAATAACTAAACAGAAAGTGTCAATTGGACATGGTTGACCTGTTTGTTCAAACCAGGTTTTAACCATTCTGTAAACATGCTTTCTTTAAGTTTTAATTCGAACTTATTAGATGCTGAATCTAAAACGGAAAAACACTTTTCATTTAATTTCATAAAACAATTTTCATTACCATGGAGATGTTTATAGATATGTGATTTTTTGTCTCTCTTATAATGTTGAGTTATCCGTGTCTTGAGATGCCGAGTAGTTTCGCCTATATAACAGGAGTTACATCCGGCCCATACGAATTTGTAGACCACGAACGATTTGAACTCTAGAGGAATAGGATCTTTAGAGGAGAAAAATTTTGAAATTTTTAGTGAGACAAAACTAGTTTAAAATTTACAGAACAGCAATATCTTTTAACAATTAAATTCAATCTTTTTTTAGTTAAATCAGATATTTTTCCTAAAAACGGTAGTTTAAAGTAAGACAAAGGTTCTTTGATTTTTGGTTGTGATGGATTGTTTGTGTTAATTTTTTTTAAATAAGATTTATATATTTTCGATATAAGCCAAGATGGATACATGTTTCTTTGAAATACTTTGAAAAGGTTGTTTATGTCGGAGTTAAACCCTAGATTAATACTATTGATTTTAAATGTTCTATCGATTAAGCATTTGATAAGACTAACTCTGTACGAAAGCGGAGTAAAACTATAAAAATTGGTGTGTAGACCAGAGTAGGTTTTTTTATGAAAAACTGTAGTAGTTACTGTAGAATTTATTTTGTGTAAATTTACGTCCAAAAAGGATATTTTCAAATTCACTTCTTGTTCCATGGTGAAAGAAATAGAATTGTGTTTACTATTAATATAATTAAGGAAAATACGTGCTTCATTTTCTCACTGAAAAGCAGCAAAAATGTCATCAACATATCGTTTATAGAAAACTGGCTTAACTCCATTGCAATTTTTAATCCAGTTATTTTCAAAATGACCCATAAACAAATTGGCAAGAACAGGTGCTAGTGGAGAGCCCATGGCTACACCATCTATTTGATCATAAGTATGTCCTTTAAAAAGAAAATGTGTTTGTGAGGTAGCGAAATTAAATAGTTTTTTTAAATCGTTTTTAGTAATTTTAAAATTTTTAATATTAAGCATAATCGAATTAACTGCAATATCAATGGTTTCTTGAAGCGGAACATTAGTATATAAACTGGTTACATCATACGATACTAAAAATTGTTTATGTAAATTAACCTGACTTATTTCTTTAACAAAGGAAAACGAATCTTTAGTGCAAAACTCTGTGTTTATTAATGGAGATATCAAACCTCTAAGAAATTTGGCTAGTTGATAATTGTAGGTACCAATAGATGATACAATAGGTCTGAAGTTTATGGTAGTCTCGGAGGAAGTTAACTTGTGCATCTTTGGAAGCCCATAGATACGAGCAGGATGAGATCCGGAAGGATAAATTCTGTTGTTTGTGGAATCATTGAAAAAACCTTTTGCTTTTAGTTTCATGATTTTTGTAATTAAATTAATTGTAATTTAAACAAATTTAAAAATTAAACTTCAACTGAAGATGACTATTGATAGTCGAAACATGCATTGTTTTGTTTAGAATTAATAAAATGGTTTTATATATATATATATATATATATATATATATATATATATATATATATATATATATATATATATATATATATATATATATATATATATATATATATATATATATATATATATATATATATATATATAAACTCACAAAAAATAAAAAGCGATTAAATGTGATTTTTGATAATGGTTATTGTCAAAAAATTTTAACCTTTTTTAATGATTAAAAGGAATAATTACCTTGTTTTTCAGTTTTTAAATTATATATTTGATCTATTTTTAAAAGAAAGACTTATAATAGTATAAATCAAAATTTGTGTTTAATAAAAACTGTGTTTAATAAAAACTTTGTTTAATAAAAACTTTGTTTAATAAAAACTGTGTTTAATAAAAACTGTTTTGAATCAGTTTTGAACTGATGTAGTTTTTTTTACCGGAAACAATGTTTGGGAATCCACACACTAAAAAAAAAAGGTAGAAATTTCTACCTTAGGGTAGGATGTGTGATATACCCTTAGTAAGGTATAATTTTCTACCTTTTAAGGTAGAAAATTATATTAAAAACAATTATTTGCCATACAATTTTCTAACTTAAAGGTATAATTTTCTACCTTATAAGGTAGAAAATTATACCTTATTAAGGGTATATCACATATCCTACCTTAACTAAAATTTCTACCTTTAATTTTTAGTGTGCACAAAAGTGGTCCGCGATTCTGAATTGAATAAGAATTTTGTTTAGAATAAGATTTTGATATAAGAAAGTTGTTTGCGGAAAATCTTGTAGCATATTTATGATGTATTTCTTTAAAATAATTTCAAATATTTTGGGAGAAAGTCCACATTTTGTTTTATACATGAACGGTAGAACAAGATGGATATTAAGTTTGAAAGTATTCAGGGCACCAATTATACGTAAAAGAGGTTCACAAGGAATCGCTCTACCTGGTCCAAATATGATTCTAACAGCATGTTTTGCTTGCTATAAATTTTTTTAGCTTAGTGTGATTAGTACTTGCCCACATGATGTTGCCGTAAGTTAAGTAACTATGTATAAAGGAAAAATATAAACTTTTTAAAGACTTAAAATTTAAGAGTGGCTTAACTCTATAGATCACGCCAATGTTTTTTGAGATTTTTTTTTCTATAGAATTTATATGAACTTTCCAAGATAGATTTTCATCAAAGTTCACACCTAAAAAAAATTACAGATATTTGCCTTTTGATGTTTTTTTCATCAAAAGATTGGGAAGAATAAGTGGTATTTCTTTTGTTTTGCTTGGTTTGTGGAAAAGAGAAAATTTAGTTTTTTGAACATTCAAAGACAATTTGTTGCATACAAACCATTCATTTGCTTTATTTAATTCTTCATTTACTACTGTAAAAAGTGTTTCAATATTTTTGTGAGAATAAAAAAGATTCGAGCCATCTGCGAATAAAATTGAATAGGTTTGATGTTGAAGACAAATCATTTATGTATAGTAAAAAAAGTAAAGGTTCAGGTATAGAACCCTGTTGGATTCCACAATTTATAGTTTTTTTGGTCGTTTCTAAATTTTCAAATTGTACATATTGTTTTCTGTTTGAAAGGTAATTTTCAAACCAGAGTAAGTTTGTTTCCTTTATTCTGTAATATTCCAGTTTTTTTATTAGAGTGGAATGATTTGCCGTATCAAAAGCTTTCGGCAGATCAATGAAAACTCCTAGCGTAAAACAGTCTTCTGTAAAAGCATTAGATAAGTGTATTTTACGTATTAGTATCTTACCTATGCTAATATTACGTGGGGAAGGTCCCGCAAATCCGAATTGAATCCTCTTTATATAAAACAAAAAGATGCACCAAGACTAGTATATACCAAACTAATATATATTAACAAATTTTTTTCATGCTTAAATATAAACTTGGGTTAGTTTTTTCGAATTAACACAAACAGATACACCACAAGAGAAACTGGAAAATTTACTTTGAGAATAAAAACAACAAAATTTTCACAAGTCTCTATTTTATACCGGGGCCCATACCTTTTTAAAAAAATGATATCCAAAATCAAAAAATAATTAATCCTGTAATAATAATTAATACTCAATTCAAACAAATGGTGACCGTATAAATCACACAATCTCACATCTTGTTCAAGATATATTTAAAGGGTTTAATGAAAAAAAGTATACTTTAAGTGTTTTTATAAAAATAAACAAAGCCTTTTATACAGTTAATCATATAATTCTTTTATCCAAACTCAAAACCTAAAGTATAAGAAATTCAAACTTGGCTTGGTTTAAAAGTTGCTTCTTTAACAGGAAGCAATATATTTCATACGAAGGTGGAAAAACAGATAATATGACTATCACATACGGTGTTCCCCAGGGTTCAATACTCTTGTATCTAGGTTTATATTAGTACTCTTGTATCTAGGTCTATCTTATATTAATGGTTTAAATAAGTTTTCTGATATCTTAAACTCAATTTTATTTGCCGATCATACTAATTTGTTTTATTCATGGCGTACTTTATAACACCGTGCGGATGACGTCATAAACTGGAGGCGAACATTTTGTATTTCCTATATTCATTCTGTAACATAAAGTCGAAGTGCTTGCTAAATTATTTAAATCAATTTTAAAATTTTTAGTTTACTTTGTTATAAACATGGGTCGTAAATGCTGTGTCACGAATTGCAACGGCAATCATGATGAAAGTTCCAAAGAAAAAACTTTTCGTCTTCCTCAAACACCAGAAGCAAGAAAAAAGTGGTTGGCTGTTATACCAAGAAACAACATACCAGATAAGAAAGACACCGTTTTTTGTGAAAGGCACTGGCCTGTTGGATACATTTCGACAAAAGATTATGGCAAAGAAAGACCATGTGATCCTCCATGTGTTCAAGTGTGTAAAACCAAGTTTAATACCTAAACCATCTGGTTGTCCCAGAACAACTTCAAGATCACATGCAGAAACTAGAAATGTTCAACCTGACGAGTTGTCTGCTTTTAATTTAAAAGATGTTATAAAATCTTTTAATGATCTGAAAACAAACATGGAAAACTATAAATTTAATGGAATTGTTATATTTAATACTAAAACAGAAAATCAAGTTTTGATTCAATCGTTAGAGTATGTTCATGACACAGGTGTTCCATTGTTTCTTCAAAAAAAAAATAATAATATTTTTCAGTATGAATCATTTTACTTTGGAGTCAAATGCTTAATAAAAACACAGAACAGAATTACCTTATTGAATAGATGGTCGAATATTGAAGAAGCAGTTTGATTTTTAAATTCATATGAGATAAGCAGGGTAAAAATATATGAAATCATCCAAAAAAAATAATTTTCGACACCCTTACGTCTCAACATTTGTTTATTTTTACACCACTTGCAGTCCATTTCAAAAAAATAATAACTGCGAAAATTTTAGTTAAAAATACCAATGGGTTCCAGAGATATCGTCACTTGAAATAATGCTGACTCAGCATTTTAGTGATTTTTTGAAGCGACTACAAAGCAACTTTGACATACAGTATCTTCATAATGGCTTGGGGAAATTTCCTAAAATTTGGTACTCTAATAGATTTTAACATGAGAAATCCAAAAAAAGCACCCTCAAGACTCGATTATCTCAAGAAATGCCTCATTTGTCCAATTTTGTTCAAAATTATTGACTTGTAAATTAGTGATTTTTGGAGGTAAAATGAAGACTGTGGTTTAAAATCCCGAGTAAAAAGTTTAACTGTATATCATTATTTCATCTTAAGTCTACTGAAAAAAATTAGATTCATCAATTTTCTCTCTAATACGTGATCAAAATTTGCATTTAAAAATGGTGTCTTTTTAAAAAAATTTAAATTTTGTAACAAAAGCAATTAAAATATTTTTTAAAACATTTATTTGAATAAAACATCAAATAGTGTTATTTATTGACTAGTTTAGGATATTTATAGTCATGGGCCAAGGAAGACGCCTTCCCCTCCCACGGGAGGCCCCCACGCCGCCCCCCATCTCCCTCTATTTTTTTTTTTTTTTTTTTTTTTTACATAAAATGAATAAATAATAGTTGATTGTTAAAATACATTTTAAAAACATATTTTTTCAGTTTAAGTTTGAGAAACAGTTTATTTGCGTTACTTCAAATCGATAAATACTTACCTCTTATTTCAAAGATCTTTTTACGATTTTAAGTCATAAATTTTAAAACCAAAGATATTAAAACGTTTTTAAAACATTTTGACAATCAATATCTTTATGTAGTTTTAGACTAATATAGTCATTGACATAATAAGATGGGAGTGATTTGTGATTTATTTAAACCCCCACCCCTCCTTCTCAGCCTACAATTCAAGAATTTGAAAAAAATAAAAGACATTTTAAATGCAAAATAGGTAAATAAAATAAAAACAAAATTATTTTAAACATAATTAATTTTTTTTTGTAACCAACAGTTTATATTCTTCAAATCTAAATCAGATATGTTGTATGTACGACCTGATATTGTTCGCGGTGTAGAAATTAGGCATATAATTTCAGAATTGAGCACCCAACACTCATCAGTTCTCATTGGCCAAAAGAAGTTCTTACCTGGTCCATGTGGATGCATGAATCTGACTTTTGTATCAAACTCACTAACATCTTCAGCAATCCCTACCCACCAAAATCCATCATAAAAACATGCAATATAATCCATTTTTTTAATATTTAATGAAATATCTACATAATGTTTGCTTTTTGGAATGATATCAAATATTTCAGTGCATGCATCAGTACTTATTTTTTTATAACTTATAGTGTTTGGAGCAATTGGAATAAAATGATGATACATCCTTGTGCCAGGAACTGTTCTTCCACCTAAATATCTTTTTTCTAATTGTGCTCGTGTTTGATCAATTTCTTCTTTTGAAAATAACTTAAAATAAATTCCATTTATCTGGGGTTTACAAAAGGAGTACATTAAATTAACATCTAAAATCTGCCCAGTAGTTATTTGTTTTAGACTTTCTTGACATACTACTCTTTTAACAGTCCCACCAATACCATCACAGGGGGATTTACCATGACTGGTAGCAAAAAATACTCATTCAGCATTTAAATCAAAGTCTTTACTGTGATGACAAAGATTGATAAAATTTTTAAAATTTTTAAATTGTGCTGCACAACCATCGGAAAAGTATTTCACACTTGATATATCAGATAGATTTTCTTTGATATATCTAGTTATATCTTCCTGAGTCTTGTAAATAAATCCTGTGTCATGATCAACATCTTCTGAAAGGTAACAAAAAGATTTATGTTTGAGAAGTTTGTTCTCTATAAAATAAAGTACAATTGTATAAAGTGAGCATTGACTTTTGCTCCAGTGATAACTTTGAACCTCATCCTGAACAACATATTGATAGTTTTCAGCAAAATCTCCTAAAATTAAGCATTCGTTTTGTTTAAGATTTTCTTTACAGTTTTTTAATTATCTACTTTGTGTTTTTGCAATATATGAATGAGTGGTAAGGTTGTCAATGCTGTCACATAATAAATCATTAAATTCATCTAGTGGCAATGACTGTGAAAGTAGTGTTGTACGATCGGTACTCTGCCATTGCTTAAATACTACATCTTCTTCATGCTCATGGTCCATAAACTCCTGCACTAAAAAACTTTTTAACACTTCAGGGCATTGGTTACATCGATGCAACATACATTCTGCATTTTCAAGAGAGCAAACAATCAATGCCATGAAATCTTTATAACTTTTATTCCACCTAATGGCATCAATGAGAAATTTTGTATTTTGGTGATGTATGCAAACACATACATTGTGGGTACCTGACGCATTAGTTGTAATACACCATTTAGGTTTAAGAGTACAAAATTTTGACAAACTGACTTTGACGTTAGAGTAGTCTTTTTTAAATGCAACATGTAATTCATTTTAAATGCAACATGTAAATAGTTTTTAAATGCAACATGTAAATAGATTGAGTAGCAATAATCTTTTTTGAACATGTTGGTTTTTCTTAATACTTACTTAATCTTTTTTTCCTGGGATCATTCTTGAAATTTCATCACTTTGATAAAAGTTAATCACTAAATTAACTGTTTCTGGTGAAAGTGGGTTTCCAGTTTTTTTTCCGGGTAATGATAGAATTCCATTCTCATTTTTAACTTTTCTTGCTGTTCGAACAAGATACTCAGACACTTCAAAGTAGCTTGATATCTTTTTACGTGTCCATGATTTTGGTGCGAGTGTTAACATTTGCACCTTATGGCAATAAGAGTCAGTCTCTGAAATTTTATTTTTTATTTCATACATTAAAATGTCTAGATCATGGTCATTGTTAATGTTGTTGTTTAAAATGGGGCTTTTTATTTCTGTTGTTAAAAAAGTTTCTTTAATATTATATGCTAATGAGACCATTTTTGCAACTCTGTCAATAGTGTTCTCAAACTTTTGTTTTGCTACAGGCAATTTGCTGTGTTTTGAAAGACTTTTTAGTTTGACTGGTGAAATTCCAAGCAATTCTATAGTGGTATCTAACTTAATTTTTTTCTCACTTTTGGATTCCCATTCCTCCTGTGAATTTAAATCTTCATCAGTTTCTATTGCTTTTTTGTAACATTTACTGCAGAATTTCCAACCTGGGGTTACATAAACATTATTTTTTTGCAAATAGTTTGCCATGTCTATGGAAATCTTTATATTACCTAAAAAACAAATTTAGTTTTACGTGGTTGAAATAACTGAAATTATCAAACATTTTATGAATAATAAATTGTTTTCTTTTAATTTCCATATCAATTCTGTTGTAAATAAGGTAAGATTACATTTTATAGCAATTTTTTTTACTTTCCTTGTGTGTTCCAAAAGGATTGCAACACTTTGTAATTTTTCTCTCAAAATATTTTCCATAGAATTGCTCATGATAACAACATATAGTTCTTATTGAACTATATTTTTCCTTAAAATTTGCTCACCATATTATTTCTTCTTGTTTTTCACAAGGAAGATTTTTAAATTGAAACCTTATTTTCTTGAAAATCCAGTTTTGTGGCAATGAATGTTAAGACTTTTTCCAATGTCACATTTCTCCATATTAATTATTTTTATTATTTATTACCTAACAAAATGATATAAAAACTATAAAATTAAAAGTAATTCTTTAAGAAAATACAAACAAGTAAATACCTTTAAAAAGAACAAAACAAAACTTATGTTTGTTTTTTATATAAAAGGAGGTTTTAAGTCACCAATTTGAAATAATGAAAATTTTTTTTTTTTCAAAATTAAAATTAAATTGTATATTTTTGCATTATTTATTCATTTTGTGCAAAAAAAAAAATCTAGGAAGATTGGGGGAGGTGCGTAGGGGCCTCCCGTGGGAGGGGAGGGTATCTCCCTTGGCCCATGACTATAAATGTCCTAAACTAGTCAATAAATAACACTATTTGATGTTTTATTCAAATAAATGTTTTAAAAAATATTTTAATTGCTTTTGTTACAGAATTTAAATTTTTCTAAAAAGACACCATTTTTAAATGCAAATTTTGATCACGTATTAGAGAGAAAATTGATGAATCTAATTTTTTTCAGTAGACCTAAGATGAAATAATGATATACAATTAAACTTTTTACTCGGGATTTTGGGCCACAGTCTTCATTTTACCTCCAAAAATCACTAATTTGCAAGTCAATAATTTTGAACAAAATTGGACAAATGAGGCATTTCTTGAGATAATCGAGTCTTAAGAGTGCTATTTTTGGATTTCTCAAGTTAAAATCTATTAGAGTACCAAATTTTAGGAAATTTCCCCAAGCCATTATGAAGATACTGTATGTCAAAGTTGCTTTGTAGTCACTTCAGAAAATCACTAAAATGCTGAGTCAGCATTATTTCAAGTGACGATCTCTGGAACCCATTGGTATTTTTAACTAAAATTTTCGCAGTTATTATTTTTTTGAAATGGACTGCAAGTGGTGTAAAAATAAACAATTTCATATATTTTTTTTCATATATTTTTTTTCATATATTTTTTCAATAAATATATTCAATATATATATTCAATTATTATTCAATTATATATATTCAACAATTATATATATTCAACAATATATATATTCAATTATTTCATATATTTTTACCCAGCAGTAAAAAAAAAATTATTCAACAGCAAATTTTTTCAATGAACGATAAACCTATTACAGATAAAAAGTATTCTGTTGAAACAATGATTAGAGCTTTTGAGTACTTTGCAATGTCACGTGCTACATATAATCGTCTTCGAGAAGACTTTGAACTTCCTAGCATAACAACATTAACAAGACTAACATCAAAAGTAAAATCTATTCATGAGAATATTTATCTACAAAAGATTTTTTCAAATTTAACAGACATTAGACATAAAAACTGCATTCTTCTATTAGATGAAGTTTATGTAAAGACTATGTTGCAGTACCATGGGGGAACAATTAATAAGCAAGTTAATAATCCAAATGTTCTTGCATATACTGTTTTAAGTTTTATGGTTATTACTTTGTTTGGTGGACCTAAATTTTTATGTAAAATGCTTCCTGTGTGTGACATTGATTCAAATTTTCTTTTTGAACAAACTAATTTTCTTTTATCTGCGATAAAAGCAGCTGGTGGTCATTTCTATAGTTTGTGACGGTAACAGGGTAAATCAAGCTTTTTTCAAGAAATTTGAGACAGATGGCGTACCTTGGCGAACAAAAGATAATATATATCTTCTAAGATATATATTATCTTTTGTTCGCCAAATAATAATATAAGCAGTTTGGAAAACTGAGACAGGGATCAGGAGGTACATATTTTATCACTGTTCAACAAATACTAGAGAAAGTGGGTATCATAAAAACAAAACTACTTTTGCAATTAGACAAATATGGTGTTGATCTTGATTTTACTACATCAGGTCATTCTTGTGAAAGATGTGGTTTTTACTTAAATGAAGAAAAATGTTTGATATTTGATAATTTGCCAGAATTAGAAAATATATCATGTCAAAATGACTCTAATTTACATAGCTGGTTATATTGTCCGAAATGACAAAGATTCAGATGATTTATATTTTTATTATGAGAAATTTAGAGATTTTACTGAAGAAATTAATCGTGGAGGATTAACTATACCTGGTGATTTAGTTTGTCAATGGGTAATATATTGCTATATTATGTTTCGTGAAGTAGCTGATAATACATGCATATCTTCTTTGTGCAATTATCTAATGATGCTTGTATCAGAATCCTATAAATTAAATATGAACAGAAACCATGGTGTTACACTTTCAAATGTTTTCTTTAAGAACTATTGTAATTTATATTCTCCAAGGTTTGAAAAAGAACCGAAACAAAAACTTTTAAAATTTAGCGTTAAATAACAAAGGTCGAAAGCAACTGTTTTTTTGTTAAATTGAACTGTTAAATTTAAATAGTTATACTGTATATAGCAATAATAGAATAAAAGAAAAAAGTATTATTATTTTGTGATATATTTTAAATGCATTTTTGTTGTTTATTAATATTTCTTCCTTAAAAATTAATTTTTATGTTCAGTTCAGGTTATTTTTTCTGTATTTTTTGTTTAAAAAACTCGCCTCTAGTTTATCACGTCATCCGCACGGTGAATAGGCCTGTTATAAAGTACCCATGGTTTTATTCCAATGAAGATATTAATATTTTATTTTTAACAGTAAACAAAGAACTTGATAAACTAAGCCAATGGTTTAAATCCAATAAACTATCCTTAAACATTATTAAAACTAAATACACATTATTCCATCATGCTTTAAAAAAAAAAAAATTCCATTGAAACTACCGAATCTTTTTATTGATAACAATTTAATAAAAAGGGAAACAGCGTTAAAATTCTTTGGCGTAATTCTAGATGAAAGGAATAATTGGAAAGAACATATAAATGTAATTGAGAATAAAAATTCAAAAAATATTGGTATACTGTATAAAGATAAACAGTTTTTAAACCAATCTTGTTTGAAATACATATACTTTTCATTTATACATTATTGCCTAAACTATGCAAATATCGCTTGGTGCAGCACCAATGGACTATGCGTCGCGCTGATGGAAAAAAAGGAAATAGCCTTATAACTAAAAAACTGTTTAAAATTTTGAAGAAATTTTTTTACCAAAGCATCAATTGAGATATTGTTTGTTTATATATATATGTTTATAAAAAAATTGCGGTCTTTTTAAAAACCGGTTTTTTAGGCGGTTTATCCGGACTTATTCGAAATTTGATTAAAAAGATATAAAACCGATAGTTTTTGATATTTAAACCTTTAAGTCTGATATATCAGTTTAACTTTTTTAGGGGTTACAGGCATTTTTTGTCTCCTACTTATATTTTCATGTTAAATAAAAAAGGAAATAAGATGCACCACCACCTTGTCTAAAATGTATATTTCATGTTAAATAAAAAAGGAAATAACATAACTATTTTATTATAAATAAAAGTAAAACAAATACTCCAGAAGTTCCATTCCCTTCAATTGCAGAATAAAGGTTCTGATGCTAAAATAGGCTTTTAACAATATATGAAAATAACCGTTTTTTAAAACTTGCTTATCAATTACAGCTGCATTGTTAAATGATACTTCCTTGATTTCTTTTCTTAATATGAACCATTACTCTTTGACTTCCTAAAATTATTTAACAACAAACATTAAAATTTTAAAAAGTTTCACTATTGTTATAAACAGTATAGTTTAAGATATAAACTTTTGATTATAGAAATTATCTATTGTCAAATTTTAATTCTAATAATTAAACATTCAAGATTAAAACTGTATTTACTGTAATAAATAGATATAATTAAAATATAACTAAAATTTTCATTCTAAACAAGTCTCAGCAATCCTTATGTGGAGCAACATTTAATATTCACAACAAGCCTTCAAGAATTGCACTATGCATCCCTAAGTAGAAATAGGACTTTAAACACATTTTTGAGGAAAACAAAAACATGGCAAAATTGAGTCAATTTGAGGTCAATTGACGCAACTTTTCCTCAAACATAAAAGTTTGGGATTCTTATGTTTCAATTTTTTTGACAATTAGTTTTTTTTTTTTTTTTTGCAAGCATAAAAAAAAAACACATTGTGTTGATTATGTGAAAAGACCTCAGAAATATCAGATTGGCTACCACCAGCACCTAAAATGTATCATTAATAAAATTAAATAATAACATTAAATATCTAAATTTAAAGATACACATAGCTTACTAGCTTACTCCAATATTTACCTTAAGGATAGTTATCAGCTGAATCTGCTTGCAGTATAGCTTTTATACCTCTTGCATTTTGTTATTCTTGCAGTATAGATTTATGTCAGATGTCATTAATAAATAATTAGCTGTATCCCACTCTCAGCTGTATGGCACTATCAGACAAAGAACCTATTGGATACTTAAAATATTTAATAAAAGAAACACTATGAAGAAACACCATTCTATGCACAGACTGTCACATTGGAATGGCTTTTAAAAACTGGTCGTTAGAAATGAAACCAAACAGACGTTCAGATTTCTGCTTGAAAATTTTTACATCTGGTCTTGTGATTGTACTGTTCATATCAATGAGCAGGTCCCTAAATAGTTTGATCATATTGGTATTCAAATTTAAAGTTTTTCCAGTCACAGATGGATTATTAAAAAAATTTTATGCAACATTGCCAGTATTGGATGTACCACTACCTTCCTGACAAAAGATACCCTTATTTTAAATTGCATTTTGAATAAGTACTGGAACTTTTTTTTGTTTTTAATAAATTCTTGGATGTTTTTTGCTGGAATTTTTCTTCCTTGTTTCACTGCTGGAAGTTTGCAAGCAGTATTGAAGACCTACTCCATGCTGCATATCCACAAATGAAGACTGTAAATTCCAAGTGTCAATATATTCTTGTCTACAATTTTATCTTTATTCCAAATAGTTTCTAAATAAGATTCCTTAGGACTTGCTTGACATACATGACAGCACTGAGATGCTAAATTATTTTTAAGTATTTTTGATTCCACAGCATTAAGTGTTTTACCATCATTCATTGTGGTATAAATAGTTGACAAACTTGAATTTATAACAAAAGTATTGTCATGAAGTGTAAACTTATTATTCTCTAAAGACAAAATTTCATTTTGTAAATGTTAAAACTTCTCTTGAATAAAACTAGCAGTCTCTTTGGCAAAACAAAACATAAGATGACGGGTTGTATCTGGACTATTTGGATTACGATTTTTCCATATTATCTTTTTCCACTTCGAATCTCCAACAGTACCAACACTACACTATACACAGTGAAACCATCCACACTTCTCTTCATAGTTGCTGCATTCTGAAACTCAGATTGGTCACTCTAACCATCACCTCCCAGTTTGCAAATAACATATATGTTATCACGTTCCTCCTGTGCTAAAACTTTAATAGAATTATCCTCATCCTCCAAAAAATACTCAAACACTCTAGAAACTGAATTTTTGATCATATTGAAGAGACTACATTTTACTTCAGTTTCTAAATATTCCATCTGCTCTGGGTATGTCAATTTTTTGTATTCTTTTAATTTGGTTAAACCTGGAGGAACAAGATGACGATTTTGTGTAACAATTAAATTCACCCCATGTTCTGTTTGTTAGTCTCAAACTGCAAAAAGTATGCAATGATAAATTTGGACCATATAAAGTAGACCTGAGTGCAGTAGAGGGATTAGATGCAAACCTTTTTACAGCATGTTGAAGTTCTTCCAGTTCTTTTCCCTGAAGATTATCAGTTCTTTTACGTTTTATCCTACTCGTGAGTTCTAAAAAAGATTTTCTAGGTTTTGGTGCAGTAAATATACCTGCTTCAGGTGTTACCATTATTACAGTATCCTAAAACATGTATAAAATGTATGTATATGTATGTATATGTATATATATATATATATATATATATATATATATATATATAATATATATATATATATATATATATATATATATATATATATATATATATATATATTGATTAATGTTGTATATTGCTGGAAATACAACTCTTGTCTGTTTAAGAGTGATCAATATCTTTTTGAAATCAATATCTTTGATTCTGGCGATTAGCAAATATCGGATCACGTACACTTGACGTCAGATGCCGTTGCAACGCTAAATTTGTATTTTTTATAACGGTTTTTATTTTTTATTTGAATAATATGGCTGATGATTGCCGATTGGCATGAAACTTCAAGTTCCATTATAAAGTTGTATTTTCTTATTTAAAATATTTTAATATATATATATATATATATATATATACAGGGTGTATACTTAATTTCTGACCCCCCACATGTTACAAACACAAGATTTTGAGTTGTTCTCTTAAATGCTACTTTAGCCCGAAAAATACTATAGTATGTATTTTGGTGTAACTATACTTTCTACACGTAAAACGCTCACTTCAGATAGGATATGACCTCAGAAAATGTTTGATGGGAGCCATTTTGTCATCATACATAAAAATTATATTTTCATTCTCCTTGTCTTCCACGGCCTTTGGCATTATGACTATAGTTTTAGCACGATTTTTAAGTAAATTGTCCTTATTACTCCTTAATATGTGATCTTAGTTTGCCAATTAATAACACATTTTTTCTTCACTGTTTATGACGTATTGCTACTCTTCGAAACCGGGGTCAGAAATTAAGTTTACACTTTTTTAATGTTTAGCATTTTGGCTACAAGAAATAATCAGCATTATTTTTATTTGCCTTATTTATATCAGTGATACTTGGTGTCTGTTTATGATTTACATTAATTACTCTGTGTGTATTTATATGTACTATATGTATATGTTACTAACATGTATTATATAACATGTGTTTTTTAGCAATTTACTCTGAAAATGAGTTCTGATAAACAGTTACTTCGTCACCGAATTCAAGTTTTATGTAGTCAAGGATTAAGCATTAAAGAAATCACTAGACAGTATAAAGTTTCTCGAAATACTGTAAGGAAGTGAACAAGAAAACAAGAGGGTGACGTCACAGATGCTCAGCGACCTGGAAAGCCAACAAAGTTTTCACCAAGAACCAAGGACAAGGTCAGAAAGTGGGTCAAAGACAAAGTCGGAGTTGGAACGAGAACTGTAGCTAAGAAACTGAATTTTTCAGACAGTTACAAAGAAAGAGGAAAAACAATTTCACACAGTGCTATCAGTAAATACTTGCGCAAGACCACATGGGGAAAGCATGCCTATACACAGAAAGTGTATAGGCATGCTTTCCCCATGATTCGTGCGGCCGTGGCGCAGTGGTTAGAGCGCTTGCTTTATAAGCAAGAGATCCAGGTTCAAAACGAGCCTTGGACATATTTTCGCATCACGGTAAGGAAGGAGGCGTGAACTTTCTGGTTAAATGCACATCCGCGGTGCTCTGTGACAAGACCGTTAGGTCTTCTTGGGGCACCTAAATAACAGTATTAAAAAAAAAAAAAAAAAAAGTGAAACCCATGTTGTCGCAGAAAAACATCACTGATCGCGTAAATTTTTGTACTCGTTTGCAAGAAGAGGGATTCGCAGATGACTCACCGGATGGTAAAGTGAAACGAGCTCACGTATTGTGAACTGATCAGAGTCCAATTGAATTATATCCGGCTCCAAACCGTCAAAATCAAAGAGTACGTACAGCAACACCAGAGTCAATACCTTATGTTCGAAGTCCGAAATTTGGTCTCAAGATTATGATAGCCGGCGGCATTTCTCGATATGGCAAAACTGATCTGGTTGTTGTTGAGCAAAATAAAACTGTTGATGGAAAATATTACCGTGATATTATTCTACCTGTGTACAAACGTGCAGCTGATGATAAGACCATCTTTCCTGTGAGAAATAAAGTTATTCTGATGCAAGATGAAGCAACTTGCCACACGGCAAGAGCAACAATGAATGTGATCAACAGAGACTTTCCAGCAGTGTGGACCGACTGGCCTGGCAACTCGCCCGACTTAAATGTCATCGAACATATTTGGTCAAGACTCCAGGACAGTGTTTTACACAATCCTCGACCTCGTAATCGTGAACAGTTGATCAGACGTGTTGAACAGGAGTTGGCTGCCATTACGCAAGAAGAGTGTTTTCGCCTAGTAGAAAGCCTGCCAAGGAGAATTACCCAATGCATAGAAAGAAATGGACAAAATACTGATTACTGACTATTAACATATATTCTTTGTCTAAGTAAATTGATATGACAGTAATAAAATGGTATGTGTTGAAATACCGTATTCTTAAACCGAGATATAGGGGGTCAGAAATTAAGTATACACCCTATATATATATATGTATATATATATATATATATATATATATATATATATATATATATATATATATATATATATATATATATATATATATATATATATATATATATATATATATATATATATACACACACAGTATGTGCCAAAATTGTCACCATGTTTGAACAAAGAAATATTTTATATTATTTTTAATAGAAAAGCTGTGAAGAAAAATGAAATTTTAGTTTTATTAATTAAATTTAAGACTTAGCTAACTGAAAATATTGCTTTTTATTAAATTTAGAGGATATTAAGTTGTTTTTGTTTAATTTTTATGTGAAAAGCTTATGGTGACAATTTTGTCGGAAATGAAAGCAAATAACATATTGTAGTAAATTATTAAGATTAATATTACAGCCTGAATTCTTTCAGGAACATTAGCAACCAATTTGCGGCATTCCTCGGGTGTAATTTAGTACCAAATCTCTTGTACACGATCCCAAAGTTCATCCTTATTCTTAGGTGGAGTAGGAAAGTTGTAGACGCATTGTTTAACTATTGCCCATAAATTTTCGAATGGGTTAAGATCAGAACTTTGTGCTGACCAGTCAACGACTTTCAGTTTCTTTTCGTGAAGGAATTTATTGGTTTTATCAGCCTTATGCTTGAGGTCGTTGTCTTGCATGAACATCGTGTTATGTACAGCTCTGCCCCATTTTCGAAGGGACTTGAAATATCTGACCTTAAGGATGTTGATATAGTCATCAGCATTCATTATTCCATTAATTTTCACTAATTCACCGACTCCACGAGCATAGAAACATCCCCAAAACAAGAGTTTTCCTCCGCCGTGTTTAAGGGTTGGTGTAAAATCTCAAGCACTTAATGGTGAATTAGGCTTTCTCCAAGTATATCTTATACCATCTGATCCAAACATATTAGTTTTACTTTCATCTGTCCAAATCCAGTCATAAAAGTCATCAAAAGTCATGTGTGCATGAAGTTTAGCATGATTTAAATGAGCTTGGCGGTGACAAGAAATTAACAATGGCTTCTTGATCTTTCTTCTGGATCGAAAACCAATTCTTTTGAGCTCTCTATTGACTGTCCGCACTGAAGCATGAGTCCCATAGCTGTTATTCATTAAATTAGTAACATCCTTTGCAGTTTTAGACTCTCCAGAAGCAATTAAACGAGCGATTGTTCTTTAGTCTCTTGGTGTAAAAATTTTCTTTCGACCACTTTTAGGCTTATTTACTTCTAAATTATTGCGCAATTTGATTTTATATATGAAATTATGAAACTTTCCAAACTCGCAGCAATTTTACGATAAGATTGTGCGGATTTAAGCCTTTCCACAATATTTTTTTCTAGTTCAAGATTTATTTTCCTCATGATGATAATAACAATACTTTTTTTATGTTTTGTAAACAAAATCAAACTTTAAATGATATTTAATTGTTAAAAATCTGTGAAAAGTTGATAACTCAATCATTTTAGTCATAAGGCTATTAATTTATGTCGTATGCCTAATTAACTGTGAACAAATATGTTAATTGCTTTCATTCGCGACAAAATTGTCGCCATTAGCTTTTCACATAAAAATTAAAATAAAAAATTCAATATCTTCTAAATTTAACAAAAAGCAATATTTTTAGTTAGCTAAGTCTTAAATTTAATTAATAAACCAATAAAAACAAAATTTCATTTTTCTTCACAGCTTTTCTATTAAAATATATATAAAATATTTTTTTGTTCAAACATGGTGACAATTTTTGCACATACTGTATATATATATATATATATATATATATATATATATATATATATATATATATATATATATATATATATATATATATATATATATATATATATATATATATATATATATATATATATATATATATATATATATATATATAACTATTTTATCCAAAACTATTTTATGCATATGTTAATTCAAACAGAAAAATAAAATTAGGCATTAATAAAGTAACAGATAAAAATGGTTCTTTACAAACAAATCGTGATAATATTGCTAATATCCTCAATGAAAACTTTCATTCAGTATTTGTTATAGAAGATCCAACAAATTTTCCTAACATTACAGTAAAAACAAGCAAGATTTTAGAATTAGATATAGACTCAGTAATAACTCAAGACGTCGTTCGAATTAAACTAAGTGAACTAAATGTCAATGAAGCATTAGGAGCAGATGGTGTAAATTCATATGCGTTAAAAAAATGTTAAAATAGTTTTTGCAAACCTCTAGAGTTACTATTCAAAATATCCTTAAAGAAGAACAAATTCCACTCATATGGAAAATGGCAAATGTAACACCACTATACAAGAATGGAGATAAGAATGATCCTGCAAACTATAGACCAATTTCATTAACGTCAATACCATGCAAAATTCTTGAATCAATCTTAGGTGACAAAATAATGGATTACATGTTAACAAACAATTTATTAAATAGTAACCAACATGGTTTTCGAAAGAACAAAAGCTGTACTACTAATCTACTAGAAACACAAGATATTTTATTTGATGCTATTGAGAATGGCTGGTGTGTTGATATGTTGTATACAGATTTCTCAAAAGCTTTTGATAAAGTACCTCATATGCGATTGATGTTAAAGTTAAAATCATATGGTATTTATGGAGTAATTCTAAATTGGATAGAAGCCTATTTACATAATAGAAAGCAACGAGTAATTTTAGGGGATTGTGTATCAAAATGGCTAACAGTCGAGAGTGGAGTTCCACAAGGTTCTGTCCTTGGGCCTCTTCTATTTCTTATTTTTATAAACGATCTGCCAGACACATTAAAAAATATTATCAAATTATATGCAGATGATAGCAAAATTATAAATATTTTTAAATCAGATGAAGATATTCGCATAAACAAATTACTACTAGATATTGATAATATTATGAAATGGTCGTCATTATGGTTAATGAAATTTAACTATGAAAAGTGTAAAATTATGCACATTGGCTTTAAAAATCCATGTATAACTTATTCAATGTTCGTGGCTGAAACTCAACAGATAAATATCTTAGCAACATCAAAAGTAGAACGAGATTTAGGAGTAATGATGCAATCTAATTTAAAATGGACCAGTCATATTGATAAAGCTGTCGGAAAATCAAATCAAATGCTTGCTCTTATTAAAAGAACTTTTAAATATTTTGATTCGAATATGGCAAAAAAATTATATATGACTTTTGTAAGACCCCATCTTGAGTTTGTAATCCAAGTATGGTGTCCTTATCTGAAGCAAGACATCTTAAAGTTAGAAAAAGTACAGAGAAGGGCAACAAAACTCGTACCAGCTTTTAAAAAAATGCCATATGAAAAAAGACTACAGTTATTGAAATTAACAACTCTAGAAGAACGTCGTTTAAGAGGAGATCTTATTTTTCAATATAAAATACAGAACGGTTATGAGGAAATAAATTGGATAAAAGACTCAATATCTAAAGTTCAATTAAAACCTTACAATTTTCGTAGTCATAACTAAAAGTTAACAAAGGCATACTGTAAGAGTAATGCTAGATATAATTTCTTTTCGTGTAGAGTCGTAAATGCTTGGAATGGTTTACCACCACATATTGTCGAATCAATAACAATTGACCAATTCAAAAATAAACTTGATAAATCAGATTATTGCAAAAATTATTTATTAAATACTGAATAATATTTATATACATTGAAAAGTAAACAATGCTATTTTTAAAGCATTTATAGCTGTTATAGCACAACATCTTCTGTTATTGTGCTCCACAATTGATTTCATCAATTGTCACAGTGTACATTATTATTATTATTATTATTATTATTACTATTATTATTGTTATCATTATTATTATTATAACTACGCTTCCGCTGACGTATTTTTGAAGAGGAGAAAAAATTTATAAATTTTTAATATTATGGTATTAAAAGCTGACTTTGAGGCTCTAGAAAAAAGAGTATCAGCTTTAGAAAAAGCAATCAAAGCTAAAGTTAACTGAAAAAAACCAAAAAATAGAAGAACTAATATAAAAGTTAGAAGATAAAAATTGTAATGATGAAAAAGGTAACGAGGAACTTTGGACTGATGTTGTAAAAGGTAAACAGAAGAGAAAATCAATAAATCAACTCAACCTGATTAATGCAGTAGCCAAAGAATCAAAAGAACAAAAAATGCGAGAAAAGAATGTAATTATTTTTGGTTTAGCAGCATCTACGAATAAAAATAAAGATAATGCATTTGACGAGGATAAAAAAAATGTGATAACTATTTTTAACAAAATTGATACAAATGTTAATATAGAACACATTATCAAGTTAAAAACAAGGAACGAAAATTAACCACCTTTTATCGTTGTCTTAAAAGATAAACATGAAAGAAATAAAGTTTTAAAGTCTTTAAAAGTATTAAAAGACGATGACTCGTTCTCGAAAGTATTCATAAATCCTGATCTTACAGAAGCAGAAAGACATAAAGCAAAACTCTTAGAGAAGAATGTCACCGAATGAACACTGAAAGAAAACAAAGAAATGAAAATAATTATTATTTCAGTATCAGATATGATTGAGTAGTTAAAATCACTGTATAGCAATTACCAAAAAACTATAAGATTAACAAAATCGAATATCATAAATCAACGGACAGGAACAAAAAAATCATCAATGAAATATTTAAAAAAATAAATTACGAGTCAAAATCAATTGAGTCAATAAACATATTATCTGAAAATACAAAAAAACTAACAATTAATAATAACAACGTAACAGAAAATTTTTTATCATGTTGGTATACAAATGCTACACCATTAAATTGTAAATACAATGAATTTATTGCTGAAATAGTCACATCTTCCCCACAGATACTTTTTATTAGTGAAACATGGTTTAATGAAAAGTCATTAAGTAATGTTTTGGGTTATAATATATTTCGCAAAGATCGAGTAGGTAAACGAGGAGGGGGAGTATGCATATATATCAAAGAAAATATTAAATCTGTTACAGTTTCTGATAAAATGTTAAATGACGACGACTTAGAGCAAGTTGGACATCACTGCATTTTGGCAATGAAAAGATACTTTGTGGATGCATTTATAGACCAGGCACAATTGACTATGAATCTAATCTAAAAATAATAAATTCAATTAAACGAAGTTACAATCTATTGATAAATAGTAAGTATTCCGGCCTATTGATATGTGGAGATTTTAACTACTTTTCGATTAAATGGAATAAAGAAAACATCGGCGAACTTATTAAAAATTCAGATATTTCTGCTAAAGAGTTTTTAAAATGTTTAAATGACCGTTTTATGACACAAAACGTAATTAAACCAACTTTTCAAATTAATGAATTTAAATCCACTAACGTTCTTGACCTAATATTAACAGAGTCAAATAAAAGAATAATTAATTTGAATCATTTTGATAATTTGGGTGCACGGTCATCAGATCCTAAAGTTTTTGTATTGCTTTAGAAATAATTAAAAAAAAACGGAAACAGCAAAAAAAAAATATAACTCTGTTCAAATACGGCAATTATAATGGCTTTTCCGATATGCTAAATAGCTACGACTGGCATCTTGAATTCAAAAATTTAGATGCTAATGTTTCATGCAACAAATTTGTCGATATTTACAATAAAGGTCTTATATATTTCATTCCAACAATTACAAAGGGAGTTGTTAAAACAAAAGCGCCTTGGATGAACTCTTACTTAAAAAAGTTAATTAGAAAGAAAAGAAACCTCTGGAGAAAATGTTTACATAATCGTTTTTTAAACAAAGGAAATGTATTAGAATACAAATCAATTAGAAATAAAGTAAAAAAAGAAATTAAGAACCAAATTAAATTATATGAAACAACCATCGCCTTAAACGTTAAAAAAAAACCCAAAAGCAATTTATGCGTATATAAACAAAAAATCAAAAGTAAAAGAAGGAATTAACGCATTAAATGTAAACGGCAAACTTGAAACAAATTATTTATCAATAGCGCATTCCTTAAATAACTATTTTAGCTCTTTTTTCACCAATAAAATTAGTGACAATATGCCATTCTTTAAAAATAGGACAAACATTATTTGTGATGACCCTGCATTTTCACCGGACACAGTTTATATAATCCTGAAGTTTATATAATTCTAAATCCAAATAAATGTACAGGAGTAGATGGAGTTCACCCATTTCCTTTAAAGTGTTGCGCAGATGCGTTCTCACTTCCTTTATCACTTATTTTTAATAAATCGTATGACACTGGAATAATTCCATCGATGTGGTTAAATGCTAATATAACAACATTATTTAAAAGTGGAGATAAATCGGAACCATCAAATTATCGACCAGTATCACTTACTTCAGTTATAAGTAAAGTAATGGAACGTATCTTAAAAGCTACATTTATGTCGCGCTTAGAAAATAACAATCTTTTGACTAAGGAACAACATGGATTTTCTAAAAAAAAACACTGTTGTACAACCTTTATAGAATTTATGGATCTAATAACTCAAGCAATGGAAGATAATTTACCAGTAGATATCATTTTCCTAGATATCAAAAAAGTTTTCGATTCCGTGCCTCGCAACAGATTGTGTCTTAAACTAAAAAGTTATGGATTTAACAAAAAAGCAGTTAGATGGTTCAAAAATGTCGTAAGTAACAGAGTGCAACGTGTCGTCTGCAACGGCGGATTTTCAAATTGGTCTCCAGTTACAAGTGGAATACCGCAAGGGTCTGTCTTGGGTCCGTTTATGTTTATTGTTTATATAAACGACTTACCGAATGAGTTATCAACGAACTGTAAAATGTATGCTAATGAAAAATGTATCTAAACAAATTAATGACATGGTCACAATTATGGCTAATAAAATTTAATGTCAGCAAATGTAAACGCATGCATATAGGTAGCAAAAATACTAGGCATATATACACAATGTATGATTCAGTGCTAAATAGAGTTGAACTACCAGAAACAAAAATTGAAAAAGATTTAGGAATTATGATTTCAAACGACTTAAAATGGTCTAGTCAAGTTAGTTATGCGTCTGGTAAAGCTAATAAAATGTTAGGAATAATAAAACATTCATTTTAAAACTTAGACATAAACGCATCTAAATTGTTGTACACCTCTCTTGTAAGACCGTATCTAGACTACGCAAATTCAGTGTGGTGTCCTTACTTAGAACAAGATAAAAAAAAAATTTGAATCGATACAACGTAAAGCAACACGAACAAAATGTCTTCAAGGGAAAAACTATGAAAGTAGACTAACCTACTTTAAATTAACGACTCTTGAAAAAAGACGCGAACGTAATAACTTAATCCAACTTTTCAAAATAGTAAAAAAAATAAATAACTTAACATTGGAATACCCACCAGATTTAATAACTTTAAATACGAGAGGTCACAATATGAGGTTTCATAGACAATTAATTAAAAATCCAAAGAGGTACTATTTCTTAACAAACCGTGTTATTAACAGCTGGAATAATTTAGATCAAAACATTGTAGATTCTAAAACACTTAAACAATTTAAATTAAAGTTGGACTTATTTTTAACATAAATTGGCTGTTAAAGCCTAGATTACCTAAGCTCCGTACATTGTCATTGTACATGTACACAGTTGTTATTAAATAAATAAATAAATAAATATATATATATATATATATATATATATATATATATATATGTATATATATATATATATATATATATATATATATATATATATATATATATATATGTATATATATATATATATATATATATGTATATATATATATATATATAGAGATATATATATATATATAAATATATATATATATATAGATATATATATATATAAAATATATATATATATATGTATATATAAAATATGTATATATATATACATGCACACATTATACGTACCTGTTTAATTTCGGTCCAAGAGCTTCAAGTATTAATTGGCCTTTCTTCATTTTTTGTTCACCCTGCTTGATGAGCTGGTTACCCTGCTGAATCAGCTTTTCACCCTCTTTTAAAATAAGCTGTCCCTCCTCATATTTCCTTATCTGTTGCTCAGGGTCTGTTTCTATGCTATATATATATATATATATATATATATATATATATATATATATATATATATATATATATATATATATATATATATATATATATATATATATATATATATATGTACACATTTTACTTTAAACGTAATAAAAAACTTTTTAAAAGCTTTGTATTTAGGGAAGAACAAACTGCTTTTTTTTCCACATTTGTTAAAGTTTTTTAGGTAGAACTCTATGTTATTGAACTACGGAATTTCCATTTACGTCACAGAACTTAGTCGGTTTTTGAATAAAACTCACAGTAGTAAAAATGATTTTAAAGCATGAGGTCAAAGAAGTCGCCTGAATATTTTTGCATGGCAGTAAAGTCAATTTGCAGTAGCTATATTTTATTCAAAAAAAACGAGGCGACCTCTGTGACCACATACTCAAATCAATCAATGTTTAAGAAATAAAAAAATCAGCAAAAAATGCTATGCAAAAACCTTTTTTTTCTATTTCTAGTTTTACATTTAATGAAATATATGAATATTTTAATTTCGTATAAAAATAATATAGAAATTTATCACTTATCATATACTTTGAAAGGATTTTAACAAAAATATGTACAAAATCCTATTTCCGCTTAGCGATGCATAGTGCAACGTTACAAAAATAAATAAACTTCTCTGCAAACAAAAACATGCTGTTATGATTATTACAAATGAAGGTCGACTCTCCCATACAAAAATACTTTTTAGTAAACTCAATATACTAAATGTTTTCAAAATAAATCTTTATCAAATTCTTATATTTAGGTGAAACAATTATTAAATCTACTTTATTTCCTATTATCTTCTAATACAACTAAAAAGTTTATAAATTGGTATGTTTAATTAATTACAAATGACAAAAAAAATTAAAAGTATTCAATTTGTGGATAAAATAGAATTAGTCTCATTTACGTTATATACAAGAAAATACAGAAAATATTTTGTTTTTACGCTCATTTAATATTTAGTATTGCTTCCTGAATTTTTAATGACTTCAAATACGTGACTTGACATACTAGTCACACGATTTTGGATAGTTTCTATAGATATTTCATTCCAAGCTTCTCTGATACGAGTTTTCAGCTTCAAGGTGGATTCAAATTGCTTACCATTTTCATAAACCTTTCTAGAAAGTATTCCCCATAGATTTTCAATTGGGTTAAGATCTGGACTACATTCGGTTCATTCCATTACGTGAATATTTTTTTCTCTAAACCAAGCTTTTGTAAGCATTGAATTATGGGTAGCAGCATTATCTTGTTGAAAAGTGAAATTTTCACCCATCAATTCCTCACTATGTTCAAGCAAACTTATTTCTAATAAGTCAATGCAGTCCTGTAAAATAATTCTTGTTGAAATCCATGCCAGTGGGAGTTTTCCAGGAAAGAAAAAAGCCCCCCAAACCATAACAGTTCCACCACCAAAGTTACGACTCATCCAAGTTTTTTTCTCTATCAAAGATTGTGCCAGTAATATTGATAGCCATCAGAACCATCCAGATTGAACTTTTTTTCATCACTAAAGAGAACTTGATGCCACTCTTCCTGCCAAGACATGTGTTCTTTTGCAAATTGTAATATAACTTCTTTATGACGAGCAGTAAGTTTCGGTTTTGGTTTACGTTTTTTCCAAATTGCGTTTGAATCTTCATGTAAGATTTGTCTCACACGTTGAACAAATACAGGTACTTGTAAATCAGCACGAATTTGAGATGCAGTCACGCGCTGAGCAGCAGCACGACGTACAATAACTCGTCTAGTACGATTATCAATTTTACGTTTGCCACCACTTCCCTTATAAGCTCCATAATTAATGCCAATCTTAAAGTAATTATTAACCACTTTTGGAAATCTTTTAATTTTCTTTGCAATTTCCCGATTAGATAAGCCTATATCTTTGTATGCTTTGATTACTGCTAATTCTTCATTCGTTAAACGCTTACCACGTCCCATTTCAAAATAAGGATCAAAAACCAAATGTTAAAAACTTGAGCACTGATTTCACAGTCTTTGTTAAACTTACAAATAATAATAAAAAACTAAGCCACAAATGCCTACCACCAGATCAAAATATACAAGTAAACTGAAAATAATTATTGATGAGGCTAATTCTATTTGTAACCGGAAATATCAAGTATTATACACTTAATGGTTTTATCAAATGTACCACAATTTAATTATGCTAAATTTTAATCTAAGGAGGGCTGGAGGGCTTCTAATATATGTTCATGAAAATATCTTTTATAATATGAGAAACGATTTAAGCGTCTCCGATGGCGATAAAGAAGTTTTAACAATTGAACTTTTACTTGAAAAAACAAAAAACATTATTCTAAGCTGTTGTTATCGACCACCTGATGGCGTGAACGAAAACCTTAACGTTTTTATGACATCATGAATACAAGTGACGCAGAAAAAAAATGTTTTGTATATGGGGACATTAATATGAATTGTTTTTTTATAACGATGACCATAAATTTAAAAATTTTTATGACACAAATTTTAAAACCGGATCTATACACTTAACTAATATCCTCCCTAAGGTAACAAAAAACTCGGCTACCCTAATAGATAATTACAAACGACACTTTTAATAAAGATATTCAAAAAGGTGTCTTAAAAACTGATATATCCGATCATTTTCCTATATTCTTGATTTTAAACTCAAATTTAGAAAAAAAAATTAACCCTAGCAGTTGTAAAAAAACGTATTTTTAAACAAAAAAAACTTTGAACTACTTAAAGATCAGCTAATCTTTACTCTATTAGAATCAAATTGAATTTGATTCCAATGGAGTAAAAATGACAATGCAAATAATATCTACGAAACATTTTATAAAACATTGTTTTCTGTTTACGACGCTAATTTTGCAATTGTTGAAAAAATAATAAAAATAAACATAAGCTCAAAAAGTTCCTGGATTACAAAGAGATTAAAAAAATCGTCAAAAATTAAGCAAAAGTTATATATTAAATATCTAAAAAAAAACACCAGTTAGCGAAAAAATATATAAAAAGTTACAAATATCTATTTGAAAAAATACGTAAAAACCTTAAAAGAAATTACTACTCAGTCAGTAACTAGTCAATAAATTTAAAAACCACTTGAAACGCACATGGCAAATTATGAAAAAAATTACTAAAAAACAAAAATCATGCCTAGGTTTTCTGCCGCCGATGATTAAAGTTGATAACATAAGTTTTTATCCCATGAACTTAATAAATTTTTTATTGGTATAGGTCCTTCCTTATTAACAAAGATTCCAAATACGACGGCTTCCTTTAATGACTTTCTCGTATCTATGGATAACTGCATTTGTACTGATGAGTTAACCTCAGAAATATCTTTCGAGGAATTTGAAGTAGCTTTGAATTCTTTTAAAAGAAACAAAGCAACAGGAGCAGATGAAGTTAATAAAAATGCTACTGGAAATAATCGACTGTTTTGGTATTTACAAACATCTCAACAAAAGTTACTTATTATATAACAAGCAATTCGGCTTTAAAAAAGGTAACTCAACAGAGCATGCAACAATCCAGTTTGTACATGAAATCTCGAAATCTTTTAAAAAATCACAGTATTTGAAAGGTATCTTCATTGACCTATCAAAAGCTTTCGACACAGCAGGTTATTATTTTACTACAAAAACTTGAATATCATGGAATTAAAGGTACTCCTTTAAAATGTTTTAAAGTTATTTAACAAAAAGAAAACTATTTGTAATTAGCAACGATGGTTATCAAAATAATTATCTTGATATCGTATATGGTGTTCCTCAAGGTTCAAGATATATATATATATATATATATATATATATATATATATATATATATATATATATATATATATATATATATATATATATATATATATATATATATATATATATATATGTATATATATATATATATATATATATACATATATATATAAATATCTATTCCTCTCAAGCAGTAGTATAAACAAACTCTTTACCACTATGAATAAAGAATTAAAACATATTTGAAACTGGTTTAAATGTAATAAGCTAACTTTAAATAATAATAAAACTAAATGGATTCTATTCAATTCGTATGCAAAAAAGCGATTTTTATCAACAAACTTGCCGCAACTTTGTATAGACGAAATTGAAATCAAAAATGATTCCGTTACAAAATCTTTAGGCGTTTATCTCAATGAAAACATCTCCTGGAATGAACACATTAACTATGTATCTACTAAAATTTCAGAAAAGGTTGGGATCCTATATAAAGCTCGTATCTACCTAAATAAAAATTGCTTAAGCCAACTTTATCACTCTTTTATCCACATAAATTATGCAGACACTGCTTGGGGAATACTGTAAAAAGTAAGTTAAAACATTTTTATCGTCGTCAAAAACATGCGATCCACATAGATCGTTTTAAACATACAAAACCTATTTTTACTGAAATGAGATTATTAAATTTATTTGAACTCAATGTATTTAAAGTTTTATGTTTTGTATATTCATGGAGAAATAATTTATCCCCTACCGCTTTTAATAATACTTTCAAACTCAAACCTAACAACAAATACAATATAAAAAACATAAATTTCTTAAATAAGCCGTTTTGTCACTCAAACTTTATTCAATTTTGCATTACCTATCGTGGACACCATCTATGAAATAATATTGTTCTGCGGAATTTTGATCTACCAACTTCCATTTAACTTTTCAAGCTCAATCTGAAAAATGTACTTTTTCACTTGATAATATCCTCAGATACTATCATTTTAAAAATTGTTATTCAACTCGAATTTTAATACTTTTTTTATTTTTATTTTTACTTTATTTTATTGTATGTCATATTTTATATTAATTTTGCTTTATGTTATATGTTATATTTATTTTTGCCTTTATTTTGCTTGTATTTTGTTATTAATATAAGGTCACTTTACCTTATATAGGCCGACTGCTAATTTTTGTTTTTGTTACACAAAATTCACACTTCTTTAAAAAAATAAATTTTTTTTAAAGAAGTGTGAAATTTGTGTAACATTCACACTTCTTTAAAAAATATATATTTTGTCTTTGTGACAAAACTTTTATAATGATTAATATTTTTACGTATTTACCAATGATATTGCTGCCAAAAACTGATAAAAGAACTAATTAGTCATGTAATATTATTGATAGATAATTGATTTTGTTGTAAGCGTGCAACTGTCAAATCTCACGAAATTTTACAGCGTTTAAATTTTTTGCTGAATTTCTTTGTGAAAGAATTTTTGATGTTTGTTTTAATTTCTGAAACAATTATTTTTTACATCTTCAGTTTCTGATGTTTTGTTCTTACCAGTATTATGCAACATTGTTAGGTTGAGATTTTATTTTCTGCGAGTGTCGGTTTTTAAGATCTGTTGACATTTAATGTCTTGGTACATTTTTTTTTAAGATTAACTCTTTTAATTTAATGATTGCTTTGTTTGATTCCATTTCATGTAATTGTGAAAATTTCATTAGAAGCATTCCGCCAACTTTTGCTTGATTATTGGCCCATGGGGTGACTAAAAATTCCCTAAAACTGAAGTAAGCTTTTAAAAAAAAAAGTTTCAAAAAAATCTTAAAAGCTTAGTATTTAGAAACAACATCATAAAAACACATGTAAAATGATATTATAGCATGGTTTTACTTAACTCATAATTAAAGTTTTTCTGCAACAAAAAAACTAGAACTTAGTTTTATTTAAGCACGTTTTGTTGTTGTTGTACTTACTATTATACGAAATAAAACAGTCATATTTGTTTATTTAACATCTGACTTCAGGATATGTTAAAATAATTTAAACAATAGTCAACGGGCGAGGGGTTAAAACATTTAATCTAACGCATGTCAATGTTACCCACATGTCAAAGTACCCCGCGTTACCATACTGAGCATAGTTTTTTGGACATTGCTTTAAACATTTTTGCGAAGCAGAAACATTAAATCTTATTTGCCAAAATTAATGATCAAAAAAATTATAATCCATGAGATTTCTTTTCAAGGTTCCAACATGATCTTTTATAACTCCTCTTTTTTATATCGCAAAGTTCATTTGGAGACGCATTATAATTTTATTCTCCCCTAGCAGACTATCAAGTCGTCATTTTTTTATTGATTATTTAATTATTTTTATTAATGTATTTTAAATTGTAAAGAATTCAATTAAATATGAAAAAATGGCAAAAAAAAGTTCCAAGAAAAATAAAAATAAATTCATATGAAAGATCCACAAAAAACGAAAATTTGACAACCTCCCATAGTCATTTTTAGAAAAACCATACGACAAATATTTTGTATTTCATAAATTTATATTAGTTCTACCTTTCATTATTACAACTGAAATGTCTGTATTTATGGGGATATAGAAATTATATATTATAGTAAGTTTGTGACCTCTAACGAATAATCATATGAATTTAGTTAAAACACATCCTATAGACGAATCAAAACGAACTTACGTTGATTTTGATTTTAGCAGCAAACGTTTGTTTGATTGCGTTTAAATCATTGAGCTAACTAGATTTTAAAATTAATCTTATAAAAGAACAAAGCAACAAAAGTTCTTTAACTTACATTCTATTTCACTGAAATTAGCGAGCATTCTAATACAATTTGACAACATTCTCTGGTTTGCAAACCAGTTGTCAAACTGAGTGGAAGTGAAGAGTGTCTTAAGAAGGTCATCAAAGAGTACGGTAGTAGTAAACTACACCTTAAAAACGCTAGCAAGAGAGTGGAACAAAACAAATATGACATTTGATAAATGTCGTATTTTTCTTGCCCTGACAAATAAGATGCTTCTACTTACGATCATAAAACTGTTGACAAAAAACAGCATAAAATAAATATCTAAATATTATTCTACAAAACAAAATTCTTGAATTGAAAAATATCTTTTTAACATTAATTTACAACAATCTTATATTAGATTCGTAAACAAAGCAATCTATTAGAAAATACATTGAATTCAAAGGCTATTGTTGTGAAGCAAACAAGTTTTTTTAAGGTGAGACGAAAAATACCTGAATCTATAAAAAAATATTAAATGTTATTTATCATTCCACATCTTTCCTTTCAAATTTTTTCATAGAATGAATTTTCTTATTTTGAATACGACTTTCGTTTTCCTTTACCTTATAACTATTTACACGATCTTGAGTTTCTTCCGAAGGGCCTTCTGGAACAAACGAAGCCTTAATAATCTTCTTTTTTATTTTATTGATAGCATCTTCTAGATTATAATGCTGGGAGCGATCAACGTCTGAAGATACTACTATTTCTCCGTTTTTATTAACATTGTTCTATTTGTATAAAAAACAAGAAACATTTTTAAACCATTATTTATTTTTTTTACAATTTTACCCTATAAATTTAACCAAATATAACAAGTTACCTGAATTGTAATCTAGACCAGTGGTCACTAATATGGGGTCCGCAAAGCCAACTTTGTGTTCCTCAAAAAAACATTATAACGTTTTGTACAAAAATGGAATCCCATGAAATGAATACTTTATTTAATTATTAATCTTTTTTTTTACAAAGTTTACCAAATATCTACCAGGTGTATACCTATCTACGTAATGGAGTTGCACCAACACCAAACATCTACCTACGAAGTAACTAATAAGGCGCAGTGAAAGATAAAAATCACTAGTTTTGTAAGAGTTCCGTACAAAATTTAGTTCTTCCTCTAGAAAAGAAGGCGACCACTGATCTAGACAAATTGGGTCAAGAGTTGGATATATATATATATTTATATATATAAATATATATATATATATTTATATATATAAATATATATATATATATTTATATATATAAATATATATATATATTTATATATATAAATATATAAATATATATATATTTATATATATAAATATATATATGTATATATATATATAAATATATATATATATATATATATATATATATATATATATACATATATTATATATATATATATATATATATATATATATATATATATATATATATATATATATATATATATATATATATATATATATTAGGGTGGAGTGATTTTGGAATCAGAACTATATATATATACATATATATATATATATATAAATAAATATATATAAATATATATATATATTTATATATATATATATATTTATATATATATATATACATATATATATTTATATATATAAATATATATATATATATGTAGAGTTCCACGCGGTTATTAAAACAAATCTTGATTTAAAAAATAAAAATAATGAATTTTTTTTTCCATTACTATAAGTATATAGTCTTAAATGTTAAAAAAAAATAATTAAAGAAAAAAAAAAAAAAATTTTTATTTTTTATTTTTATTTACTTATTTACAACAAGCTATTTATAGATTTTAAAATAAACGGAAAAAGTATAATTTCATTTAAGAAAAAGTGTTTAACTTTCATTATTTTTTTAAAATCTTGTAGCGATTCAAAATTTTTCCAATTAGTTTTAAATTGGTCGGCTGCAAAGCTGGTTTAATATGTTAAAGCACTAACATTTAATTTTTAGTTATTTCACGCGATATAAGCAAAATAGTTTCTTACACAATCATGATGCGTAGCTGACCGCTGGGAAGGAAAAGTTGTCTTTTTTCATCAATTAAAATTTTTTTTTTAAATCCTTGTCGATTATTTACGTCAACTAATTAGCCATATTAAGGTTTTGCAATAATTAAAAAAAATTGGCATCAAATAGTTAAAAAAAACCCACTCAACTTCCTGTTGCGTAGCTGACTGCCAAAACTAAACATTTAAATGTCGCAAATTTTGTCAATTTTTTTAAATGCAACAAATAGTTTTGCCCAAACTATTTTGAACTTCAAAACATTTATAGTCAATTAGAAATTATTTAAAACTCCAAAAGACTTTATAGTCAATATAAAGATATGGAATCACTGCAGGAACCAGTTGCTTGCGCATCCAATGAAAATAAAAAAGGTGAGCATTGTGTTTTTATAGTTTTTAAGTAATTTTTACATTTATTTGAATGTTTACTTTTTTTATTACAGCTATAAAGATAAAAAATAGAAAAGCAATGAATCAAAAGAATTACATGAGTAGAAATCATGAAGAAAAGAAATTCAAAGCTAAAGAAAATGCTAGACTTCGAAGACAAAGATGGAAAAAAGATTTTCGAAAAATTGCAGCTGAAAGATTAAAAAGTTTAGAAAGAATGAGAAAATTTCGACTGCGGCAAAAAGACGCATCTTTATCTCTCGAATCAAATCACTCATCATTTGCAAATGTGCAAGTTAAAGGAAAGTATATAAAAAAATTGAATCGCTCTCTTCCCAAAAGTCTTGTTCAGAAAAAGGAACTGTTGTGTTGTTTACTCAATGAAACTCAACCATTAACTTACTCAATTCCTAAATCAACAAACAGTCTCCGAGAAAAAGACTTAGTGGTTATACAAAATTTTTATTGCGACGATGAAATAAGTCGAATATCCCCAAGAACAGCAGATTATACTTCTGTAGTGATAGGAGAAAAAAAGGTGCGTGTTCAAATTCGACACATGTTATATACGCTAAAAGAAGCTTTCGAAGAGTTTAAGCTAAACAATGCAGATATTAAATTAAGCCTGTCAAAATTTTGTCAGTTGAGACCAATTTACGTTCGATGTGTATCATCAATTCCTCATAACGTGTGCGTTTGCATGTTACATGAAAATATGCGTTATGCTCTTGAATCACTTTCGCGGGGTTCAGATATATTCACTACAATTAAAACGGGAAACTCTATGATTCTAAACTTTATTTGTGAAAAACCAACAAAACAATGCTTCAATGCCGTTTGCAAAGAATGTACTGTTTGTAATATGTTTGATAAATTATTACTTTAGTTCGAACAATTTGAGTTAGATGTTTCATGGAATCAGTGGCAGAAACCTCAAGCAAAATCGTATATCAAAATAGAAAAGGTTAAAAAAGAAGGAACAATTGCAGTTTTATTATCACATATTAAAGAAATGCGTGCAAAGTTTATTATTCATTGTAATGTCAAGAGCAGTCAATCGTCCGTATTTAAATTTAATATAAAATCAGCGATTCAAAAAGACTCAAATAAGGCTGTTATTCAAGTTGACTGGGCAGAAAATTATACTTGTATTTACCAAAACGAAACGCAAGCAGCTCATTTCGGTCAAAATCACATTTCTATATTTACATGTGCAGTTTGGCATCGTCAAATTAAATCTTTTGCGCTAGTTTGTGATTCAAGCGATCATACAAAATTATCTGTTGTTCCAAACATAAATAAAATTATCGAGCTTCTATCAGACGATATTACAGAAGTTCATATTTTCAGTGACAACGCAACATCACAATTTAAAAATAAATATATTTTGGCATCAATGAAAATTTTAGAAAAAAAGCATACAATTAAAATGCACTGGCATTTTTTTTGCTGCAATGCATGGAAAAGGAGTTGTGGATGGAATTGGAGCCACTGTAAAACGTGTTGCCAGAAAAAATGTTTTAACTGAAAAATATATAATTTCTAGTGCTAGCGATTTGGCAGCCGCAACAAACAATTTAAAAATTACCGTTATATTACTGACTGATAAAGAAAAGCTAGAGATAAACAACTCTCTTGGTTTGAGCACCTTTTTTAAGAAAACAAAAAAAATTAAAGAATTGCATAAATGCCATTACTTTCAGGTTTTAGACGGTAACGTTGTAGGTGAGCAGCTTTCGCCAAATATTGCATAATATCAAAGCGATAGAAGCGTCTAGACATTTAGCAGTGATCAAGTAATTTAAAAATCACCTTAAAAAGCTGTAAAAATTTCTTAATAAAAGCCATAAATAAATATTAGATTTGTTTTGCGTAGCTGATTGTTGCGTAGCTGACTGCATGATTTCTTAAAACGTTTTTTTTTTTACCTGTTATTGTTATTCTATTGAAAGTCTTACTTATTTTTTTCAATACTTTTCAAGTTTTCTTGGGGTGACTTTTTTTGCGCAACTAAGCTCGGAAGGTTTATTCAGTTTATCCCTAATACATTTCGATCAACAATAACAGCTTACACGTTTAAAGAACTTCTAGTTGTTGCTTTTTAAATTATTTTAGTTGTTCAATTATTGTCCAAATACTTGATGCTTTTAAAGCTCTGAAGATCAAAGTTCCAAAGTAAATGCAAGTAAAATGAATGTATTTATATACATCTTTGAGTTAAAAACGTTTATATAATAAGGTTGTGAACAGATAAAAATATCAAGAGTACATTTAAAAGGAAATTGTATTACCTACCCCCTAGCCCCATTATTTAAAAAAGTGAGAGTACTGAAGCTTCTAAAGCCCCCTCCCCCTTTTCCACCCCGGGGTCCAGGTTTCTTTTAATGTAAAATTATCTTAATAAACTTTATAAATAAATTTTATTGTTTCTAAATACAAGCTATAAATATAGTTTTAGATTTGTTTTGGGTTTTAATTTGAATTATAATAAAAATTCGCATGTTGCGTGGCTGATTGTTGCGTAGCTGACCGCATAGTTTTTTGAAAACTTTTTATTTGACGTGTAATTAATATTATATTAAAAATTTTTTATAAATATAACTTCAATGAAATAATCGTTTTTGAAGAAAAAAACGTTTTTATAAAAAAATAAATTATAGATTCGGAGAAAAAATAATTCAAACTTTAAATTAAAAAAACAAGCTTTTTTGCGCGTTGCGTAGCTGACCGCTGTCTTTTATTTCTATTTTACTCAAATTGTCTTCTTATCCTTTTTTTTTTGTGAATAATAATAAAAAAGGATAATTTGAGTGTAAACGTAAAAAAAAATTAAAAATTATAATATAATGAGTCAGTTAAATTTTTAAAAACATGTTGCACTCGTTGCGTAGCTGACCATAGAACTCTACATATATATATATAAATATATATATATATATAAATATATATTTATATATATATATTTATATATATATACATATATATATATAAATATATATATTTATATATATATATATATATATATTTTTATATATATATACATATATATACATATATATATTTATATATATATACATACATATATATATATATATATATATATATATATATATATATATATATATATATATATATATATATATATATATATATATATATATATATATATATATATATATATATATATATATATAAGGATGGAGTGATTTTGGAATCAGAACTATAGTAACCCCGGAGTAAATAGATTATTAAAAAATAATAATAAAATGTATAACATGTACTTGCTAATAATGCCTGGAAAATGGCTGGTTTACAAAAATCTACATTTGTTAAGACTTAATCTATTTTCGAGGAAAATCGCCATTTTTTGTTTTTTTTTTTTCAAAGTGGGGATGCGCATTGCGCGTTTTTTGTTGTTTTTAGATAATTTTTAAATTATAATTTATAAATAGCAAAGCAATTTATAGTAAAAATGCCTAAGAGCAAATCCAGGAAAACTCGTTTGGAAAATAGTCTAAAATACGGAGGTCTCCCATCAGAAATGCCTTCAGCTGATCTTCCAACATTTCGTCAAGTAATTCAGTTTTTTTATTTCACTGAAAACAATAACCAAAGTATTTCAAAACAGAATCTACTAGAAGAGGTTGAGAATTCTCTTAGTACTTTGTGGTATAAAGTAAACCCACGTCTTCCTCTTCTTCAGAAAAATTCAATCTTAAGAAAATTAAGAAACCTTTTTGAAAGAGTAAAATCTTTAAACCGAGGACGTTGTAAATCTAAAAGTAAGGAGTATCAAGATTTGGTTTTAGATAAACTTTTTGATATTTCATCATGTACTTGTGAATTAGCAACTGTTTTATGTAATGACAGAGATGTTAAGTGTAGCATCATCAATTGTCAAGTAGACCACATCTTGGAATATTTGTTGTTTTAATCTGCAATTATTGTACTAAAATTTTTTTATTATACTTTTATTTTCAAAAATATACTGATTATTTTCAAAAATTATATTTAAGGTCCCTTCTGAAGACAGGGCATATATTCGTGACCAGAGAAACAATATTGGTCCTAAAGGTATTTATCAGCTAGGAAAGGCTAATTTAAAATCTGGTACATTTATTCCGGAAAGGTTATGTTAAAATGCCTTAAGCCCACAACTCATTGATTGATTCTGGTCACATATCTGAAGTTTCAGCATCTGATCCAGATGTTTTGGTAACATATATATGTATAATTGTATGTATATATATATATATATATATATATATATATATATATATATATATATATATATAAATAACATAATTTATATATATATATATATATATATATATATATATATATATATATATATATATATAAATTATGTTATAATAACCTACAAATGAGTACTCAATGTTCTTAAAGAACAGAGCAATAATAAATTAGTAAAAACACTTATCTAATTTTTTTCTTACATAACTTGTGTCTCCATCAAGAAGTTCATCAGGAAGGTCCCTGACTATAATAATAGAATATAAGAAAAAAATTAGATGCATTTTTTCTAATTTATATATATATATATATATATATATATATATATATATATATATATATATATATATATATATATATATATATATATATATATATATATATATATATATATATATATATATATATATATATATATATATATATATATATATATATTGCAAACAGCACACTGGGGCAACGCTAAAACAGCTTTGTTTCAACGTTTTTTACATTTTAGCCCTACAAAGTGTGCTGTTTGAGATATAAGGTTGTTTTTTTTAATATTTTTAATACTAAGTATTTTTACAGGTAAATGATTCTAAGGAAGAATATAATCCATTAAAAAGTTCTCAATATAATTTAATTAAACTTGATAGATTTGCAATGGAGGCTGTCAGGTATATAAAATTTTTATACATATTAAGTTTAGATAAGAATTTCTTATATATACTATATTAAAAGTGTGAAAAAAAATCATAAGTTTCGCCATTGTTCATCCCCAGTAGGAGAGGAGAGGGTGAATATAGAATGTTAAAGGATCACATATAGATAATATACTTTGCTTTTTCAGTTTTGTTTATTTATTTCATAGTTTCTTATTTGTAGGTATGATGTCTCATCTTGTGCTGCAGCTGCAATAGCAAATGCTCTACTTCTAGATTATGGAATCATTAAACATGGAGATTTGAATCAAGTTGTAGATCGAAGCAAAATTGAGAGGTAAATACTATTTCATTATATAAGTTAGACAAATATAAATATATTTCTTTATTTATTAGTTGATATAAATGCTTGTTTACAAAACATTTAATATGATATTTTGCTAAATACAATACTTTGAGTTGTTTTATAGAGAAAAGAAGAAAATAATGTCAAGATATGGTGATTAACATGATAATAATTTAAGTAACTTGGTGTGTTAAATGTTCTTCAGTTTAAGGATGTCGTTTAAAATGGAGAAACTTGCTTGTCGAAAGTTACTGAAAAAGAACATCATTTAACTTTTACTAATGAAAATAGTTTTAAAAATGGTTCATATCTCTCTCATAAAAATCTTCCATCAAATGGTGCAACTGGTTTACTTCAAAGTGAAATTGTATATAATGTTCTGAAAGAGTATGATAGTTTAAATTCAGTACAAGCCCTTTATATTGATAATACAAATGTCAATACAGGTTTTAAAACTGGAATTGTTGCACATTTAAAAAAGAAATTAGAAAGAAAAATACACCTTATTGGATGTACTTTGCATCGCAATGAACTTCCATTTCGAAAAGTATTCAAAATAATTGATAGCAATTCGAAGTGTCCAAATAAATTTTCAGGACCTATTGGAAAGCAAGTTTCTATAGATTTCCATCTTAACCCACAAGTGAAGTTTACCAAAATTGATACTCCAGTGGAGATACTAAATATTCCGATTGAAGTAATTAATGATTTAAGTCACGATCAAAGACTATTATTTGAATATTGTCTTGGAATTTCTAAAGGGTTTGTCAATCCCATAATTTTTAGAAGAAAAATTGGTCCACTAAACAACGCAAGATGGTTGACTTTAGCAATTAGAATTATGGCTTTGTATACTCGTACTGAAGCACCATATCTAGAGCATGTAAGGCTTGCAAATTTTATTGTACAAGTGTATGCATACATTTGGTTTCTTATCAAACGTTCTTCTAAATTTATGGATTCTCCAAGTATATTCTTTAAAATGACAGAAAAGATAAGAAAGCAAGACGAGGAAATACAGAACATTTGTTTAAAAATCTAAAAAAAAATTCATATTGTCTATTGCCTGAGAACTTTTTATATTGTATGCTTGGAGATGAAGATTCTAACATAAGGGAACAGGTGTTACTAGTCATTAAAAAACTCCGGACAAGTAAAGATAAAGAATGCCGTGTTACAAATATTGCTAATGTTGACATAAACTTTCAAGCAACGTCTTGGACACAATTAATTGACTGTAAGAAAAGCAGTGAACCGGCATCAACAATATGGTTGAAGGATGACCAAATCGATGCACTAATTGCAACTAAAGAAGTTCCGAACTTACCTGAATTTCCTTCTCATGCGCAGAGCATAGAACGCGCTATCAAATTAGTTACAGAGGCTAGTCACCAAGTATATGGCAGGGAAGCTTGTCATAAATATATTTTGACCAAACTAAAATCCAGGGAAATTCGACCATATTTTGAAATTAAAAACGACTTTGTGGTTTTTTAATAAATATTTTTGTTATGCATTTGATGTTAATAAAACATCTTTACATGAATGTACTTGCTTTTACTTTTTTGATTGCGAGGAATATAAAAGTGTGTTTAGGATTTAGGACCAATGCAGTAGTAGGGTAGTGGTAAAGTGCTCGACCCACATTTGCAAGATATTTATTTTAGAAATATTTTGCATATGCTCATCCCTTTGGCAATTTAAATCTTATATTCATGAATTTAAGTGTTTATAATGTTAGGAACAATAAAAAAAAACAACTTAAAAACATGTTTGGATTTTGGTGATGGTATCCATGACTATTTTATTACCACTAATTGTACTTTAAAAAACTAAAAATAACTTACATAAGTAAACTTTGTATATACAGTTTAGTTATATAAGTAATTTTAAGTTTGCTGTTTAAAACTTGATTGTATTTTATATTAATAGATGTGCGTTAAAATGAGGTATAAAAACTAGCTAAAAATAAATTAAATGTTTAAATGCATATATTGCTTATATGCCATTATATTATATAAAATTTTTATAATTTATTACCAATATATTTGACCATTTCATTATAAATAAATTTATTTTAAAAAACAAACTTTTGACTGGTTTTTATATTTATTAGTCGTTTTCATAAATTGCTGAAAAATGTGAAAATTAAGAAAAATTGCGTTTTTTCGCATTTTTTTAAAGTCCATTAAGCTTGCCATTTTTTATTTTAAACAACTGAAACTTTTCATGAGCTCATATTTTAGCCTGCTGAACTTACTCCAGGGTTACTTAAGTCAAATTTCCAAAGAAGTATGAAAATTACTCGACCCTAACATATATATTTATATAAGTATATACATATATAAATATGTATATATATATATATATATATATATATATATATATATACATACACACACATTCACAAACATATATACACACATACATACATTTATATACATACATACATATGTACATATATATACACATACTCATACATAAATATACATGTACATACACAGATACCCACAAACACACACATAGATACAACAAATATATACAATAAGACGCTTTTACTGGTGGTGTTAGAAATGCTTTTTTTTTAAAATTAGTTTAAATTACAAGGAAAGAAGTTCTTTTCGGTTTTTCTAAATTTAATCCAGGTTACAATAACCATTTCCTTTTATATCTACTAGTGTCTACTATAAATTTACAAGTGTCAGTATTAGGTGTTTAACTTCTGTGGAAATTTATTAGTGATGGCTTCATCGATTCTATCCATAAAAAGATTGGCACATGGAAGCACCATTCTTGTGATCATCGAAGTTCCTTATATCTGGTGGTAATAGGTTGCAACTAATTCAAAAGTGCTGTTCTCAAGGATGATCTGAATAATTCTGCTGTGGGAAGTTAGAGGGATGCATAGGAGATAAACAAGCCTGAGAGAGAAAAAAAGATCAATTTAATCATTATAGAAATAATTTTTTCATGATGGTGACAGGTTTGGGTTTGGCTTTTTCTACTTAAAGAAAGATTTTTCCAAATTCTATCTAAGAGATAATACATTTTTGTGGACTTTGATCGTTCCTAAAACACTTAATCCTTTTTTCACATAATTCAAATAACATCACACTGAAGAAGCTATGGAGGCTAGTAAAACTAGCCTTGAACCAAATTAGTTTTCTATATAGAATTTTATATAGAAATCTCACCCGTTAATACCTAGTTATATTTTGTTTTGCTTGTTTATAGATGGCTATTTTTTTTAAGTATTTGTGTATAGTAGTACAAATTTTATGCTGCCACTTATCTTTCTTGTATGCCACTTGTAACTTAGCGTTTCTACAATATATAATAGGAGCAATAGTTTGTATGGACAAGGTAAATAGTTTGTATGGACAAGGTGTAAGTAAGTCGAGAGTATTTATCTTAGTTGCACAACAAAAATGATCACAATAATTGTTTACATCAGTGAAAATATATAGTACAATAAAGATAAAATTATATATTCTAAACTCTACTTCTGTTAAGTTTTTAGTACATCCAAGAAAAATCTCTGCTTTACTTGGTGGCTTGTTCTCCTTAATAATATATAAACCTTATAATAAATTTAAGTTTATTCACATTTTTGGGTTGAGTTATTATGAAAAATCATAAAGTAAGTTGGTCTATGGGTATTTTGATTGTTCTTTCTTTTAATTTTATTGAACTATGGAATTTAAATTCCGTATACTTTTTGAAGTATGGGATTCCCAGGAAAGTATTTCTAGTCAACCAGATTGTTAAGATTTTTTAACACCTGGGACAATATACGTTGATTGCTCCCACCTACCCTCTTCTAGGAGAGGGGACAATATAAGCTTATTTATAAGATATTCTGAGTAAATCTGATTATCCAGCAATTTGGGTAAGTTTTAACCATAAGAGAAGAGAAGAAAAATAATTTCCCAATAGTTTAAGTGTAAGTATTAGTATTACTGTTCATAAAAAACAGATTCTAGAAGAGATTTACAGTTTATTATTTTGATTTTTAATAGTTTGGTGGTTTGTGTTTATATTTTAAAGTGCACTAAACATTCCATCTATATTTTATAAGCTCATTAAGCTTATTAAAATGGGTTATAAAATAGATATAAAAATGTCACATATATGAAGCGTTATTTATTTTCTGTGGATTTTCTACTTTATAATTTTATACAAATACTTTTATAAAGTTTTTATTCTTAAACTTTTATACAAATAAGTTTTTTTAAATAATTATTTCGTTTTTATGTTTAAAGGACCATGGTCCTTGATTGTTGCAGTTTTCCATCTAGCTGACAATCGATGATGCCTTGATCTTTAATTAAAGAAAATGTAACAGTTTGCAAAAAAGCAAACTTTACATTTTTTAGCCTCTTTTGTTGCAATCTTTGCATTAAGACACAACCTGTTAAATCTGAAGTTCTTTTGTATTTGTTTTCTCCTCCGGACTTTTGCTTCTGTCTTTGAATTTGGGCTTCTAGTAATAAAAGCTACTTTCCCCACTTAAATTATAAATTTTGGTTTCACCATTGCAAAATTACTTTTATCTATAGTATATACAAGGTCACACTTTTGTGCTACCAATGAACTTTTTTTTAAATTTTTTTCCTGCATTATAAAAATGATAATATTTAAAATAAACCTAACTCTATACATGACTGAGGCCATTTTAGGTAATAGCTCTACATTTACATTTTAACACCTTGTCTACATAAGAACAGGCATCAATAGAAGAACCAGCCAAAATATGACAACAAAATTCTATACAAGAACAAATAAGAAAATATAGTTAGAGGATGAAATCAAAAACAAGAAAACATTGAGCACAATAAAAATAAACAACCTTAACATATGCTAACTTTGCTATGGCTTGTATATATGGTTGCTATGGTTATATATGGTACATATGGTTTCCATAAGAGTTTAACAGTGAAAAAAGTAAAAGACTCAGTGATGGCATTCATTAATTTAGAAGTATAGAAAACATTGTAACAATTAATAGAATATAAACAACTGAGTTTTGTTTTTTTAACCAACCATTGTAAGCCTCGTGCTGTCACAAAAATGAGATCACACTTATGATTTTCTAAGATCTAAAAGTTATGACTTTTTGTTATGACAGAAGTATATGATTGTGATATCAGCAAATAGAGCAATTTCATAAATTAACTTTATTCAGGAAGATTAAGATAGATAAGGAACAAGGCATGACAAAGTATGGGGCTTTGCATGAAGTAACTGAACCCCAGAAGTAACTGGAAACAATAAATAGTGTCGTCCATTATAGACAAAACTTTTCTAGATATATCATACAAAGAGATTGGAGATGACCAATACAATACAATACAAAGAGACTTATGGAGATAACCAGCTTAACACCCCCATTTACAATAAAACCTTACTATTAGAATGAATAGCGAGTCAGCAGTAGAACAAAAGGATTGAAATCTTTATTGATTGTCAGAGATTATTTTGTTAGACTTAAGATGGTATATTAGAAGTTTGTAAATTCAAATAGTAACTCAAATTCAAAATCTCAAAGACCTTGCTAATAATACCAAGAGGACTGATTAATTACTAATAATAGAAAGATTACTGATTAAGCAATATTTAGAAAAGTCAGAGTAATCTACAAGTTCTTTAAAGATTGGAACAGTTAGTTGATTCAAACCGGTTTTTACGACAAATAGGTGAATTGATACATAAGCATATACCCTCATGGAAGTCTCTACAAATAAAAAGATAGCATTCAACACTGATAACTAAAAATGAATTTAAATTTAGTTTTACAAGGTGCCAATAGATGTCTGGTAAATTTTGCAAAATTTAATGAATTAAAATCTTTGAAAACCATGAACATTTGTAAAAAACTGAAATAACTCAGTATTATAGTCATGTTCTTAATTACAAAACTCGTAGACACTTTAAGTAATAAATTGTATAGTTGCTTAAGTCCTACTAACTATCTCAAAGTTGTAACAAAGGCCTTCTCATGTAGCCTTAAAATGCAATAACAGGGAAACCCTCCATGCACAATATGGGTCTTCGAATACTTTAATTTTTTACAGCTGTTAATAGAAATAACCATTTTGAAGGCTACCACAGAGTTCATAAACCTTACTACCAGGAGTCTCGGAGCAACTAATTTAAGGTTCAGAGTTGTAAACTCATTAGAAAATAGCAGTAGAGTTGCCACTACTAAGGGGACACAAGCAAAAACTAACATAAGTAGAGTCAAGAAGATCTTCAGTTTATGAAGCTTTTTTCTTCCTAAACAGAAATTAATGTACCGCAAGTTCAAGTCTATGCTAGCCTACTAGATAAGCAAGTGGTGCAAGGCTTGTCAACAGAAATCTTGTTAGGAAGCTTTCTGGAAGTTAGCATTTTAATCTTAATGTCTTCCTAAGAAGAGCATTTTTATCAAAACACTAACTGTAGCCTTTACTTAATTGAGAGCCAATGGCAGGGGTGTTTTAGGCCAGAGATAACTTCTAGTAACTTTTGCTTAGAAAAATGAGTTATAAAAGATTGCGGGACATGTAAACAGTAGAACTGAAAAGGTACTGGATTATATATTACTAGTAGCAGGGTGATATGATGATCCTGATCCTCACACAGTGGTAATTAATTTTTTAAACATCTTTTAGTTAATTAGTCTTGGGATCTGCCTTTTTCTGTCCATTAGCATCGATATAAGGCAAAAATGTGCAATAGGTACATTACTATTATGTTCTATTACACTATTTTATGAACATATATATATATATATATATATATATATATATATATATATATATATATATATATATATATATATATATATATATATATATATATAAATTAGTAAAAACATTTATCTAATTTTGGAAAAAAAAAAAAAAATTAGATAAGTGTTTTTACTAATTTATTATTGCTCTGTTCTTTTAGAACATTGAGCACTCTGTTTGTAGAATACACTAACATAATTTATATATATATATATATATATATATATATATATATATATATATATATATATATATATATATATATATATATATATATATATAAATATATATATATATATATATAAATATATATATATATATATATATATATATATATATATATATATATATAAATATATATATATATATATATATATATAAATATATATATATATATATATATATATATATATATATATATATATATATATATATATATATATATATATATATATATATATATATATATATATATATATATATATATATTATATATATATATATATATATATATATATATATATAGATCTATAGTTTATAATTATTGAAAAAAATATGCCTAAAGGTAAACCAATAAGTGTTGAAAAAAGGACAGCAATACTCACTTTGCTTCAAGAAGGCTATACAGTTAGAAAAATAGCTGAAAAATTAAATCTGAGTAAATCAACAGTTAGCTATACGATTTGTCGATATCGAAAATCTGGAAGTTTGGAAGACAGAAATCGTCCGGGTCCTTCTCGCATAACAACAAAAACTGATGACCGACGTATAAAAAATCATCACTAAGCGTAATCGAATGTTAACTGCTCCACAAATAACAGCTATTTTTAACTGTGATCGAGAAAAAAAAGTTTCTTTCAGTACAATCAAACGAAGATTGCAAAAAGCTAATTTGCATGGTCGTGTTGCTATCCGAAAACCATATCTACGAAAAGTTAATCGACAGAAGAGATTCCGTTGGGAACAGCTCCACAAAAATTGGACGATGGATGAATGGAAACAATTACTCTGGACCGATGAGTCAAAATTTGAAGTTTTCGGAAATAAGCAAAGAGTTTACGTTAGAAGATCTGCTGAAGAAAAAATGCTAACTCAATGTCTGGTTTCAACAGTAAAACATGGTGAAGGCTCTGTGATAGTTTGGGGTTGTTTCTCTGGAGTGGGGTTGTTTCTCTGGAGTGTTGTTGTTCTCTGAGTGGGGTTGTTTCTTTGGAGTTTCTTGGGGGTTGTTTCTCTGGAGTGGGATATTTGCATAAAATCGATGGTATAATGAGAGCAGAACATTATAGAGATATCCTGGAAACAAGTGCAATCCCTTCGGGACTTCGATTAATCGGAGATAATTTTATTCTGATGCATGATAATGACCCTAAACATACTGCATTATTATGTAGAAATTATTTAGAATCAAAAAAGCTGAAAATGTATTACGTGTAATGACCTGGCCTCCCCAAAGCCCAGACCTCAACCCCATTGAGTTACTATGGGATGAACTGGATAGAAAAATTAGAACTGTATGTCCAACATCAAAATCTCATTTATGGAACATTATAGAACAGGAATGGAATAATATTCAAAAAGAAACAATTAGAAAATTAATTGAAAGAATGCCGAGAATAGTTAAAGCAGTTATTAAATCAAAGGGTGGTTTTTTTGACGAAAAAAAAATTTAATTATTATAATGGTTTTTGTACATTTTTATTACATAAAACTGACTAATAATATATTTTATATTGAAAATGTATAAAAAATATAATTTTTATTTATATAAATTAAAAATTCTTTAACGTAATTATATATTAATTTTGCTTTTTCGAAAAAATCTCCACTGTCCTAACTTCCGTGAGCGGCAGTGTATATATATATATATATATATATATATATATATATATATATATATATATATATATATATATATATATATATATATATATAATATATATATATATATATATATATATATATATACACACATTTACTTTTTTTAAAAATAAACCAAAGTTCTAACATAATATCAAAAGAAAATCATTATACTAAGAATTTTAAGGATAAACTTGTAACTCATTTTTCAAAAATCATATTCTTTTAATTATGGGACGAGGTATACATGGAACAGATACCTTTCGAGGGCAAGTACAGGCGTTTTGAGATCAAGAATTTAACAACTCTGAAATATCTTGAAGATTTGGTTTTTATTGTAAAAAAGTTATCAATGCTATTAATTTATTTAAAATTACTGATTCATTAAGCAACAAAAAACGCAAGCCTTGTGAGCGAAAAACAGCCCCTATAGAAAACGCAGCCATTCTCTGTATCACTGAGCTAAATGCTTTTGCTGACGCACCAAAAATTGAACATCAAATTGTTCAAAATTTACAAGTCAATCTGTCAGTCAGCACTGTCAGAAGTCGTTTACGCAAAAATAAGCTGTTTGAAGAGTTGCCCAAAAAAAACCATTGGTCTCGAAACGCAATCTCGTCAGTTGTTCAAAGTTTGCAAAAAAGTATGTACACAAGAAGTTACTTTTTTTGAAAAATTTGCTTTAGACTGACGAGTCTGAGTTCAATTGCTTTGGATCTGATGGAAAAAAATATGTCTGTTGTACCCAAAATGAAGAACTCAGCCATTGGTATACTCTAAAGACTGTAAAACACAGTGTGGCAAGGTGATTGTTTGATGCAGTTTTTCATGGTGTGGCGTGGGCTTGTTGCATAGAATTCAAGGGACAATGGATCAAAACATGTACAAAGAAATACTAGAAAACGTCATTTTGCCATATGCTAAGAAAATTTTTTCTTTGGTTTGGAAATTCCTACAAGACAAGGCACACAACCAAAAGTGTTAAAATGTGGTTTAACGCCAACAAGATTGATGTTTTGGAGTGACCTGCACAGTCACCAGACCTTAGTCCGATAGAAAATTTGTGGAAAGAAGTTGACAGAAACATAAATCGATCAACTGCAACAAATTTAGACCAATTTTGGATTGAAATAAAGATTGCTTGGCACTCCATTACACCTGAACAATGCCAAAAATTAATCTTGTCAATGAGCTGTTGTTGTGAACCAGTTATTGACTCAAAAGGGTTTTATTAACCACTAAATACTAATTTACCTCAAATAAGTTTTTCTTAACTATTTGTACAAAGAACTTCTATGATTTTTATAGTAAAGGGACAAAATGATAATTCTTTAACAGGGTGTGTTATTTAAATTACTCCCTTATTCTGTATCTCTAAATCATTTATATGATCAAACTTTTTTTTTATCTAAGTTAATTTATTTTTTTACTCAGTAATGTTATTTTCTAAAACTAATGTTTTATTAGGTTAAGAAATTTAGATATTAAAAACTCAGATCTCTAGAAAATATATGATTTCATAAAAAACCTCAATCTGTGCTATTTATTTTGTTGCCACTGTATATATATATGTAGATAATTTTTTTAAATAAGGCTGTAATTAACTGTGTTTTAGGAAGGGTTTCACTCATTCAATCCTATAATTCTAGGATAACTCTTCCTTGAAAGTTTAATCTATTCTTCCTTGACAAATAAAAAAACTCAAAAGCAGCAATTGTTAAAATGCGTGTCGAGCCTTTGGAAAAAGTTTCTTAATCTTTCTAAAGCAGGTATTACATTAGACTTAACCTACAGAAACTGCTACTTTATTTCTAGTGACACATAAATATATATATAAATATATATAAATATAAATATATATATATATATAAATATATATATAAATATAAATATATATATAAATATAAATATAAATATATATATATATATATATATATATATATATATATATATATATATGTATATATATATATATATATATATATATATATATATATATATATATATATATATATATATATGATTTCAGTGTAGACATCGTGTATAAGAGTGTATATTAATAAGAAAACATCAAACAATACGAATTCTCTTAATACAAATAATAATTTATTTTGAGAAATTTTCACTGGGTTATGGATACCAGCATCATCAGCTCGTAAAATATTACAAAATTAAAAAAAATTTTTTTATCCATAACCCAGTGAAAATTTCTCAAAATAAATTATTATTTGTATTAAGAGAATTCGTATTGTTTGATGTTTTCTTATTAATATATATATATATGTATATATATATATATATATATATATATATATATATATATATATATATATATATATATATATATATATATATATATATATATATGTATATATGTATAGATATATATACATATATACATATACATATATATATATATATATATATATTATATATATATATATATATATATATATATATATATATATATATATATATATATATATATATATATATATAGATCTATAGTTTGTTATCTTTGGGAAGAGCGGAAGGAAAAAAGTGATTCTTACGCCAACACATACGTCACTTTTAATTACTTTTGACTTTCGTCCAACATTTTCGTGTTGGACGAAAGTCAAAACCATTAATATAATTACAAATTAATTGTTATATAAAAAAACTACAAAAACGCAAATTTAATTGACCAGAATGTTTTTAAAAACATTCTGAATGTTTTTAACAATATAAACAATGTTTTTATTTTTATTTTTTTTAATAAAATGTTTTTATTTTTGATTTTTTTAATAAAATGTTTTTATTTTTATTTTTTTTACTGTAAATCATGCGCGGAGTGTTGCTACATCGACTATCTTATAGCCTGACTTGCAAGGGAGTGCTGCTACATCGACTGACAAATAGCCTGACTCGCAAGGGAGTGCTGCTACATCGACTGACAAATAGCCTGACTCGCAAGGGAGTTCTGCTACATCGACTGAGGGTTTGGTTGGGGCAGGCAGTCTATCATTAATAAAAAAAAAACAATTCCGGTCTTGCATTTTAATTTTTACTTTTTGTCAACAAAACATGGAAAAAACTTTCGGACAACATCTAAGGGTTCTATATATATATATATATATATATATATATATATATATATATATATATATATATATATATATATATATATATATATATATACATATATAAATTAAGAAAAAACAATAAATTAGAATATCACATCAATGAATATAAACAATACAGACCAACCTATTCAAGTCTTAAAATTAAAAAAAATTATACTAACCTGCGCAATCAATTTTGTTCGTAGATCTTCAGATAACCATGTAGCATCAGAAATTTTAAAGCGAAGTTCCACTTTCGAATTAGCTTAAATATTAAACTTTAATATTTAAATATTAGCTTAAATATTAAGCATCTTTTCATAACCAATATAAACAAAAACAACAACAACAACAAAAAAATTGCCAAATAAAGAATAATAGTAATGAGTATATTACAGTTTAAGGATAGCGATTATAAATATGTTTTTAATTTTGTGTGTATAAATTTTATTGCACTTTTGTGAGATAAGAAATATGGGGAAGTGGTTGGAATGTGATGTGGTGTTTAAATATTTTTGTATTTATTATTGAAGAGAATTTGTTTGTGATTAACTGATCAATGGCTGTTGCACTTTCTCTAGTCATTCTTGTGGGTTTAATAATTATTGGAATGCAGAGATAAAAAGTAAATACTTATTATTATATTATTTTTCCTGAATTTTCTTATTTTTATTTTATTCTTATTAATTATATTTGTTATATGATTTTCAAATTGTTTTATTTAGCCAGAAGGTAGTCTGTATAAAAACATAAGTGAAGAAATTTTTTTGCGGTTTTATTTTTTATTTCAAATAATAAAATATCGCAAAGAACCTGTGTTATTGGACAAACATTCGAGCAAAAAAACATTATTGCATGAGGTGCCATTTGTGAATATTAATGCATTTGTTCGTAAACCGTTATTAATGACAGTTATGGACAAACGCAGGAAAAAAACCCGCAGAACTTAAAGACTAGCAAAATGGAAATTCAACAAGCAAAAAAGAAATTCAATTCAAACTCTTTAATTTAACCATTCTCGAGCACAGAAATGTTGTTTAAAAAAAATTAAAATGCAAAAAATTATCTGCAGCTACAGGTAAAATTAAAAAAAATATATCTGCAGCTGCATTACATGAAAATCCTGGGCATCCAAGAAAAGAACTATCCAGACCTTCTTAATGTAATTTGAGAACCTGCTTATCTCAAAAAAGCTGTAATCCTTGGCATCAATCTTATTTAATGCAATGTTCAAAAACTTTAGATGATCTGACACTAATGCTAAATGAAAAAGGTTACAATATTGAAAAAACTGCTGTATACAAACATCTGATACTATGTTGTAGGAATACAAATAAAAACAAAATAAATTTACAAATGGTTTTGTTGAAACTTGTCAAAAAAAAATTCAATGCTTGGAAGGAAAAGCAAGATGTCCAGTTTAATTTGACTGACATCAGGCTTGTTATAGAACTATTCACAGTTATCGGTCCACATAACACAAAGTTTTTTTTGCCGGACAATAAAACTATAGTCAAGGCTACATTTTATTGTGGTTTCAACTCCCTCTAAACTCTATAACACTAAAACACAAATCTTGACAAAAAAGTCCGCTGCGCAGAGAAACAAGAAAGATGTGCAGAGAAATGCATTACTGCCAGGGTTGTGGTAGCGATTGAACTCAAAACTTCTTGTTTATGAAGCAAGCTCTCTACCATTACACCACTACTGCATCAATTGGTAATCACAAAAATTTTTGTTTACATATTGGTACAAGTGGAAAGATAACTCATAGAAGTTATACTAATACCAGAAAGCCACTCTGCAGGTTCCAGAGCAGAAGTTGCAAACCAAATGTGGTCACAGCACATGATAAGTGCACGTCAAGTGCAAGATATTCCTAAAGATATAACCATGTTTTAAAAACACCACACTGCAATGCAGGACAGGAATGACGTGCGATTGAACACTATTGTTGACCATGCAAATGAATTTTTTTGTTGATAACTTGACCACGACTGTTCAGATGTTTTGATGATTTAAACACTTCAGAAATGCACTGAATAAAAAAGCGCTAAGCTAAACTTAAAACTTAAACAAACAAAAAAAATTCTATACGAAAAAGAAAATATATAAGCATTAAAATAAAACTTAAAAAAACTCAAGCTCAAAGCAAAAATTACTATTTGTTATGTTTTTAATTGCTTATCTTATTAAAACTTATCTTTTAACACATTTTATTAAAGTTATGCAAAATATTTTTACTAATTACTTCTATGATTATCTAATAAATGAACAACTTTTATTTAAAATATTGTAAAAATATATATATATATTTTTAAATTGCAAAACACTTTTTCCAAAAAGAAAAATATTGTTTAAAAAAATAACAAAGTCTTTTTTAAAGTAGTATTTTATAGTTATTTCATGCTCTGATCAAGTTTAAAAAAAAACTTTTAAACAATAAAAATTCTTTTTAAATAATAAAACAATAAAAATTCTTTTTAAAAATAGAAACAAAAAAAATAAATAAATAAATAGACAAAACAATTAAATCATTACATTGCAATGGGAAAATTTAATTAAATTTTATTATAATAAGTGTTAAAAAAAAATTAGGTTTCAAAAAAATTCTATACGAAAAAGAAAATATATAAGCATTAAAATAAAACTTAAAAAAACTCAAGCTCAAAGCAAAAATTACTATTTGTTATGTTTTTAATTGCTTATCTTATTAAAACTTATCTTTTAACACATTTTATTAAAGTTATGCAAAATATTTTTACTAATTACTTCTATGATTATCTAATAAATGAACAACTTTTATTTAAAATATTGTAAAAATATATATATATATTTTTAAATTGCAAAACACTTTTTCCAAAAAGAAAAATATTGTTTAAAAAAATAACAAAGTCTTTTTTAAAGTAGTATTTTATAGTTATTTCATGCTCTGATCAAGTTTAAAAAAAAACTTTTAAACAATAAAAATTCTTTTTAAATAATAAAACAATAAAAATTCTTTTTAAAAATAGAAACAAAAAAAATAAATAAATAAATAGACAAAACAATTAAATCATTACATTGCAATGGGAAAATTTAATTAAATTTTATTATAATAAGTGTTAAAAAAAAATTAGGTTTCAAAAACAAAGAAAACAAAACTAACAAAATAACACTTCCCAAGTTTTTTTTTGTTTTTTTTACTCACCCCCTCTCTTTTGGTCTACTATGTTATTGGTGAAATATACGTAAACAATTATTAACAATTTTGCTTCCCTTTTTTTTGAAACTTAGCTTTTCCACAACACCTTATATAATAAAACTTGGAAACAGCCATGACCAAGTTGTCTAAATTAAAATACTCATGCGCAGACTTACAAGACGAAAAATTGGACGAGTTTCCTGGGAAGGCTTGCATATCCTCATGTTGTTGAGCAAACTGAACTTTGAATTAATGCAAAGCCTCCAAAGGATCCAATACTAGCAGGTTGTCATTTTTGCCATTTGTCTGATCTTTTTCTTCAAGATATTTACCAAGATGTTACTATTTAAATAAATCACAAACAACCGTACCCATTTGATCACCAGTCCACCAGTCTCCGCTGCGAATTCAGAAAAAAGTGAATTTCAAACTCATGAATTTTTAAATGTTTTAAGTACCAAATATTTTAGCCAAGAAATTGTCGCATCTGTTGTAGATAACATACAAATAATACAATAAGTGTTACTGCAATTTGAAGCAATTGAAGAAGTATCAAAAAACTCTATTCACAGACATTAGCAGAAATTCAAATAAACATATCTGTTCAACCACTTGTGTGGACCGGAAACTGCTGTTTGAAGTGTTAGGTTTTTTTTAAGTTTTACCTTTGGAACATCATAGTAATTCTCCATGATCTTGATCAACCATTCTCCATGATCTCTGATCTTGGTCAACCAGTTTATTAAGACAAATATATGAATTAAATTAAAAAAATGTATTTTCTAATAGTAGTCATTACGCTAAATATGATTTAAATTTTTTTAAATCATATTTAGCAAAAAAAATTTGATGCACATCAATAAGTTTGTAGTAAACATTACATTGTTTATAGTTATAGAAAATTAAATGTAAATTTAACAATTATTATTTATAAAAATACATACTTTTATTTACATGTTGTCCTCCAGGTCCAGAGCTTTTCACCATTCGGATTGTGAATTTATCTTTAAAAATTACAAATTTATTAGAAAAACAGTTAGATAATACAATTAAATAAATTTAAAGAAAACTAAACTTTTTTTATATATTATATATAATATTATGATAAAAAATAAATTAAAAAATAGAGAATGAAATTACAGACATAATTGTAACTTCTATATCTATATATAAATATAAAAAATACATTTTTTAAAACTAACCTTTAGTGACATTTTTAAGAATTTCTTTTATTTCAAACTTACTTGAGCAGAAACGAACAAACTATATCAGATAAACATTAATTTAATTAATGTTTATAAAAAATATTTTATGCAACAATTAAATTAAGAAAATAATTTATGCAACAACCGATGATTGTAATATTGCAAAAACTACAATAATAAGAATAATAATTAAAAAAAAAAAAAATAGTTTAAAAAAAACTATGCATACATACATATTAATTATTTAAATAAAAATTGTGACTGCACAAAATTAAATATATAATAATACAACAATTTATATACAAATAAATATACTATGTTAGATTTTACTTGACATACGGATTTTTTGAATATCAATCAAAATTGCAAAAAAAAAAAAGTACACCTGAAAAGCATACTTTAAAATTGATATTCTTCAGCATTTCATTTCTTTATCATTTAAAGTACCTTTTCTTTGTTTTTGTGGCTTGTTTTTCTTTGTTATATATTGTTCTATTTTAAACTCTAAAAACTATCAGCAATAAGGAATTACGTATTAAATTTACAAAAGTAAATAAAAATAAAAATATTCTTTGAAACTATATAACTATATTAAAGAATGATAAACAAAAATAAAATATACAAAAAAAGATAAACACACACATACACACAAAAAAAACAAAATAAAAAAAAAACATTTGATTATACACTTTTTTTATACAAAGAGTTATAAAAATTTAATTACAAATATGTTAAACCAATCACAAAGTCTCACTTTTACAAATATATTGTTAAACCAATCACAAAGTTTTACATTTCTTTAATTATTATATTGCCAATACCAATATAAAAGATTTTTTAATGAAAGGTAATAATCTAATATAAGGTTTTTTAACTATCATATACTTCTTCCACTTTTATACTTTTTAAAGGACTCAGTTTTTGATTCACATCTTTCTCTACAGATGGCACTGTAACTTTATCTAACATTTTTGGTGAACTAGTAATAGTTCTCTCACAAAAATCCCTTGACTTTTTATTAAAAGAAAAACATGGTACAGCAGTTGAGCTAGACATAGTTAAAATTATCTTTTTGGTCCCTTGAATGTCTTTTAATGGTGTTATGTTTTGATTGTGACAACTGGGAATTAACTCTTGATTTTCACTAACTTGTGTTGTAGTTTTCAAATTTATAGTAGGTGGAAGTGATACAAAACAAATAGGAACAGTAAGATCTGGTTGAATAGAATATTCAGTATACTTTGGAATAAATGTTGCTAAAAAGGTGGGCCATATAAACATACTTTTAAAACGTTTTTTTAAAGCATCATATGTTCGTGTTTGACGATAAGATTTATCCTCATGAAAAGCTGAATCCTTTGGAAATGCTGAATTAACTTTATTGCTTAAAATACGTCTGTTTAATAACAATGTTCTTATTCCTCTTAAAGATGGTAGACTGGGTGACAATGGATAACAGTCAGAAATATATTCATCTGATTGAAGAAAGATTTTACTTTCATTATGAGGAAGAGATTGCATCACTCCAGAAGTATCAATATGAAATCCCTAAAATTAAAAAAAATTTATAGTAAAAACTAACTTGATCCTTACCACCCTCACCCCAAACTAAAAAATTTAGATCAACAACAAAAAAGTGATGAAATTTTATAAATTTTAAAGCATTTTTATACACAACATTATTTAAAAAACACCATACCAACTTCATTACTATATAAATAAAACTTAAAAAACATCATACCAACTTCATTACTATATAAATAAAACTTAAAAAACATCATACCAACTTCATTACTATATAAATAAAACTTAAAAAACATCATACTAACTTCATTACTATATAAATAAAACTTAAAAAACATCATACCAACTTCATTACTATATAAATAAAACTTAAAAAACATCATACTAACTTCATTACTATATAAATAAAACTTAAAAAACACCATACTAACTTCATTACTGTATAAATAAAACTTACTACCATACAAATAGAGAGTTTAAGCATATAAGCGTTATGTCGAGGCAGTGGCAGGAATATAAAAGATTTTCTAGTAAATAAATAATAAGTCTTAGGAAAACTTCCTTTCTAACAGCATTTAAAATGTACGCTAGAAATCTTATTTCTTACCACTACTTAAAAAGGTATATAACATGAATAATTAATGAGTTTGAAACTCATCCTTTTGTTTTGAATGATTTGTTTAAATATTTTTGAGGTTAATGTCTCTCTAACTCCCAATGTCATCTTTAAATTTAAAGTAAACTTTGATGCAGATTTTCTAGTAAGATTGCTTTGAAAGTTTATAGTGCAGATTTTTTTTTAAATTGTTCTTGGAAATGTTCTTGGAAAAACTTTTAACTTAAAAACAAGTCATAAATAATTAATAACTTGAAATGCCTATGCTGAAAGTTTTTCATGCTTAACATTTTCTAAATTTGCTGTGGTAGCAAACTTGCTAGCATTTGTACTAACAATGCCTGGTAATAACGCGTGGTACCAACACTGCCTGGTAATAATGGGTGCTTAAACTCTCTAGTAAAAGCAAACAACTTGTTTGATGACTTAAACATGTTATTGTGTTGCAATAAAACATGTTATTGTGTTGCAATAAAATGTTATTGTGTTAAATTAAAATATGTTATTGTGTTACAATAAAATATGTTATTGTGTTGCAATAAAACATGTTATTGTGTTGCAATAATAAAAATAATAAAAAAACTTACTGAAAGCAGTAGTGTGAATGTTTGCAGCGGATTATTCACTTCTGGCAAAACATTTGGTGTATGGCCTTGAATTGTCTGAGAGGCTTCATTTGTTGATCTATTTTTTGTAGAAATGATGTTACCAGCAAAATTATTTTCAGGTATAACAGAATCCTGTTCAAAATTAGCTTCTTCATTAATAGGATTCAATTCTTTATAATGTTCAGTTTTTATATGAGTATTAATTTTTAATCTTTTTGCATCATTGCATTTTGTTTTGCGGACTCTTTTTCTTCTTTTTTTTTTATTTAAAGTGTCAACTTTATTGTCACTATCACAACCGATCTAAAATTAAGATTGAAAACTAATAGTTAAAAGTAAATAAATGATTATTAAATTTTGACAACAGTATTAAAAACACAAAAAATTAATTTCTATTAATTGAACAAATTATGGCCAATTAATTAAAGAAGTTTATTTTAAAGTAAAAACACATTTTATTCTATAAAGAAATGTAAAATGTCTATAATCTTTCCTAAGCCATTAGGATTAAAATTGGAATAGTACAAACATATTCTGGTCACTTTAATTTTAAAAATATAGTATTTATTTCAAAAACATATACAAATATATTTGTGTACTAAGCCTTGCATGAAACGCCATTGATGATGTCATACTGAAATAGTCATTAACAGGGGCTTCAATACATACATTAAATGTATTTTAACAAGGATATGTATTTAAACTATGATAACAAAAGCATAAATAATTATTCATGATTACATTTACATGATTAAAAATGTGACTATAATTTAAAAAAAAATGATGCATTTGCTTTTTAAAATAAAAGAAAATGTGATTTTGAAACTTATTACAAATTGAAAAGAAAACATGCTTTGATGTCATCGCGTTCTTTGGCATAATGCTGTTAGTTATGTGGGGCAAAACCTACTAAAATGAATAATATAAATATATTATCAAAAAAAAAGGTAAACAAGAATTATCTTTTATTTGGATTATCACCTCATCATGCCTGAATTAAAATTACCGCTTTTTATTTCATAAGCAAATGAAAATGGGTGGAAATAAAAAAAAAAGAAATCCAGGATAGATCTAGAGATGAATTGGATCTTTTAATTGATGCACCCAGACAGCAAACTAATAATACAAACAATAGAAACTCTGCTCATAAATTTTTCAGGAATGGATCAAAGTCAGCTAGGATAACAGGAATGCACTTGGGAATTATTATCAGGAGTGCACTTGGGAATTATTCTAGAATGCATAAACTTATGTCATAAAATCGATTTGGATAAACTCAAAATCTACAATAAACTAGAAATCTTCTAAATATTGTCAAATAAAACAATATTGGGAAGAGACTCAAGACTTTTAAAATAAATGCAACAATTTGGATTAAGTTATAATTTCTTATTTAAATGTGAACAAAGTTTTCAAAAAGATTTTTTCATTTGAAACTTTTTTTTAAATAAAATGAGTAAATTCTTTATTTTACTCATTTAATTTCAATGATTTTTATGCCTGTCAATTGTGCTATAAATAAGTAAAAGTATAATTTATTTTTGTATTTAGAATTTTTTCAACAACATAATACTAACTTAAATAAAAAAATAACATAACACTAATTAAAATGAAAAAATTGTAAAAATGGTACAATGTGTGTCGCTGCAGTTTCCTTTGAATTAAACATAAAAGTATTGTAACCAAACATTAAAAATTCAAAAAATTCTTTTAAATTTTCTAAAATTTCAAATTTCAAGATTAATTGAATAAGAGAATTTTAGAAGATGGAAATTCTCTTGTTCAAATAGATTTCTTTTTAAAATGAATTCCTCAAAACAACTTGCACATGCAAAGAAAATGTATTATCTTGAAACCGATATAAATAGAATGAAAATAAAAAATAAATGTTGCATTTTTCGTATTCAATTCGAAATTCCTGGCTCACAAAACCAGAAATTCCCCTTTGTGTTGGAGCATTACCTCTAGATACACATGTTGATACAAGACCTTGTTCATTTATATTGTCTTTTATTTTTTGACCTTTTCTAATAATAATATGCAACCCTCGGAATTAGGAAAAATGAGGTCAGCAGTATTTTGCCAACCTCAATCTTTTTGAGGTTGGCATCAGGTCGGCATAAATTATTTGATACAAAGTCTGACCATAGAACATAAAAATGAGGTCGGCAATTTTTTTGCATACCTCAAACAGTTTCAGGTCGAGAGTTAGGTTTGCATTGCTGAATGCCAACCCTAATTCCGATGGTTGAATATATGTGTATGTGTGTGTGAGTGTGTGTGTGTGTGTGTGTATATACCTTTAAACCTTTAAAGTTTTAAAAATGGAGCAAAACTAGACACCCATTTTCTTATAAAAATCAACTTAGTTGTACTGAAACAATAAAATTTATAAAATGATAAATATGATGTAGAAAAACAGTTTTTCAGGTAATATGCGGGGGAAAAAAAGTATTTTGTAGTATTTTGGAGATCAAACATGCAAGTTTACCAAATTTTCACAAAAAAATGTATCATGTTCTTGATTATAAGAAGCAAGTGACTTATGCTTATTTGGAAATTTTTTTTAATATCTGCAGAACATTTTTTTTAGAATAGTATTTAGTTGGATTAATGAGTCTTTTTCATTTATTTAAAATAAGATTTTGGGATAAAATGTGAAGTCAACTAGAAATAATGTCAAGTGATTACCATTAATGTGTTTGCCCATGAGAAAATAGAATTAAAAAAATTACATTTTTGAGGGTTTTTTAAATTTATTTTTTGACATTTTCACTTCCGAAAAGGCTGCAATTAACCACTATTAGAGTTGTAAGTTACTGGAAAAGAAAAAGATGAAGGTTAGAGCAAGATAACAATTGACAGACAACTTAAAAGATTGCAAATTATATAAATCAGGAAAACTAGATGAAGGAAGCGAATTCCAAAGAACTGATGTTCAAGTAAAAAAACTAGGCGAAAAAGAATTTTTGGATCACTTAAAGACAGCCAGAGTGAAAGGATGAGACTTAATTGAATTACGAGTAACATGAAAATGAATTTTAGTAGATGGCGCAAGAGATGCTAGCTCTTTAGAGCAGTTCTCATTATAGTATTTATAGAAAAGAAAAAGAGAAACAACATTACGCCAATGTGACAATAGTTAAAGGCTGGCAGCAAGAGCAGGTCCAACTATGTTTACAACCCATTTTTGCACCTTGTCTAAAAAAAAAGGCATCATTCAAGGATCCACTCCAGATGTGGTAACATTATTCCATAAAAGGACAGATTTAGATTTGCAGAGATAAAGAATAGAATCTTTTAGTAAGTAAGTGGTGAGCACGAAAAAGAAATGCAACCATAGCAGATGCTAATTTTAAAGGGTAGATGACTCATCAAGGACATTACCGTTCATAAATATAGACTATTGTAATAATAATTGGCTGAAAAAAATTAGGTTCTATTTAAATTAAAGTTCACCAGCCACTGTGAGCCTCATGCTGTAGCAGAAGTGAGATCCTTTTCAAGCTCAAATGCCCCCTACAAGCCATCAAAGGGTGTAGGCTTCTTATCAAGACAAGAATAAATGGTATCATTAGCGAACAATGCCACCTTAGATGTGAGAATTTCTGGAAGATCGTTTATGTAAATTAAAAAGAGTATAGAGCTGAGGATAGAACCTTGAGGAATCCCTAAAGTTACAGGATATGAAGAAGAACGCTGTCCATTGTTTATTGTAGTATAAAAGTGTCTGAGGACAACTTTTATACTACGATTGGTAAGGAAGGATTCAATAATCTTAAAGTTGTTACTTGATACACTATAAGAAGAGAGCTTATGGAGAAGACCAGGATGCCAAACTTTATCAAAGGCTTTAGAAATGTCAAGAGCAATAGCCTTAGCCTTTCCACATTTATTTAATGCACAATAAAACCTATCAGTTATTACCATTAACAAATCAGCAGAAGAACAAGAAGATTAAAATCCATATTGATGATCAGAAAGTAAGTCATTAGATTCAAGATGAGAGATTTAGTGTTTGTTAATTTAAGTCTCAAAGACCTTGCTTATGATAGGAAGAAGACTAATGGGACAGTATTTATAGGGAAATCAGATCACTTTCCAGAATTTTTGAAAATAGGGATAACAGATGCTACTTTTCAGCAGACTGGAAAATAAGACTCGGATAAGCACTTGTTAAATTGTTAAGTATAGGTGACAACTCTGGAGAACACTTCTACAAGACTATAACAGGTAAGTTGTCCAGACCGCAAGCTGTAGGAGAGTCCTAGCAGAAAACCACTTAAGATACTAAAACTTAAGTGATAAAAAGGTCAGACAATGGATTAACCTGGTTTGTCGGCTATATCCGGTAGAATGTGATTAGTGGAATCAAGAGATGAGATAAAAAATTCTTAGCAAACAACCAAGCTTTGTCTTTAGATCAGGTAACAAAATCTGAACCATACAAGAGAGGTGGAATAACAGATTTACCCGTATTATAAACACTGTTAAAAATTCTCTAAAAATCTCTGGAGCCTAATTTTTGAAATGAAATATGAGATTTTGTGACCTCAGAATAGTGGACTTTGGCGTTAAACAAAACCTTTTTACAATGATTTCTAGCAATAGTAAATAGAGGTCTGTTTTCTGGAGAATTGTTTTTCTGAAGAATTGTTTTGCTATTGAGGCACACCAGAAAAAATTGGATCAAAAAATCTTGAAAAATCTTTTTCAAAAATAATGAAAAATAAAAATAAAAACCTGCTAAAACAATTTATAGTTAAACAAATTTGACTAAGTGATTAACAGTTGAAGATATTGTGATAGTAGATATAAAACTCTAATCTATCGTTTAGAAATCTATATCAAATCTTATCAAATATATATTCTTTATAGCAAATATATTCTATTGATAGTACTCCCGCATGTTTAATACAAAAGAGGGTGAAAATAAAAAGAGGGAGAGTTGGTAATTTCAATCCAGATCTAATAAAATATATATATATATAAATGCATAATGACGTAGTAGGTAAAGTAATTTAAATTTTGAATAATAAAATAGAATAAATTTCAACCAAAGTAAAATATTAAAAAATATATTTCAAACCTGAAGTTCCTTGAGCATATTTAATTTACTTTTTAAGTTCTCTATTGAAGACATATTCAAATCATTTTTTTCTAGCTTTTTAATATGAGCTTGAATGATCTTGTTAACAACTCTAAATTCTTTTTGTTTTAACTCACACTGTTGAAGTAAGTCCTAGAAAAAACACTGTTGAAGTAAACCTAGGTAAAAAATACAAATGTAATTTTTGCAAATGTATTTGCAGTACTACTATTTCTGCAAATAAAATTACATTTGTATTTTTTACCTTGGTTTAACAATAGTTCTTCATTGCTCTATACAAAAATGATTTTTTGATTTATATACACAGTCTGTGTCAAATGTCATAAAAAAAAAAAGTAAAAAAAAGATTTTTATTCCAGCCAGAAGCGAATTGATCACAAAGTCCTCAGAAGTAATTACTCAGTCCTCAGAAGCAATTACTCAGTCCTCAGAATTAGGGTTAGCTTTTATTTAAATTCTGAATAAAATTAATAAAAAACCCTAGCAAACAACTGTAATACCTTATTTTTTTAATAAATAGTCAAATTAAAAATGACAAAACAAAAGCTTCATTTAAATTTTAAATAAAATAATTAAAATAAAAACAGCAAAACATTTTGTTTAAATTTTAAATAAAATAATTAAATGTAAAAAAAAAAAAAATTAGTTATTTAATTGATGTCAAAATATTTATAAATTGAATAAATATAAAATTACAAAAAAAATATTTTTAAATAACAAGATTTAGAATTAAAACTAAATCAAAAAATCATTTTGCAGAGGCTATTATATGTGTCAACTGGCTTATAGAAGGGTGAACAAGGGTATAGGTAAGCAACCATGGGCACATTTTTGCTAAAGTTTGTGAAAAGTGTTGTGCTGAAATCAACTTTTATAGTTCAAAAATTCCATTGATACTTGTGTAAATATTTTGTAACGCTTGATAGTTAAATAGATTTGTTGTAATTATATTATAAATATAATTAAATATGCTTAAATATAAGTATATTATAAGAAAATGCATATAGTAATATAGCAAATGCAAAAGAGAAATGCAGCCGTAATATTTTTCTTTTTTAGATCTGCAAGTTAATTTGTGCAAGTGCAACACTGGAAGTTGATGGCCTAATTGTGTATTAAATTTATAAAAATTAAATAATTTAAATAAGATTAATTTAATTTCATAAACAAAAAAAAAAAACTTTTTTTAATATAATTTTTATAGTTGTTCTTATTGTATTTCTATTTTTAAAGTGCTTAAACAGTTTTTGTGAATATAAGAATAATTGAATTGCACATTTTTGTTTTATTTACACATAAACATCATCTTTTCGTTGCTCCACAAAAGTAGCATACATAAAAGTTGTTATATATGTCACTTTTGTGTTCCACAAAATAACATATATAACAACTTGAGCATTACGTTTATTGCAATAAATTCTTTTTGAAAATTTCTGGAAATTTTCAACCCTAATCACATTGGTAGAGATTTATATTAGTTATAAACATTAGTAATATAAAATTAAACTATTTTAACAATGTCATCTCTTATACAACAGTGAAAATACGAATGAATAAAAAAACAATTTAAAAAATTTTACTTGTTCGAACAACCTAATACTTATCATACTCATTCTTAAAATTAGAAATATTATGTTAGAACCAGACTAATTCAGGATAAGACATTTTAGTTTACAGCTCTCAAAAGTTGAAATTAGTTGAATAGGCAGGATAGAGTTGAAACTAGTTGAATTAGCAGGATAGATAATTTGTAAAAATTCAATTTGACTTAAGATTCTGAAATTCAAAATCTATTGAAGGTTGCACTACAAACTTATAAAAACTCCTCTGAGGCTCACATACTGTCATATCATATTTTTAAATTATTCTTTGTGTCATTTTGGAAAACTTTATTTAAAAAAATAGACAACAACTGATGTTATTACAGGCTCCTAATAATGCAAAAAAATCTAGATTTTCATTAGTTAATTTTAATTAAAATGGTTTATGCTATATCTATTTTAATTAAAATAGATATAGCATATTTGCTTCAAACATGCTATATCTATAGACCAAATGAGTAAGATCAAAGCAAAAAAACAAAAGATACCACATTTTTTTGAATTTATTACTCCTTGATCTTGCGTACTATTAAAAATTTAAGTATAATTAATTTTTTTTATTTAAATGTTATTAAGTTGATGTTTTCATTTAATTTTTTTGATCTAATTGTTTTTCAATAAAAATTGAAAAAAAAAAAATAAATTTGGTTTTAAATTGAATGTTGTATTTCCTTAAGTTTATGCTTAAAAATATTTTTTTGGAAAATTATTTATTTTAATTCAAATTTTTTATAATTTAATTTTTGGTTTAATGTCTGCAATAACCACCAGTTTAATGTTAGCAATAGAATGTTTCAACTTTTAAAACTATTTTCAAGAAGAAAAAAAACAATTACACCTTTACTAAAAATATTTAACTATTCAAATGTTTTTGACTTAAATAAACTTTCTTCACATGCACTATGTTCTAAATCTGATATTGTTACTGTAGCTGCCATTAAATTGCAAAAAAAAAATGCCACTGTGTATTACAGACGTCGCTGCAATTAAATTTATAATTATTGTAGGCTAACGTTGAAATTCTTTTAAACTTTTCAAATTAATTTTTTTAATTACAATTTTCAATTGCAAAATTATTTGAATGAGAGATGTTGCTTCTCTTTCTCTTTTCTATAAAAACTATAATGGGTGCTGCTCTAAAGAGCTAGCATCTCTTGCACCTAGGGTTGCAAAATTTCTGGAAATTTTGCAACCCTAGGTGCAAAGATGCTAACCCGTATTTGTCAATATCTATTAAACTGACCGACAAATTACTGAAAACTGTAAAATTATATATAAACTGTATATAAAAAGACTCGATATTTATATATAAAATATTCAATATTTATTTGAATATATTATTCGAATATTACATTCAAATATATTATTCAAATATATTTGAATATATTATTCAAATATATTCGAATATATTATTCGAATATTATATTCGAATATTATATTTGAATATATTATTCGAATATATCATTCGATATAAATTAATAAAATATTCGATATTTATATAAAAAAAAATTTAATATTCAATATTTATATATAAAAAGATTCGATATTATAAATATTTGAAGTATTTTACAATTTTTTCTTGATTTAAAGACGTTATTAATTAATGAAAGGCAAAAAGTAAGGAAATTTTTTTTGTTAAATTTAATTTATTTAAAAATAAAGTTAGCAATAAAAATAAAGAATTAATGATTTTGAGGTCATAAGTCCACTGCTACATTTAAATAAGTGCGTTTAAGCCATAAGAAGCTAGAGATCCATTGTTCAATGCCACCTCTAGGCAAGTTTTACAACATTGGTCAGGAAAGGAGCATAAACTTCCTTTCAAATATGCTTTATGTACGCATAAAAAATCTTTGTTTCTTTAAAACACTCTACAAAAATAATAATATAATAAATTTTATCTAAAAAAGACTTTATTCTTTGTATTTTTTATGAATATTTTACATCATAATTGAGAGAAGTTAAAGTAGATATATGTTATAAGCAAGCTTGAAAGACAAGCTTACAATACATGATTCTTAAATTGACTACAAAAATTTGACTAAAAGATGTGCATTTTTTGCTTGTGGGTCTTTATTATTTTATATTTTTTGTTGAAATATTTGAAAAATACTACAATGATAAAACACATATTTTTGAAACAAAGAAATGAATTTTATAAAACTATATAATAACTATGAAGTTTATTGCTATAAAAAATTTTCCGTAAATTTTCAACCCTACTTGTGCCATCTGCTAAAATTCATTTTTGTGTCACTGGTCATTTAATTAAATCTCATTCTTTTACTGTAACTGTTCCTAAATGCTCCAAAAATTCTTATTTGCCAAGTTTTTTTTTACTTAAACATCAGTTCTTTGGAATTTGCTTCCTTCTTATTTTTCCTGATTCATACAATTTAAAATCTCTTAAGTTGTCTGTTAATGGTTATCTTGCTTTATAAACTTTGTCTTTTCTCTTCAAGTAACTTCCAACTCTCCAAAGTTTTCCAAAGTGGTTGCTTGCAGCCTTGTTGGAAGTGAAGATGTTTAAAAAAAAAAAAAAAAAGAGAATTTAGAAGACTAAAATTATTTTGTTCAAATAGATTTCTTTTTAAAAAAAATTTCTAAACTAACTTGCTTTTTATTAGAAAATGTTTAATCTTGATATGGCTTTAAATAAAATGAAAAAAAAAAAGGTATAACATTTTTTTATATTTGAGATATATTTATTTATATTATTTATAGATACATTTATTTGAGATTTCTTTTTAAAAGTATTATAGTTACAATCTTTGTGTTAACAACATATAAGATATAAATAGGAATATTTGTATAGCTAATTTTTGCAAGGTTTTTGAGTATATTAAGCAAATTTAATAGTTAAGTAACTTAACTATACTAACTTAACTGGTTGTTTTGATTTAGTTTATAGACAAATTTACTGTGATAAACTTTATCAATTAAGTAAATCAAACTAAATATAACTTTAAAATATCATATCAGCTAAAGATCCATATAAAAGATAAATTTAGAGTGACGTACTTTATGATCCCTAATAAAAAAGTTAGACTTAAATATTCTATACTTTTAAAAATGACCAAAAAAATGCTAAATTAGAAAAGAAAAAAAAAAGAAGAAGCTAATTGGAAAAATATTTTTTTTAAGAAACTTATTGCAAAGGTGTGAAAAGCAATCATGATTCGTTATCATAAAAATCTTAATTTGAGATCTACATTATACATTTTACAATTTCTATTAGGTTTCTTTATATCTTTCTTGCTATTTTTCTTAATATTTTTCTTAAAAAAATACAAATTGCATTTATTTTAAAAAAGTACAATTTAAAGTATCACACATAGGAGATTTACAAGATACAGCAGAATTGCCAATTTTCTAAGAGGCAGTGATGTGTTTTTATAATTTAGAAGATGGAAAATGTTTTAAAATTAATTCAAAGGAATGGAACAAAAATGTAATTTATTTAAAATGAAGCTGCTTTCAAACCTTTAAGGTAACTATCAATACATTAAAATTAGTTTGAAATATATATATATACATTGAAAATAGTTCGAAATATATACATAAAAATAAACATAAAGAAAAAGTTCAAATAGAATTTTTTATTTTCAGGGCAAAGCTACACAAAATAAATTTCTGTGGTCAAAAATTGCAATAAGTAGCAGTTATTCACTGATATAGCACAATGTAAGTAACAACTGCTTTTATAACCCTCTTTTATAGAATAAAATAGCATAAAATAATATAAAATGAAATAGCATAAAAGACTTTGTTATGAACAATATTATTTTACTGAAAATATTGTTCATAACAAATATTTGCTATTGATATAAAAATCCTTATCTTTTTTGACTTTCCTACAAAAACCTAATTTTGACATATTTAGTCTAAAAATGGAAATAATCAACATTTAATTTTCAAAATTTTTGTTTTTTGGCCGGCCTATATATGCATATATGTACACTACCATTCATAATTATTATTATTAACTATTTTTTATGTTTAATTTTGCACGATTAGATAATTTAAAAATTTTTTAGTTAAAATGCTTTGATAAAAATCATAAGAATTATCAAAATGCTAAAGTAGGCAAAACTACATAAAAAATGGACCATCAATGACTGTAAACGCAGACGTCGGTCTGCGTTTACAGTCATTGATGTCGAAGTTTTAAATTTTTGGTTTCATGTAGTGTTAAGGTGTTTTGGTTAGAATGCCACAGGTGACTTTGTGAAAATAGATGGAGTAATGACAAAAGTAGTTTACTTGTACACTTAAAAAATTATGCTACACCTTCGGAAAGATGAGTTCATGATAAGCTGTTCATTTTTTTAAAAGGAAATGACTAGAAGCTTAAATCTTAAATTTTTCAAAAACTTGTTTAAGCTATTTGACTGAGGTCGAGAACAATCAAATATAAAATAAAATGATTTAGCTTCTCCAATCACAAGATCTCTCTCCTATTGGAATTTTATGGGTGGAACTAAAAGTCATGTCAAAAACTAATGCCAAAAAACTTATTACTTAGCGGCATAAAAATGACTTTGACAAATTGGATAAGTTGTTAGAATGTAAAGAAAGAATAAGTAGAATGCAAAGAATATGTATGACGGTTATTGTCGCTAAGAGTGATGAAAAGGCAAGTAAATAGTAAATTAATCTAATTAGAATTTTTTTAAATTTTTTTGTAAACCTAATAAAAAGGAAGATAACATATAATTCAGGTAGATTTTGCTTACAGTTTCTCTCCCAAAAGCAAATCTATGATATCTTATTTTCAAATGTACAACCATTCGAATAATTATGGACGGTAGTGTATATGTATGTGTGATAGATGTGGTAGTGGTGTAGTGGTTGAGCGCTCTCTTCACGAGCAAGAGGTTCCAAGTTCGATCATCACCAAGTCCCTTGTAATACCACGCTCATTTTGTTTCTCCGCGTAGTGGCCTTGTTTGCCAAGGTTCGTGTTTCATTTTTATAGAGTTGAGAGAGGGTTGTAACTACAATTAAGAAGCCTCCTTGTCTGTAGTGGCCATCTTGGCCTTGGGGAGGCAAGTTTACATTAAAATACATATACATATATATATATATATACATATATATGTACATATATACATATATATATATATACATATATATATTATATATATATATATATATATATATATATATATATATATATATATATATATATATATATATATATATATATATATATATATATTTTAAAAAAATTAACAGCATGGTGTCTTTTGAATACTTTTTATTTTTGAAGGAATGCTTTCGATTGGCAAAATGTTTTTTTTCCATTCACAATCTGTTAAGATAATATATTGTTTACCAGGTACATTCATAGAGGAAACAACTCATTTTTTATACAGGTTTTTTGATAAACAGTTTCCACTCATTGGACAACTGCTTTTTTTGGTTTTTTTGTTTTAATAAAAGTATATAAACTGGCATTGGGTGGCATAGGGTGAGCTTGCACCTATCGATTGTGAACCTAGTGTTATACCATTAGTCTACTACCAATTTATAGAAACAGCCTAAAGTTTATACTTGTCATCTAAATTGGTCAGACTCCTCAAAAAGTAGCCAGTCTTGGGTACCAAACAAATACAACAGAAAAAACAATACAACCGGTAAGCTAGTTTAATATAAATTATCAAATGTTTTAAAATAAATTCTTTAAAATTTTTCACAGAAAATTCTTTAAAATTTTTTAAAACAACAGAAAATTTTAAGTTAAGTAAAACTATTAAATAAATGTTTTTATTTTAAACTTGTCATTAGTAATTTTAATGTACTTATATAACTAAAACATATTAAATTAAAATAAATTGAACAAGAATAAACCTAATCAAATGAAATATATTAAATTAAATTGACACGATTAGAAACCATTTTATTTATATTAAATTCAATTTAATTAATATAGAATGTGCAAAACTCAATTGAAACTGACTTTCTTAAACAAAGCAAAAAAAAAAAAAACTAATATTAGAAAATACCTCACACTTGGAAATTCTTTTATTATCATTACTTTTGAACATTGGTTCTTCATTACTTTCGCGTTTTTGTACACCAGTTAACTTTTCAGTTTTTTTAATTTTAGCTCTTCTTCTAGCTTCGTTGTATTTTTCTTGCAAACGATTAATTAGATCAATTTCACTCTTGTTATATACCAACTCAGAACTTTCATTACATCCAGCAATTACCTCAGTAACTTTATCAATAAGTAATTCAGAATCAGATGAGGTAGGAGATTTTTTTAAATTCAATTTATTTTGAACCATGACATTTTTTGAAGGACTTTTATAGTCAGCATCGTTAGTATCGTCTGCAGAAAATTCTTCTGAATTTCCACTTTCTGAAGATCTGCTTAAAATTTTTTCAGAAGAAAATTCTCTTCTATCAGACATATTTACAGCCGCTGAAACACCTTGACATTCATTTGCGTTACATTTTTGTTCAGACATAGCTGGTTTATTAAAATCATTGACACAAGAATCTTCATTAAGTTCACTGTGCAAAAAGGTTTTTGAACGTAACTCATATTTAAGTGACTTTAGTCCATCTTCATTTTTAGGTTTATATTTATTACTAGTATTTTTAGGTCTTCCAAGACTGATAGGAACAGCAAACTCTCCTTTGTAATGCATTTGAGCAAGCTTTCGAGTTAAATCTTCTTCAGAATAACCCTCCTCAAGCAGTAATGCTTTTTTACGCATTAGTCGCTAAAGCAAAAAAACATTGCGTGTGTGAGTGCATATGTATATATATAAATAAACAAAATTTTACCAACACATAAATAAGTGTGCATATATATATATATACATATATATGTAAATTATGTTAGTGTATTCTACAAATAGAGTGCTCAACGTTCTTAAAGAACAGAGCAATAATAAATTAGTAAAAAACTCTTATCTAACTTTTTTCTTCAACTTTAAGTTTCACCATTGCTGGATCATTAGGAAGAGTCTTCCTGAAGATCCAGCAATGGTGAAACTTAAAGTTGAAGAAAAAAGTTAGATAAGTGCTTTTTACTAATTTATGTGTGCGTGTGTTTGTATATATATATATATATATATATATATATATATATCTATATATATATATATATATATATATATATATATATATATATATATGTACACACACATACTATTTATAAAGCATGTTTATTGGCTGTGTGAATTTATAATTTATATTTTACCAAGCCTATTTTTTTATAAGTAATAAAAATTACTGTCATGTAACTGGAAAAACTAAAAAATAAAATTCTTAACAAATGTTTTATTTAATCAAAAACAAAAATTTAATTTTTGTTTTTGATTAAATAAAACAAGGTTTCCCTTAAACTGTAGAAATTTAGTCAAATCATTATTATAACAAAAAATCAACTCAATATATGTTTATGCCAAACTATTCATTTAATACAACTTATTTTACTACATTTTACTTCAATAGAAATGGATATATACAACAAAATCTAAACACAATATTTTTTTCAAATGAAAATAAAGTTGTAAATATAGCTAGAAACATAAAAGATGTAACCAAAACATATAACCAAATACTACAATAAAAAACATATATTGCCTCAACAACAAACCTTTTTTTCTTGAGGATTTAATGATGGAGAATAGTTGACATCTAGTTCCTTAATAAAATAAACTTTTATAAGATATATTTATAGATCTTATAAATTTATTTACTTTAGTTTAGTAGGAATGATTTATACCTCAATACTGTAATCTCTCTTTTCGTCATCTCGATGAAGAAAGTAGCCAAGTACAGAACTTTTTTTCCATAAAACACTTTTACGATACTCATGATACTAAAAGTAAATAATAAATAAATACATAGGTTTACCCACAAATACTGCGTTTTGCCAGAACAATGAATAAGCCGGTACATAGGCAATAAGTAAAAACTTGCTCAGTTATGCTATAAATCATTATATAATTATAAGAAATTATTATAATCAAAACTATTATAAAATTATAATATAACTAACAAATAAAAGATTATTAAGGAAGCCATAGCAACTTACTACTTTTTTTTTAATAAAAGAAAACAAAAACTTAATAACTCTATACCTCACCACGTTTGATTTGCCTATATCTTCTGGCAATTTGACAATCAAGTCTTGGTGCCATTTCTTTAGCAATAGTTGACCACTTACCTAGAGAATATTTTTTAATAAAAAAATAGAAGACTAACTACTTTTTAAACTTTTTCCAAAGACTACCTAATTTGAAACTAACTTTTTTAAAGCATGTTTACTTTCAAAGGTTTAATTTAAAAAAACTTTTTAAGTTATTATAAATTATTGTTCAATGTGTTTTATATAGAACCTTAATGTGTTTTAAATAAAACATTTAAGCCATGGAAAAACTATGTATTTTTTGAGTATAAATATCTGTTTAGTATGCTTCAGGTTTTAAGTTATTATTTAATTTTTAAAATACAATTCAATAAAATAATTTATAAAATTAAAATTTTCAAACTGAGGAGGAGCTAATTCATTAATCATTATCTTAAAAAATAAAAAATTGTTGGTTAACTCAGGAAAAAACATAAATTAAAAAAAAAAAGATTTGGGTGAAAGAAAAACACAAGAATGGAACAATATTAATATCAGATTCCTCAATTACATGTTGAGAAATCTCAACTTCAATTGAATCATTTACAAGATAAATTAAACATTAATTAAATTTAACAAATATAAACATTCTTTTGTATTTTTAAAATATGTATTATGTATTTTTTAATATTCAAATCACTTAAATTTATTTGTGTACTCTTGAATATATTTATTCAATTTTACACATACTTTATGTACTTAACATGTAAAATTTTTGTAAAAAATCTTTTCACAAACAAACAAGAATGAAGATAAGACCTATTACCTTTATACATGCTCCTGTCAGAATAAAAATATAGTTTTAGTTTTTATAAGAACATTGTAAGGTATTTGTATATTTACAAAAAATATAAAAATAAACAAAAATTTTTTTGTAAAGTTTTCATATGAAGTGAAACGCTATAAAACTTGAAAGTTTTTTTGTGTTTTAAATTTTTCAGTTTATTTCAATTTTTTGTTTCACTAGGCTTTATTTTATTTTTTCTCTAGTTACATTTTTATTCTTCCACTTTTTTTTTATAGTTTAGTTACTTGAAACTCTGGTCAAAACAAAAAATTTTATGCGTGGATAGGCAAGATAAGCAACAGGATGAGCTTCAAGAGATAACCAACCTGCAATGAAGGAGATATCATTGACCCCACATTATTTTCTACAAGATTTTAAAGTAATTGATAATGTTTGCTTTGACTATTCGAGAGAAATAGTTGTATGGAGAGAGTAGCAAGTAGTGTCATCTTTTCTAATAAGATGTGACACCAGCACAAAAAAGTGCAACATTTGTTTAGTGCTAATATTTTTGAACTTTGATCATAGGAAATATGATATATGCCTGCCTAGTTTCACCACATGCAAATTCTTTAAACTAATATGTACAGAGCATTTGTGAAAGAAAAGTTAACAAATAACAACAACAAAAATAACAACCAAGTTGAATATTTTTATTCTAATTAATCTAAATTTTTTTATATCTAGATCCATAATAAGGGCAAAACTATTATTTCATCTTGTTACCTGACTTAAAGACAAAACTTGGTTGTTTGCTAAGAACTTTTCATCTCATCTCTTGATTCCACTAATCACATCCTACCTGATATAGCCAACAAACAGATTAATCCATTGCCTGACCTACATATCACTTAAGTTTTACTACCTAAAGTGATTTTCTGTTACGACTCTTCTACAGCTTGTGGTCCAGACAACTTGTTATAGTCTTTGCAGAAGTGTTATCCAGAGCTGTCACCTATACTTAACAATTTAACAAGTGCTTATCAGTCTTATTTTCCAGTCTGTTAGAAAGTAGCATCTGTTATCCATATTTTCGAAAATTCTGGAGAGCAATCTGATTCGCCTTTAACTACAGTTCCATTAATCTTCTTCCTATCATTAGCAAGGTCTTTGAGACTTAAATTAACAAACACTGAATCTCTCATCTTGAATCTAATAACTTACTTTCAGGTCATTAATATGGATTTTGATCTTCTCAATCTACTGCTGATTTGTTAATGGTAATAACTGATAGGTTTTATTGTACATTAGATAAATGTGGAGAAGCTAAGGCTATCGCTCTTGACATTTCTAAAGCCTTTGATAAAGTTTGGCATCCTGGTCTTCTCCATAAGCTTTCTTCTTATGGTGTATCAGGTAACATCTTTAAGATTATTGAATCCTTTCTTTCCAATCATAGTATAAAAGTTGTCCTCAATGGACAGCACTTTTCTTAATACCTTGCAACTTCAGGGATTCCTCAAGGTTCTTTCCTTGACCCTATACTCTTTTTAATTTATATTAACAATCTTCAAGATATTCTCACATCTAAGGTGGCATTGTTTGCTGATGATACTACCATTTATTCTTGTCTTGATAACAAACCAACACTCTCTGATAGCTTGGAGGAGGCATTTGAGCTTGAAAAGGATCTCACTTCTGCTACAGCTTGGGGCTCATAGTAGCTGGTGAACTTTAACTCAAATAAAAACTATTTTTTTTAGCCAATCATTATTGCAACAATCTATTTTTATGAATGATAATGTCCTTGATGAGTCATCTAACCTTGATATTTTAGGATTAACTCTTACTTCCGATCTTCCTTGGAAACCATATATCAAATCAATTGCAAAATCAACATCTGCTATGGTTGCATCTCTTTATTGTGCTCGCCACTTTTTTACTAAAAGATTTTATTCTTTATCTCTATAAATCTCAAATCTGTCCTTTTATGGAATAATATTGCCATATCTGGAGCAGATCTTCAAATGATGTCCTTTTTCTTTTAAAAATGGGTTGTAAACATAGTTGGACCTGCTCTTGAAGCCAAACTTCAACCATTGTCACCTCGCCGTAATGATGCTTCTCTATAAATGCTATTATCTGCACTGCTCTAAAGATCTAGCGTCTCTTGTGCCATCTACTAAAATTCACATGTTACTCCTCATTCAATCAAGTCTCACCCTTTTTATGTGGCTGTATCTAAGTGCTCTAAAAATTCTTATCGCCTAATTTTTTTCCTCAAACATCAGTTCTTTGGAATTCACTTCCTTTATCTTGTTTTCCTGATTCATATAATTTGCAATCTTTTAAGTCGTTTGTTAAATGTTATCTTGATCTATAAACTTCATCTTTACTCTTCCAGTAACTTCCAACTCTAATAGTGGTTGCTTGCAGCTTTGTTGGAGGTGAAAATGTTTAAAAAAAAATCTATATATACACACGCATAAGTACTAGAGCAACTGCATAGTTGCGTTCTCTAAAAAGACACAGTGCAAAATAATTATTGTATCATATCCTTTTGGACTCCTAGCTTACTATTGTTTAACACTGTTTTTATGAAACAAAAAATTTTATTTTGTATCAATAAGAACAATTCAGGTTTCTTGTTAAGAAACAAAAACAATATAAAATAAATTCTTGTAAAAATAGATTGCAAATCATTAATATATTAGCAGCAAAGATTTCTATTAGCAGCAATTAATTTTATATCCTTTAACAATTTTTCAATTCTTGTACAAATTCTTTTTTAAAAACTTTCTAAAAGTAATTGAAAAATATCTATATTTCATCTGCTTGATTAAATCTTTTTTGAAACTGATTAAACTCTAAAAACGATTTAACTTCCAGTTGTACAAAAGATTTTTTATTTTTGATCAACATCAAAGCTATCCTCAATCTTTAAATCAAGTCAAGCCTAAGTAATTTTTCAAGGTTACTACTACAACAAGGTTATTGTGTTAGGTGTTAAGTTGGTGAATGTTAAGTTTCTAATCCAAATCAAGCTAACTTATGGATTCACTAGTAGTATCAGGTACCACCTGAAAACTAAGCATTTCATTGACTACACTAAGATAAGTCCAGACTGTCCATGAGCACTAAAAACGGAAGAAATTAATGAAGCTGCAAACAAACTGGGTGATACAAACCATAAGTTCTTATAGTTTTACATTTAACAAAAAAAAATTTTTTTTTTGTAAAGTGATGACTTTTATTTCATTTTTTTAGTTCAACAAATGAAGTCATTGCATCGCAAAAATAACAAATATTTAAAATAATTATAAATAACAAATGAAGTTTGCAAAAAAGTCTCCAATAGTGTTGGTATGGCAAATGCTGGAAAACTTGTCAAGAATAAGACATTTGGAGACAGACATGGTCATCGTGTCTTATATTGCCAAGTTCAGCAGAACATTCACTCTTGTAGATAAGCTTTGCTTTAAGGAAAAAGTGGATCATTTAAATCCTAAAGTGAATGTGAAACATTTTTTTTAAGATGCAAGCTGTCATTGCTTTAGAATAGTGTCAAGAACACAGTGCAGAAGCTAATTGAAAAAAAAGTTGGCAGTTGGCAACAGGCGTTATTTACTAATAATGGCGGGATCTCTATTATATGAGCTACATTATCTAATTCATCACTAGACCAGACTTGAAATAAAGAAATATGCACTTAGAGAGCTTCAGTGTATTCAAAGAAACTAAGCCAGAGCTGCATATCACAATATTAAATTGCTAGTTAAAAAACTGTCTCAAGAAAGTTTCTTCACCAGCATTTTAGCAATAACAATGCTTGTTAAAGAACTACATTACTTGTTAAAAGACTTCTCGTTGAAAATTTAAAAAACTGTCTAAAAAAGTTTTATTGCTTTAATTTATTTAATCAATTATTTGAGTAATAATTTGAACCTCCATAATAATTTGAACCTCCTTAATAATATCTTTTTATGTTTTTGTGTTGAGCTAGTGGTCTAGTCCTTTGATGCATGTTTTTGCAGTTTTTTTTTAAATCTAGTTTTTATTAAACTGTTTAATCGATTATTTGAGCAATAATTTGAACTAGTTAACCATAAATATCAAATATAAAAATCAATTCTGGTTTAAGAATATATGCTCAGACAATACAGCATCTTAGAAGTGTTCACAAAAAATTGTCAACAAAAACATTTTTGATCAATCAAAAGAGGAATTCTAAAAGAAATACAGGTTGAAGTGCCAGCTGGTGTGAATGAATATGATGTACAAAGTCTACCATAACAATAATCAAAATGTCCCGGTAATTAAAAAAGAACTCAAATTTTAGCATGCTAAGCCTCGTGTCAAAGAAAAACAAGTTTATGTATTATAATAGTTGAAGAAACTTACACATCATCACTGTTAACACAGTTAGAAAAGAATGCACTCTAAATTCTAGCTCCATTTAGTGTTGAGTAACAGAAGTGGAATTTTTAGTTATATAAGACTTTTAGTCTAAGAAATTTTAGTGATATAAGATATCTTTCCTCTAAGTCATTGTTGCATAAACTCAACATTTTTAAGTGATGCTGATAGAGTTTTTGATCTGCAATACCAGTAAAAACCCCTGCAAAAGATTCTCAACCCTAAGTAACAACAACAGCACAACATCATTTGACCTTCAACAGTTATCTTAATTTCAACAGCACAAAGTTGTCTTTTAAAACACCTTTCATTTACACCAGACTAGACTTTACTACCACCAAAAATTTAAAAAAAAAAAAAAAAATTCTAGAAAAAAGTTGACACTCAGCCTTCACAAGAAACAACACCATATTTAATTTTTTATTTTTTAAAATTAAGATTTTATCATTAAAATTTAAAATTATTGTAAAATTTATGGAAGCATTCCAGAATAATTGAAAAAGAAAAAAAGTAAGTGGTAAAAATAAAAAATATCTTGTGAAATTGATACATTGTATTCTTTAATCAAGATATGAGCTTTTTATAGCATAAAAAAACTTAATGTTATCTGAAAATAATTTCTTTAAAAGTATTTCAACCTTGTACTCAAAAGACGCAAATTTTTTTTAAAGTTTCAAAAATAGTAATCATATTTTATAAAAACTTTTTTATAAAAAAAAAATACTTTTATAAATGTCTAAAAATTCATTAAAAATTCGTAAAATAAATTTTAAAAATATTTATAAAAACTTAAAATTTTTTTTAAATGTTAAAAAAATAATAGTCTTTATGCAATAAAATCAAAAATAATAACATTTATAAAACGATTACTACTTTTAAAAATTTAATAAAATTTCTTGAGTAACAGGTAGATGTATTTTTGAAGAAATTTTTTTCAAATAATATAAAGGATCTGTTAAAATATTCAAGGGTCAGTTAAGACATCTAAAAATACTTTTATTCCAAAATTTTTTCAATCCAGTGTTATTTTATTATATAAAATAAAGCTAAAGATATAACAGGAGAATTTTTAAAAAAATGTAATTTTTATCTAAACCTAATATATATATATATATATATATATATATATATATATATATATATATATATATATATATATATATATATATATATATATGTATATGTATATGTATATGTATATGTATATGTATATGTATATGTATATATATATATATATGTATGTATGTATATATATATATATATATATATATATATATATATATATATATATATATATATATATATATATATATATATACAGTTACAATGAAAAATTTATATTAAATGAAAAATGCTTACCAACACCATATTTTTCAACTAATTCTATAATCTTTTTATCTTCTTCTGGAGTAAAGTCACCAAACTTAATTTGCGGATCCAATGATGAAACATATCTAGAAAAATTTAAAATAAAATAAAGGCATAAGGTTTTTCATGGCAATGATCTTGCAACATCTTCATTTGTAAGTTTCTGAAAAAGGTTTTCTTGTAAAGTGTTTTTGAAATTTCAATAATATACAAAAACCAGAAATAAAAATAAAATCCTTATTTTGATTTTTGACAGAAATAAATACTAATAAATAAATACAGCATCTTTATTTCGGTTTCCATAAACAGGGGTGTTAAATTCTTTACTTTATGGAATTTTAACAACAACTCCAACTTGCATTTTTCTACTAATTTTTGTACTTCAATTATTTTTCTAATAACTTTTTTTTCTTCAGATATGTTGAATCCAGAATAATTATATTCTGATCTGGTCCCAGTTCTCTAACATGTCCATCCAGAGGTAAAGAGTCTATGGTTAGTGTTAAGCTCAGTTAACTTATATATACAAAAAAAAACAAAAAAATTTTCTATGTTATAAATTTGCTCTTTTTATTTTAGTTTTTTAAATGTATAACATTTGAATAGAGCAGCATGTTTTGATGATAAATTCAAAGAACATTGCAGGTTTTATGTAGTTTAAGTTGCACAGGTACAATATATAAAAAAAGCGTTTCTTAACTAAAACTAGCAATATGTTTTAATTAATATCAGGTATGTGTTTAAAAACAGACTGTTTAGTTAAACCATCGAATCAAACCTACTTCTTCAGAGTTTAACAATAACACTAAGAATTATATATTTAGGAATTATAGGAACATATACTGCTGGACCCATCCATTTTACATTCATATCTTTTATAACTTGTTTATGTTTTAATCATCCTACCTTGATGAGAGTAAGGGCATAAAACAGCTTCTGTGAAGAGAAGATCTACTAAGAATATTTTTTATTGATCTTGTAAGGTTCATCATGTAACATCATTAAGAGGTCTTTAAGTGATTTTAATGTTGCACTTAGTTGCAAAGGTTTTAACTTGCAATTGAGCTTTATTTAATTTAAATTCTATATTTAACCATTTTATCATATCATTTTTTTAAAGCTTTCTATAAACCTTGCAGTCAACTTTATCTGACTGTGTTTATATCAGAGTGATCAATATATGAACTTTATGTTTTCTTTTAAACAAGTATTATTATTAAGTTGTTTATAAACTTCTTTTACTTGATAGTTTAAAAACATAAATTCTGTAAAATAGCATAGAAGTCTTAACTTTAATCAAAATTTGCAATCTGCTTTCAAAAGTAACAAAACAGGACTCAAGAATTTATGAACAAAACTTTCAATTTCATGGCTAAAACTATAAAAACATGTTAAAATTTTGTTAAGGAAAAGCAGCATTTATTCCACCATTTGGAATAATTCTAATTATAAAACTATTTAACTTCATTTTCGCTTCACTTTATGTAAATCTATGAAACTTTATGTAGATTTGTACCCATAGTAACCTATAACTTAAATACTTTGTAAGATTTTAATTCTTAGCTATGAAGTCAATGACAAAAAATAAAACCATGAAAAAAATAAAAGAGTACTAATTAAGAAACATACAACTGCAATGACTTCTGAACCAAATACATTAGTCACCTCAGCCTTGTCATTGCACTGTCCTTCATAAACAAAACTTATACTATTTTATATTGGCGTTAGAAATTTTTAATCATATGAACCAGTTTTTTAAGTTAAGTGCATTGACCAACAGCAAATTAGACGCAGAGTACCAAAAATAAAATTGCATCATATATATAGATGTGTATATATATACATATAACCAGGAATATATTTTTATCTCATTTTTTAAATTTTTTTTTTTTGTTATTCACCTCCTCAAGGCTGATACAGCCACTACAGATGAGGAGGCTACTTAATAGTGGTTATAACCCTCTCTCAACTTTATAACTCCCAAACACGAACCTTGACGAACTAGGCCGCTGCGCGGAGAAACAAGTTGAGCGCGGTACTACCAGTGACGTGGTGGGGATCGAACTCGGAACCTCTCACTTATGAAGCGAGCGCTTTACCACTACACCACTACCGCATTGAAATATTGATAATATTTAATGAAATACTGATAATATTTATTGTAATTGCTCTGCAAAATATTGGGAATTTATATTGATATTGTCCTATTATGGCAAAACAAAAAGAAAAGAAAAAAGTCATTGAATTTTGAGAATTTTAAACTGACTGGGAATTCTGCGTATACGTGGTGCCATTGGAACGGCTAACAGCTAATATATATACATATATATATATATATATATATATATATATATATATATATATATATATATATATATATATATATATATATACACACACATACATATACATATATATATGTATATATATATATGTATATGTATACATATATATATATATATATACATATACATATATATATGTATATGTATATATTCATGTAAATATATATATATATATATATATATATATATATATATATATATATATATATATATATATATATATATATATATATATATATATATATATATATATATAAAAAGTAAACTGGGGTAAGAGTAAACAAAAAAGAAAAAGTAAATGTTTTAGAAATTTTGTTTATTTTGCATTTATTGAAAGCTAAAACAAAAAATCTTTAAAAATGCGAGGCACCGCTTTGTAGAGAATTTTGTGCTCTATCTCTTAAGGTGTTAAAATTATTCAAAAATATTTAACTTTGCCTTAGCAAACCTCAAAATTCTCACCCTCGTAAAAAAAAAAGTTATTTTTCTAAAAAATCAACTTTAAAACTCCCATAACTAAAATTAAATTTTACTAAACAAAACTAAACTGTTAACACAGTTAGAAAAGAATGCACTCTAAATTCTAGCTCCATTTAGTGCTGAGTAACAGAAGTGGAATTTTTAGTGATATAAGACTTTTAGTCTAAGAAATTTTAGTGATATAAGATATCTTTTCTTAAGTCAGCAAAGAAATTATTCTTGATTGAAGCCAATTATAACTTTATACATTGTTGCATAAACTCAACATTTTTAAGTGATGCTGATAGAGCTTTTGATCTGCAATACCAGTAAAAACGCCTGCAAAAGATTCTCAACCCTAAGTAACAACAACAGCACAACATTATTTGACCTTCAACAGTTATCTTAATTTCAACAGCACAAAGTTGTTTTTTAAAACACCTTTCATTTACACCAGACTAGACTTTACCACCACCAAAAATTAACAAAAAAAAAAAAAAAATGCTGTTTTGTAGAAAATTTTATGATGATTAAGATTCTCTTTTCAAAATTGAATTTGCTAGTTCCGGAAAAAAGTTATAAGCAAAAAACCAATATAAATGTTTTTCGGGGGAAGAGTAAACATGCTAATTGCTCACACTTATGCATTAAGATGAGCGCAGTTAAACTAATTAATAGTTATTAACTATTTAAAAAGTAAATAAACATGGCAGCCTTTACTATTTATCTAAAAAATTTTAAAACAATATAACTCTACATATGTTCAAAAAATGCAAACAAATTACAATGAAAAGCAATTGCAACTTGCAATTGTATTGTATTGATATTTTGCTTTTTTTGATTTGTAGAACAAATCAAAAAAAGCAAAATATCACTCAGTAAAGCTTCAGAGGCATACAATATACCAAAGGCAACTCTTCACAAGCGTGTGCACAACAAAGTCCAATCACATAGTAGAGGTACAACTACCGTACTAAGTACAGCATTTGAATTTGTTTTTGTTTCAGAACTTATCAGTTTAGCCGATTGGGGTTTTGGCAAAACCTTCGCAGATGTTATTGCAATAGTTGGAGGATATTTAGTACCTACAAATCAAAGCTATTTGTTTCTTTCAAATGGTATACTAGGACGAGAGTGGTATCAAGGTTTCACAAAACGATGGAGTCATAAATTAACGTCAGAGTAGCAGGCAATATTTTGACTCTCAGAGCTTCCTCTTGTACCGAAGACAAAGTAACAAGTTATTTCAATACACTTCAAAAACAATTTCTTGAAGCAAATATCAACAATAACACTGCGTGAATTTGTGGAATTTTGACAAAATTGGATTTTCAGGCGATCAAGGTAAACAACATATAATTTGCAGGCTCAGTGCTAAGCGGCCTTTAAAATTGGTTGGTAACAACGAAAAAATTAATTACACAGTCTGTAATTGTGTCAACGCTACTAGTACCATTCAGCCACCATTCGTAGTTTACAAATCATTATCACATCTGTACAAAGATTGGTGTGTAGGAGGATCACCAAACACCGTATTTAAAACATCCAAGTCAGGTTGGATGGAAGAGAAACAATTTATTCAATGGCTCACTAAAGTATTCATATAGGCAATCAAATTAATTCCAGGTAATTAGTTTGGTCTACTTAAATTGAGTAGTTTAATCAATTAATCAACTAATCAAATATTTTTTTAAATTACAGGTATTCACATTTTAGTCTTGGACAGACACATCACACATGTTACTTACAATGTTGCATGTATATGCATTGACAATAACATCAGACTGATATGTTTACCAGCTCATTCATCCCACATACTTCAACCGTTAGACGTAGGAGTGTATTGTCACGTTAAACGAGTTTGGCGCAAGTTACTTACAGAATTTTATGCAGCTAAAAATTTCAACAACTTAACAAAAGAAAACTTTATTCAACTACAAGCAAAACTTTTTAGCTCCGGTGACGCATTTACACTAACACAAATAATTGCTGGATTTCGTAACACTGGTTTGTTCCCACTTGATATTAGTAAAATTCATCAATTAAAATTACAAATTGCTCAAACATTTCAAGTACCATCTCAGCCTGCTTCATCATCTTCATCCGAGCCTACTTCATCATCCTCAACTGAGCCTGTTTAATCATCTTCATGCAAGTCTGTTTCATCATCCTCAACCGAGCCTGCTTCATCATCCTTATCCCAGCCTATATCATCATCTAACATCAGTCAGTATCAAACTCCAACAATTTGCCAACTTCAAAATTTAACAACAACACCAGTGACTCCTGCTTAAACGTATCAAATGTTGCACTTCAAAGAAAGACTCGAAGGCAATTTAAAAAATGTTTTACAGCGCCACCATATTGATACCCAAAAGAGAGTTGAAGGCCAGTGTCTAAGTACATCTACGTATCTAAGTATCATAAGTACAAAAAAAATTTTTCTTAATTTTTATAAATTTATATAATATAAAAAATTCTCTTTAAAACAAAAACAAACAAAAAATTAACATAAAATATTTTTTCTTTAAAAATTTTTTTGAATCTGAAGCAAAACCATTTACTCTTACTCCAGTTGACTCAATATGTATAAGTATATACATATATATATATATATATATATATATATATATATATATATATATATATATATATATATGTGTGTGTATATATGTATATATGTATATATGTATGTATATATGTTTGTATGTAGGTATATATATGAATGAAGAAAGAACAGCTTTTTGTATGGTACTTTAAGTTTCATGCCTATACGGCAATTATCAGCGATTGAATAAAAAATCATATACATATATATATATATATATATATATATATATATATATATATATATATATATATATATATATGAAATTATTACCCCACATTGATTTTTTTTTTTTTCAAATTCTTAGAGGTAAAACTTATATTTTTATAAAAATACAGATAAATACTTTATATATAAATAAAGTATAGCTATTTTCTAACATAAAATATACAAAATAACAATAAGAATGTTTATTAACAATATTTTTCAATATTTTTGTTTATCCTTTTTTATTTCATATAACTGCATAAAGATGATTCAGTCATGCTATAAATGCAATTTAAAGCCATTACTTTCATGCGCATAGTGGTTCTAATGCCAAATAACTTTTTCAATCAATTAGATCCTATTTGTGACATTTTCTAGCAAAGATTCTGTTTTTAATAAGTCCCATACATTTTCTATAGGGTTTAGATCTGGGGAGTACCTTGGCCAATTCAAAAGTGGAATTTTTATAGAAACCAATAATTTTTTAATGGATTTTGCAGTGTGGCATGGGGCTCCATCTTGCATAAATATTTTCTTCTGCTTATTTAGTAACCACTTCTTCAATTTAGGTAAAAGACATGTTTTAATGACTTTTTTTGTATTGGTTCTGTTTCAGTATTCCATCACAAATTGTACAAAATTTTCACAAATTTTTGAGTCATAATTTGATGGTAGACTCATCGCTGAAGCATATAGTAGACTCATCACTGAAGCATACTGGAAGAAAACAGAACAAAAACAATCACTAATACAAACACTGGAATATAAGGAGAAAAAATGTTACCTTTGTACTATAATAATTTACCGATTTCCAGTCATCAACAGTGAAACTAATGTAATTCTTTGCCTAATCAGTGAGACTAATGCAATTTTTGCCTAATCTAGGCACTTCTCTGAGAATTGGTTAATTTTGGCTTTTGCATTGGCCTTCTACTTCTGATGCCCAATCCACACAAACTTTGTTAAACAGTGAATGTTGCTACATTTAGTCCCACCTTGATTGACTTAATGGTAATTGCTGAGTATGAAGCAAATCTATTTGCTTACACTTTTTACATTAGCTCTGTTGATGTTATTTTCTTTTTTCAACCACATTTGCCTTGTCTCTGAAAACTTAATGGGAGGCCATTTTTCAATTTGTCTTTGATTTTGCTTTCAGTGCATCTTGATATCTCACATTTTCTTGATATTTCAATTATCAAGTAATGCTTATCAAGTTTTATTTTTGAAGCATTCAATTACATATCTTATGCATGTATATGTATATAATTTGATGTCAAAGTTTTGCTTCATTTACAAATGGACTGCCATATAAGGAGCTTGCAAAAGAATTCTCAATTTCCGATAATTTATAACATTTTAACTAATAATAGTATTAATTATTAGGAAGTATTGTCACCTTTTTAACAGTAAGTTTCATTATCTTCTAAAATGCACAAATTTTTTTTCATCGTTAATTTAAACAAATTTTTAGCTTGTTCAATTGTCTTAATTTCTACATCAAGAAACCTTTTTGGTCTTTTTTGTGATTTTAGATTTTCTTTTTTCAATACTCTTTAAATGAAAGATATGCTGCATTTAAACTTTGTAGCTAAATGTTATTATGACTGAGTTGGATTTCGATGAATGAAAACTATTGATTTTTTCATAACTTTTCTGTGTTCCTGCTTATAGTTACTCCTTATATAGTTTTAGGACAATTCTAACAGTTGATTTTGTAACTTTACATGCTTTTGAATTTATTGAATATGAGCACAAGAGATTTTCTATATAAAATTTCAAAATATTATATTAGATTTTCAGATTTTTTACTAAAAATTGCACAAAACTAATCAGATGTAAGCAAAACTAAACCAATGTACAAAAAACTACTAAGGCATGCACCATAAAAAAAAAATTGAATTTTTTAAAACTATGCTAAAAAACTAATTTTTAAACATTGACTTCATTTTAAATAACATTTCAGAAAATATAGAAACTATTGGAAAAGTTCCTTGTTACTTACAATATAAAATTTGACAGTCTAAATTGTTTGGCTAAATAAAAGCTAGCTAACAAATTATTTAAAGTTTAAAAACATAAAAATTAAAAAACCTTTCTCTGCACTGAGCATCTGTTCTACCAGGTACATGTAACTTTACTTCCTTCCAATTACCTAAACCATGTTTTTTTACAGCTTCTATAAGATTCTAAATGAAAAACAATACAAACATATATATAACATATATGACATTTACATTATTATTAACTATAATACTTATCACTATAATTGGTTGAATATATATATATATATATATATATATATATATATATATATATATATATATATATATATATATATATATATATATATATTATATATTTATATATATAAATATAAATATGTATATAAACATATAAATATATATATAAACATATATAAATATATATTTTTGAAGATATATATATATATACATATACATATATATATATATATATATATATATATATATATATATATATATATATATATATATATATATATATAAATTAGTAAAAACACTTATCTAATTTTTGATTACTTCAGCACTGTGTTTCACCATCAGTAGGTTAAGCAAATATAATGTTACAATATAATTAATCACAATATAACTATATTGGCTTAACCGAGGGCAAATGGAAAAAACATTATGCTAATCACAAACAATCTTTTAAACATAAAAAATACTCAAAAGAGACTATGCTGTCTAAATATAATTGGCAACTAAAAGAAAAAAATATTAATTTTAAATTAAACTGGTCTATCCTAAAAACTGCGCCTGCCTATAATAACATTTCCAAAAAATGTATACTATGTTTAGAAGAAAAATTTGAAATTATTACTTATTTAGATCAAGAAAATTTACTGAATAAAAAATCAGAATTAATTTCTAAATGCAGACATGAAAAAAAGTTCCTTTTAAAAAATTATAAAAACAAGTGACCAGTCCAAATTTATCCTAATTCTAAAGATTTCTTTTCATGATTTTTTAATTATCTAATGTAGTTAATGCAACTTCCTGATTGCAAAATACTACAGTTATTACATAATTAATTATAACAATTCCCATCTTCCTGTGAAATAAGTTTTCTATAATTTGAAAACTTTTTTATGTTTAGAGATTCTTCCTGATGAACTTACTGATGGTGAAACACAGTACTGAAGTAATCAAAAATTAGATAAGTGTTTTTACTAATTTATTATTGCTCTGTTCTTTTAGAACATTGAGCACTCTGTTTGTAGAATACACTAACATAATTTATATATATATATATATATATATTAAATCTTCGCTTCCAACAAGGCTGCAAGCAAACACTATTAGAGTTGGAAGTTACTGGAAGAGATGAAGTTTGTAGAGCAAGATAACAATTGACAGACGAAAGGATTACAAATTATATCAATGAGGAAAGCAAGATGAAGGAAACGAATTCCCAAGAACTGATGTTCGAGGAAAAAAACTAGACAAATAAGAGATTTTGGAGCACTTAGGAACAGTCACAGAAAAAGGATGAGATTTAATTGAATGACAAGTAGCACGAGAATCAATTTTTGTAGATGGCACAAGAGACGCTAGCTCTTTAGAGTAGTGTCCATTACAGTATTTGTAGAAAAGAGAAAGAGAAGCAACATTACGACAATGTAATAATAGTTGGAGGTTGGCTGCAAGAGCAGTTCCAACTATGTTTTCAATGCGTTTTTGCACCTTGTCTTACCTTGAGATAAAGAATAGAATATGGACTAAGAAAAATTCGAGCTTGATAAAGAGATGCAACGTTAGCAGATGCTAATTTTGAAATGGATTTGATATACAGTTTCCAAGAAAGATCAGAAGTTAATCCTAGAAGATGAAGGATAGATGACTCATCGAGTAGATTATCGTTAATATAGGAAGATCTAAATTATTGCAATAACGATTGGCTGAAAAAATTTTATCTGAAAAAATTTTATCTATTGGGATAATGATTAGCTGAAAAATTTTATTTAGAGTTTTATCTGAATTGAAGTTCACCAGCCACTGTGAGCCCATGCTGTAGCAGAAGTGAGATCCTTTTCAAGCTCAGATGCCCCCTCCAAGCAATCAGACAGTGTTGGCTTCTTATTATTGGAGTCTTTACGAATTAAATGTAAATAACCATCAACACTATGATCACAAGATGAGACAGCTGAACTCAAATTCGTCACACAAAGATCAAGTAGGTCTGGTGAACTTTTTTTTTTTTTATTTTGTTATTTCACCTCCCCAAGGCCCAGAAGGCCACTTCAGATGAGGAGGCTACTTAACTGTGGTTATAACCCTCTCTCAACTCTATAACTCCGAAACACAAACCTTGACGAACAAGGCCGCTGCGCGGAGAAACAAGTTGCAAGAGATAAGATTCAAAAGAAGAAAAGTTACTTTAAAGACCAAGAATATTAGTGAATTATGGTTTAGAGATCTTGGTGAGGGTTTTTTGTGTTTCATAGTTTTTGGTACTTTAGCCATTTTAAATTTTTTAAAGAACCTGACTCAAAGCATAGATTGTAGTCAGTACACTTTTTTAATAGTCAAAGCAATTGCCTTTTTACTATTAATAAACCCTAAGCCGAAGCAAAGGGCTCCAAATGTGGCCTCAACAATGCACACCAAAAGTATGAACAGGGACACCATTTATGGGCAACATGGCACTGTTAGTACTCTGATATTTTTCAGCTGTTGATGGAATCAGCCTCTCTGAGAGCTACCACAGAGTTTGGGAAACCTGACTACAAGCTGGCCTCAAAACCATAAAACTGAGTTCTAGAGCTGTACACTCATTAGGAGATAATAGAATGAGTTAATCATAAAAACAGAGACACAAGCAAAACCTATGCAACAATGTATTAAAAATACATCTATGCCAGCCTAATAGATAAAGAAGTGGTGTGAGGCTGGTCAACAGATAGAATCTGTTTACCCCTTAAGTCTTTGCCTAGGAGATGTTAAACACATCCTTCTACAAGACAGTAGCTGGATGTGTTTAACATCTACCCAGGATGAGTATTTTTGTTGAGACACCATATCTAGCCTTTACTCAACCAAGAGCCCCAAGGCAGGGGGTTTTTAAGTCGAAGTTGACTTCTTCTAGCCTTTGCTTAAAAAAGTGTATCCTTTTTAAGGCAGCAGGACATGAAGCAGGTTGTACTGGGTTACATAATACCAGTAGCAGGATAACCTGACCTGACAAAAAATAAATAAAAACATTCAGAATGTTTTAAAAATACATTAAGAATGTTTTTAAAAAAAATCTAGTCTTTTAATTTGTGATTTTGTGGTTTAATTACTTCCTGCAATTAAATAATGTGTTTTGACATAATCATATATATACATATATATATATATATATACATATATATATACATATATATATTTATATATATATACATATATATATACATATATATATTTATATATATATATATATACATACATATATGTATACATATATATATATATATATATATATATATATATATATATATATATATATATATATATATATATATATATATATATATGTATATATATATAGAAATAGAGAAAGAGAAGAATATGTATATATATATATATATATATATATATATATATATATATATATATATATATATATATATATATATATATTTATATATATATACATATATATATACAGTATTGTGAAAAAGTTAAGAACCACTAAATAAAAAAAAAATTTTTTTTCAAATAAATTTAATTAATTTTTATTCTATAGATAATAAAATAGTCTTTTTTTTTCAAACATATTAAATATAGCATGAGAAAAAAGAAAAAATTTTTTTTTTTGAAAGTTAGTTAATAGAACCTATAAAAAATAAGGATTAAATATTATGTGTTAATTTTTTTTTATTTTTTTTTTTGTGAAAAAGTTAAGAACCACAAAGAATTTTTTGTGCTAAATGCGGCGGAAACGTCTTTTTAAATTTATTTTTCCCTTTTTTTTAAAATATTCTTTTAATGACCTGAGTTATTACCAAAGAACCAATAAAAACATTTGAAAAAAATTAATTTTTTTAAATACTTTTAAAAAAAGTATTTAATTTCAAACAAAAAAAAATTCTTTCCTTTTGAAAAAATGAGCAGAAAAGCTATTACCTATGAAGATCGTGTAAAAGTGGTGCATTTTCACCAGGAAGGTAAATCCGCTCGCGAAATTGGAAGAATAGTAAAGCGATCACATAGTTCGGTGCTAACAATCATCAAAAGATTCAAAGAGACGAAATCTTACGTTGATCGCCATCGTTCTGGAAGAACGTGTTTGACGACACCCAATGATGATCGCCTTTTAATCAGGTTGGCAAAGAAAAATCGAACCATGCCGTTGCATGAATTAAGAAGGGAATGGAAGCTTTCAAATGGACGCCAAGCCTCGGCATCACTTGTGCGTAGGAAACTATTAGCTAACAATATGTTATGGAAAAAAGCTGTTCTAAAACCGCGACTTACCAAACGACATATAAAAAAGCGAAAAGAATTTTGCCAAAGCGTCAAAGAATGGTCTAAACAAAAACGGAGGACAGTAATGTTCAGTGATGAGATGAATATCGAGGTTGATAACCGAAAAAACCGAATTATGATTCGCAGGCAGCCTTCAGAAAAATATAATTACGATTGTATCGTTCAAAGAACAAAACAAGGTAGCGGGTCGGTTGGAATATGGTGCTGCATGACATATTATGGTCTCAGTATGTTTAAATTATTTGATGGTCAACTCAACTCTACTTATTATGTCGATATTTTAACAAACAACTTGTTACCGTCAATTGATGCACTTGAGCAAAGCGTTCCGTTCATTTTTCAGCAAGACAATGCACCATGTCACAGGGCTAAAATTGTCTCTGAATGGTTCGAAAGTAAAAATAATTGAGCGTCTAACTTGGCAACCAAATAGCCCAGATCTAAATTGCATTGAAAATCTTTGGAGTTGGCTTGATAAAGAGATTGCCAAGAAAGCACTAAGGAGCCTTGAGGAGTTGCGCAATATTTTACCAGCAATACTTGGAAATGTTCCCAAACATATTTTAGAGAATTTAATAGACTCAATGCCAAATCGTATAAATGAGTGCTTAAAAATTCATGGTAGAATTACGCGGTATTAGGTGGTAATCGTTTTTTATTCTGTGGTTCTTAACTTTTTCACAACTTTTTTAAAATAAAAATTACCTATAAAACTTTAAATACATTTTTTATATTTGTTTAAAAGTTTTTATCACTATTATTATTTTTTATTTTGTTTGTCTATTTTCTAAAATTTATTATTATTATTCTTTTTACCAGAAAAATATATTCGGTTAAAAAAAAATTTAAAAATAAAAATAAATTATGATTTGTTTTTTTTTGTGGTTCTTAACTTTTTCACAATAGTGTATATATATACACATATATATACATATATATATATATATATATATATATATATATATATATATATATATATATATATATATATATATATATACACACACACACACAAAACACAAGTCAAAGTTTTAACAAAAAATTAGAAAATAAAATAAAATTTATTAATTATTTTTATTCACACTTGCATTATTGATACACTAAATATGCCAAACAAATCATGGGATCATTTCTCCTTATTGTGAAAGCTTATTGTGTTTCTTTTTATTATAAGAATCTAAAACGTACTGAACTAGCAACTGGGAATACTTTACTAACCCTGATTCAACTTTACGCCAACATAAACTTTAGTTCTAAACTTATTTCCAACCCTATTGGGTTATGTTCAAGTTGCAAGATTTATCTATATTCAGCCAAAAAAGTTGAATTTTTATTACTTTAGAGGGGTGGTTACTCATAGTAAAAAGAATAAAATTACCTTTTAAGATTTAAGATTAAATATATATTTTTGTCATTATTAATTGGCATTAAAAGAAAATATAATTTTCTGAACAGTTTAAATAAGTATAGTTTTGAATTTGTTTTTAATAAAGAAGTGAAATTTGACTCCGAAGAAACCAAGAATACCGGTGTTAGTTCTAATATTGATAATTTTTTTTTTTAATTCCTCTCCCCAATACCATGGAGGCCACTAAAGTTGTGGTTAAAGGCTACTTTAGTCGTGGTTACAACCCTCTCTCAACTCTATAACTCCGAAACACAAACCTTGACAAACAAGGCCGCTGCGCAGAGAAACAAGTTGAGTACTACCAGAGACACGGTAGGGGTATTTGCCAAAAATGTTAGCATAGCCACATAAATCTTGAAGAGAAAACAAAGCTCAACAATTTCAATTCTAACCGGCAGCAGATCTTTAACTACTAAACACAGTTGTATGTTTGTCACAACATGGGGAAAATATTCTCATTTATTTTGTGATGTAGATAAAAATATTTTCGGAGATCTGAGAACCAATATTTTAAAAAATGTGCTTATAAAAATTGATTTAAACAATGCTCTACAAGAATGTTATACATCCATGTCTTATGGTTGAAAGATGTTTTATGATGTTTTATGAGAGATGTCTTATGGATGAGAGATACTTGATATAATGTATGTGAGGTTTTCATTCAAAACTTTATTTACTGATGAAAACTAGAACAAAAAAATTAAAGTGTCTGTACCATCTTTTAACAAACTATTTAAATAAAGTTTTTATTTTACAAACTACTCTAAAGGATTCAAATGTCATTAAAACATACATTTAGTAGTAAAGATTTGCTTTTGAATGAGACTCAAGATAAAGATTATGCTGATGACATAGCAACATATATAAAAAAGTTAAAAGATAAAGGTTAACAGTTAAGCAAATATATAAACAACTCATATATTTAAAGATTTTTTGTTTATGTTAAGTTGCAGCTTTTAGATACTATCTTAATTTAGAAAACTCAGGATATGTGAAGACTAGAAGGTGTATGGGGCTAAAAATGAGTCTTTTAGCAAACCCGGCCCCAGCAAAATTATAAGATTTAGCAGGGTTTGATAGCCGGGGCTAGAAAATAATTTACATTACTTAATATATTATAATTTTATGCTTACATTTACTTTTAGGTTTTTTTGATGTTCAAGGAAAAAAACTGGATTAATAAAAGTTTTTATAGCATGAAGAGACAAATACAGTAAAAGGATGCAACTTGTTGAATAAAAAGCCAAGCAAGAATGAGCTTTGGTTTATTGTTATAGAGATGATAGGTTGTTTAAGCATTGACCATAACTGTATTTGTAGAAAAAGAAAGAAATGCAACCTTAAAACAATGGGAAAGTAGCTCAATAATGCAGATAAACCAGGTTTAATTACATTTACAATGTGTTTTTAGATTTTGTCTGAGTAAAAGAGGGTTATTATTCGTCAATATAGGAATGCCAACAATATTGCAATATTTTTTTGCAGTAAATAAATGAGTTTTGATGTCTAACAATAATTGTGGATTTTAAGCCCAGATTTTAAATCTATAAGCCACTGCAAGCCTGTTACAGAAGAGAGATCAGATTTAAAATTGGTAGCTTGTTCTAAGCAATTAAAAAGTGAAGATTTTTTGTCAAAACAAGAGTATAAAGTTGAGTTGTCAGCAAATAGAGCCACTTTAGATTTCATGAAGATTAATAGAGTAGATAAGAAACAATACAGGAGTAAAGATAGAACATTTATTTATTTAATTGCTGCGGTGAGCAAATGCTCACTTAGTGGTAATCAACTTTAGCAGCAAATTTAAAAACTACAATTTGCAATTTTAATTCACATAATAAAGTACATCAAGACTTTTTTTAAAGTAAAACATTGACGTAACATTGTGGTACCCTTAAAGTTACTTGAAATATAGTAGAGTGTAGGCCTTCAGGAATAACTAAATATCAATCAAGAATCACTTTACTATTGCAGTTCGAAAGAAATAATTTAATAACCTCAAAACTTTTATATAAAGAAACTAATAACAGAGTGAAGATTAATCGTAAGATAGTTGGAGAGGTCAAAGTGTTCTCTAAAGTTTTGAAAAAATGGAACCACTTATTTTGCACATTTTCAAAGTTTAGCAAAATTTGAAAAGAGTTCTGGAGAACACTTTTTTAAGACTGATGGAAATCTTGTCTGAAGCACAAACTGTAGAAGTGTTTAATTGATAATTAACTTTAGCATTAGAAGCAAAAATGATTTCGATGTTTAACAATGGACTAACCTGTTTAACTTTCAGGAAGAGTATGCCCATTATATTCAAGAGTCAAATTAGAGAAAGATTTCTGAGAACAGAACTTAACATCAGACAGAACTTTTTTACATTGGCTTCTTGCAATAATAAAAGGACATTTGTTCTTAAGAGAGATGTTATTGTAAAAAAGATGAAAAAAAAAAGATCAATATTTAATAAAGCAACTGCTCAAGATAGTGAAAAATGTGGAGAAGAATGAGGCTTGACTTAAAATTGAAGAGAAGGAATTTTATTCCAGAAGTAATAAAAGCTTCCAATATGCGCTTTATGCATACATATTATGGGTATAAACATATATGTTTGCTATTTATTTAGATGCTGACATACAATATCCTTTCATATATATGCAGTATTTGCTGAAAGAGAAGATGATCAGATGGATGTATAGTGTGACTTCTTTTACATAATTTACTTTTGAAAGTTTTTTTACTTTCAAAAGTAAATTATGTAAAAGAAGATTACATCAAAAAGTAATTTACTTTTACAAGAAAAAGTAAGTCACATAAAAAATCTGCTTACTTTTACATAAAAGTTAGTTACTTTGAGAAATTATTTTACATAATATAAAAGTTCCTTAAACTGTAATTTACATTTACCTATAAAACTAATTTTAAAAAAATTAAAAAAAAAAAATTAAAAAAACTTGCATATGAAAAAAAATAACATAAAAGTAATATGCTACCAAATGTAAATTAAATTTACAATAAAATAATATTTTTTAAGTAGGAATTTTTTATTTTAAAAGTAATAACAAATTTTTATTAAAACAAATTATATAAAATAAAATTTAAATTACATAAGCTGACATTTTATATATTTTCTAAAATAAATTAAAAGCAAGCTATATAAAATAAGTAATTAATTTACTTATATTCTTCAATAACTTTGATAGGGATCTTGTTCTATAGTAATGCAAAAAAGTAAAATCTAGAAATCAGACAAACCTGAAACATGGCAGTGAGCAGAAGGTGCATATATCCATGCGAAACTCAGAAGGGTTGACTACTTGAAAGGCATAATTGGCATAATGGTTAGTTCTTTTTAAAGGTTTTTTGCGTAAAAGTTTTTATTATCTAAAAGCTAAGGAGAGAAAGTTTAAACCAGTCCTGAATTATGGGGCTACAACCCCATGTCCCGCAGATGGAGCCCCAAAATTTTTTGCCACTTTAATAAGATTTTTCTTATTAAAGTGGCAAAAAAAGTCCACCTGCTCAAAAATATCCCCAGACCCTGCAAGCCTTAATCTGGCACTGGTTTTAAGAACTACTTTATTTTAAATGGGCATGTAAAATTTTTGAATATTTATTTAAATAACATTATCTGAGTGTAGTATCAGTGACCTAACTACAGCAAGGGCAGTGTAAGCAAAAGTTACGGTCCCTCAAGCAACCCGGCCTAGGGCCGCAAGATTTAGGAGCCTCAAGATGTATTTAAAGAGTTTAGATTTTTTTTAGTAAAAACTCTTGGTCCAGAAAAACAGAAAATAGGCACCTGGGCCACATCTGCTTACTGGCCAAGCATATTTTTTTATGCCACTGTGTAATATACTGTGTAATAACCCGATCTGTATCTAAGCAATTATTTATACATAGATTAAGAATTAAAACTTGTGGTGATTAGAGTCTGGAAACAAAAAACCCTACCTAAATGTGAGGGCAACTAATTAGTAGTTTTTATTTTTTTTATTTTCTTACAATAAATTCGACAGATTTTAAAATTTAAAAGTTATGATAATATAAAGTGTACACCCTAACCAAATGAGGTGGCTGTTTCAATCTTTTCCTAAACACTCTAATGTGAAATAAACAAGAACATACTTAAGTTTGACACTCAAGTATGTTTTATTTACCAAAAGTATATATATTAACCAAAATTATTGGTTTCTCATAATTATATTAATATTACATTTCAAAATTTATGCAAGTAGACATCATTATACTATTGGTTATTCATAAAGTCTTTAAATGAGCTTATTATGGTTTTTAACAACACATTAAAAAACCTAAATTGTATGTAACTATATTATAATACTATCAGTTAAAGAATGCTGTTGATTAAGTAATTTTAATCGGTTTAGTGATAAAGGAATAGCTGCATTTTCAAATTATAGAACATTTTTTTATTGCTTTTGATAATACTATGCAATACCACTTGTATTTAAATCAATTTAAATTTAAATCTTGCATTTTGTTTAATTTATATTTTCATGGATAAACTTTTTTAAAACCATGTTAAAAACATATGTTAAAAAAATTAAACTATTCAAAATTTCTGTTATTTATGCAATATTTCTTCTGTTTTAGTATGTTATTTTGGAAAAATATTTGTCTTTTTCTAAATTAACATGCTAAAACAGGAGAACTTGGTATTTAAGCTACTTAGATATTATTTTCAGGTATATTTCCAAAAAATACAAAACAGTAATTGTCAACTAAAATAAACTTATTAAACTCAAACTTCAGAAAAACACATAATCATCAATTTTTAATGATAAATTTAAAATGACTTTATTATGTACAGATTATTAATGGCTTAGCGATAAGACTATTTTTGTCTTCTTCTGGCCCCCGCCATTTGTATATTTTACAAAAGAAAAGTAATTGTTTGTAACTGTAAATTTAGAAGGAAAAAAAATTATAAAAATTAAAAATCAGCCACTGCATTAAAGAACATCTTTATGTAATAAAAAAAAATAATCAATGACCAAATTAAATTTGAAAAAAAAATTAATTTGATAATATTGTTTGAAAAATACGAATGACCTTTTAGACTAAAGTCACTTATAAAAACTTAATTTTCTTCATTATTCTTCAACAAATTTTAACGATGAAGTCTGCATCATTTGATTACTTATTCACAAAAAAAGAGTTAAATTGACTTTTGCTTTAAACTTTTGAATGAGAAACAGAATTTCATTGTCAGACAAACTTATAACTTAATTAAAGATAATATTTTAAATCCCTTAAATAATTGGGGAGGTTGCTCAAAATTAAAATGGTTATAATTTTTGAACACTAAAAGATTATTGCATAACATTGGAGACTTGTTAATAAACTTAAATTTTGTTTAGAATGTAAAAAAAAAATTGTTTATATAATTGTTATAAACTAAAATCTAAAAAAGAGATTCAAAAAAGTGTAGTTCTCCAGTTGGCTCTGAAAATAATTTTAACATGTATGTTTATTAAATTTACACAAATGCTGGAAGTTTCAGAGCTCTAGCTAGTCTGGAAGGTAGTGAAAAATCATTCGCAATGTTTTGGGACAACTGATAGCCGACAAACAACTTGTGAGGTCAAACTAACGTTTGAAAAAAATTACAAGTTTATTCTAAAACACTATTTTAATCAAATAAGATTTTATTTTTCTAATCATCCTTGTGCGGGTTAGACACCAACGCAACAAAAAGGAGGTTATTAGGGTGCCCACAAGCTATAGTAGAAGATTGAACAGCTTTCTTTACCATCTTTTTTCAAATAGATTATATATGATAAAACGTAATAAAAGATTATGTTTGATGAACACTCCTTTAATCATACAAATTATATCAGATAGTTTAAATGATTTATAATTTTTTAAAAACTGTTTTAGCAGTCAATGCCCTTGCAGATACCAAAAATGTTGCGTCATATTACCATAACAAAATACTTGATTAAATAGGCAAACACAAAGAAAAAAACTGGAGAAAAAGCGCGCTCTAACTAACAGTGACTTAGTCAAGGTTTACACGTGTATGAATTACCACCAAATGAATTTCCATCAAAGTTACATTATGGCCACTAACCTACTTCTGCTCAACAAAAAAAAAAAAAAAAAAATCAATGATTATTAGCAGCCCCTATTAGCACTCATGCAGTATACCGGTCTCTACACTACTGGTATACTCACATGTTGACTATATTTCCCCCTAATTATAATAGAACTACCCTTTATGATATCCATGAAAAAAATCCTTTCTTGCTGCCCCACCACAAACACTGCCCACATACATCAGTGTATTACCTGAAGTATTACCCAAAAGTGCCCTCAAACAGGCTATGGATTTGAATGCGCTACCAATCTCAGAATTTATGTTAAATCAACATGAAATGACGTTTTCTTTGAGAGAGTAAATAATATAACTTCCATTTTACTTACTTACAAAGTAAAGTATAAAATTTCTAAGAAAAAATTTGCTTTTATTTGTAATTGTAAATAACAATTTTTTTCAAATTACTTTTATGTAAGCTGTTTTTGCTAATTAGTTACTTTTACAGGTAAAAGTGATTTGTTATGATGTAGTTTTATTTTATTTTGTAAGGTAAGTGTTATGTTTTTTAAATATTATATTTACATAAGTTTACTTCATAAATAACTTTTTTTACGTATAAAAAGTAAATTACATTTCGATGTAAGTTTTTTATGTAATTATAACCAAAATCACTTTTCAAAGTAATTTACTTTACACGACTTACCATTAAAAGTAAGTTACATTTACAAGTAAAAGTAAATATGCAAATAAATTTTACTTGTAAAAGTAAATTACTTTTTCAAGTAATAGGTACTCATTTAAAAAACTTAAGTAATTAAGTTTTACACGTTATACAATTTATGTAAAAAAAAACAAATTAACTTTAATGTAAGTAATTTATATATTTTTATATGAATTAATAAAGTAATTTACGCTTAAAAGTAATTCACGTTTTTACATCAAAATAAGTAAAAGTGCCATTCCTACTTCAGACTCTTCTTTACCAAAATAACCAATTGGTAGTGCTGTATTTTCTAGAATTTGTCTGCCTTGTACTAGAACTTTGTGTGTAGTTGTAGGCATCGGATACCAAGCTTATTTAGAAATATAATGTTTTGCCGTCTCAAAACAATATTTTTCAAATTTATTTTAATTAATTTGATACTGGCAAGAGATGGAAATAAGAATAATTTTAAACTCTTCATCCACATTAGTTATTTCGACAAATTTTTCAACATTTTCAAATGCCTAATGTGCAGTATTGACTCATTGGTACTTCCAAAACCTCCTACTTTTGGTTTATCCACATGAAGGTGTAAATTTTTAGAGAACCATTGTTGTATTTTTTTTTTTCTACATAAAAAGATTTTGTTATTATAAGTACCTTGAATTTGCCATTTACACAAATCAAACCATGTAGTGGACTAATACCATACTGCAAAGTATTAGGTTTAGGCTTAAATAACTCTGTGGTTTTGAATTCCTGCACTTAATAAAATCATTTGGAGTAGCTCCACATATTGGATAAGCTTATTTTGATTTTGTTCCGGTCAATGTATTTAAAATTTTTGCCATCAATTAGCGTCAATAAAGTAAAGCTGATTTGAATTTTTTTATTATCAGACAAAAAAATCGTTTATGGCTCTAACTTATCAATTTGTTTGTCAATACCATGTTTTTTTCTTCAAAATGTGTTCTGTGGATTCCTTTATGTATTCAATTTTAAATGGTCTACAAAACTGCACAGATTGAGGAGTGCGATTGTTCCATAAGATTTTATTATCCTCTGAGTTCAAATGGAGTGGTACAAAAGTTGTCACGAATAAATTTGAATCAGAATGACAGCCAGCAGTATCAAACTTTTGTTTATAGGTTGAATGACCAGAACTGCTGTAAAAACCATAACTTAATATTGTCTCGGCTATAATTTTGTTAGTATTAAGGGATTCTATGTGCTGAAAAATCTTTTTTTTTTGTAATTGTACAATACATCTCACTGTATATTCTAATAAATCCATTAATGGTACATGTGCAATGATATCGGAAATTGATATACCATTTGGTCTACATGCCAATTTACATTTCCATATCTTTTTGTACTCAGGATACTTATTACAATTTTTGGTAACAGCTTCTTGTCTAATGTTTGTTGTTTACTTAAATTGGAATGCAAAATTAATTATAATGCGTCTTCCGCTGTATAACGTACAGCCTATTGTTGAAAATATAGTTTTTTTAATTTTAGTTGGCTGAGATGGACTTTTTGTTCAATTCTTTTAGAACCAATGCTAAATCATGTTTCTTTTGCTGACGTGCTGCCATACCTACTGCTTGCAGTATAAGAGATGTTTTGTGCGAATTATCTTGACATAACTCTGACGCTTTCAATCTCTTGGCCTAATCATATTTTCTGGTATATGATAAACTTGGTCGTCCAGAAGACCTTGATGGAATTGACTGAAAGAAGATGTTAATGGAACTGTATCATCAGTAAATGTAATTTCTCTTTTCAACCAATCTGAATTTTTACTTTTAAATCGGTCCATTGCTCTTTGACTTTTTTCGTTCAAAAGAGTTGCACAAACAATATATTTATTTTTGAATATTATTGCTAATAGCTACTGTTATATCATTTCCAACTATTTGAATGACATGCTCAAAAACATTTGAGTTTTTCTCATTTTTATATTTCTTTTCCAGTTGTACATTAAATAAATCCTCGTATTTGAAACAATACATCACTACAAACAAACATATATATTTTTAATTGGGGCAACTATTTGAAAATTGGAATATATTTCTGAAAACTAACAAAATTTAATTGTCTAAAAATATTTTTGGAGAAATACGGAGATTTTTTAAAAATAAATTTAAAGTTTTGAAAAAAGTAATGAAAGATGAAATACTTCTACGCACTTATTGCTTTTACATAATTAATATAATAATGCGATATTTTAATTTAATTAAATATTTAAAAAAAATATATACTTGAATAAAAATAACCCAATTTTACAGAAATCAAAAATATTAATTATTTAAAAGGTTATGTATTATTAAATTAACAGCTCACTTTACGCTAACTCTCTGTAAACTAAGCTGAGGTAAAAAATATTCTCAATTTGAGTTTCTCAATTTGAGTGCATATTACAAACAAACTGAGCTATTAATTTTAAAATAGACCCGTTTTTATATCTTTTTGAAGGGTTTACTTTAAGGTACCGCATAAAAAAATCTTTATTAACACTTTAAAAAAAATGGGTTTCTGCCAAAAAATCGGGTCTCAGAAACCATATTGCAATGTTTTGAATTTGGAAATTTTTAACTTCTAATTACTGACTATCTCTAATGAATATAACATCTTATAACAAAAAAAATTCAAAAAATCATTAATTCTGTCTGTATTAATAGTCTTAAACATTTTAGCATTTCAATTTTATTAAAGAATTAACCTTTCAACCTAAACAGTCTAGATTTCACCAGTGTGCATAACATAATAATCTTTTGTTTGCATTTTTTTATTATATTTGAGGATGCCATTGTTTATGGACAAATTTCTTAAGTTTTAATTACTGATTTTTGTATGAATCGAATTAATTTTAGTAATAATTGTGAACAACTTGTGATTTTATCAATTAACCAAAAAATAATTGTGAACATAACATTCATAAATAAAAAATGAAGAACAACCAAGTATAAATGAAAATGGAAAAACTTGCGTTAAAAGACAATTTTAAATCTAAAAATAATCATTCATTCATAAATTTGTTATATTTTCTATATATAACAAATTTATGAATGAATGATTATTTTTAGATTTTAAAAGTTTAATTACTGTATTCTCTTAAGTATTATTACCTACAGGCATTATATATATCAGACCTTGTTAAGAAACCTGACACTTTTTAAGGTCTGTTATTATATATAACACAATTTATTATGGTGATAAATAGTATAAATTTTGCAATGAAGAAATAAAACTAACATTATCTTCTTCAACAGACCATTTTCCTCTTTTGATTAAAGGATTTATTGATTTTTCCCAACGAAACATACATTGATTGGTTGTTCTGTTTCCCATATATTCAGCAACTAAAAAATAACCCCAGATAAATCAAAATAATTTATTGTAATTCATCTTTGATTAAAATTAAAATAAAGTATAGTTATTTACCAAAAACCCACTTAGGACCATATAGTGCAACAGCTTCCTTCAGCTTTAAATCATCGCTTTCATCCCATTTACTAAAAAATTATTTCAACACTTAAAACTCCTTTTCTTTATTGAAGTTATTTCCTTAACAAAGTTTTATGCAAAAATATACTTTTCTAGGTAATTATGACTTCTTTAAATATAAGTCAAGCGATGCAAAGAGAACTTGTTCATTAACAAATACCTAATCTGTAAATTTACTTTTGCTGCAGCTTCTACTCCTATTAACATTATTATAAAGAAGAATAATGGTTCATGTAAAAAAAAATGATTTTTAACATTTTATTATGTTAATAAAATTTATCTAAGAAACATTCTAAACTTAAGCCTGTTTAACCCTCATGTTTCCGTATTTGAGGAGTTTAAACGGTTTCCGCAATGCCATTTTCTTATTTTAATATGAAGTATATTTTTCAACTTCCTAGCATTATACTGTTTTACAGAACTGAGTATTTTTATTTATCACCACTAGGATTACGATTCAAGGTTTACAAGTTCCTCCTACTCATACAAAAATATGACAACTTTAACTGTTTAGTTATAAAACCTAAATATCCTTTTAAACAACTTTTATCTAACAGAAAAACTATTAGCACTTTAGGATCCTTATAGAAGTAAAAATCTTGCATTCTACAATATACATACGTTTTAATCATATCTTTGTTGAGAGTTCTTTGAAATCTTTGCAAACATTGGACAGGAGTTCTATTAGTCTAAAAGATATTTCAATGAAACATGTTTCTTTATTTCCTTTTTTTTTCAGTTTTTATAAGTAGTACACACATACCAGAAAAAGGTACCAAGTCTGCAAATTTGACTTTTTTGATTATATAACTATAAAATGATAACTGTAAAAAATGTATATATATATATATATATATATATATATATATATATATATATATATATATATATATATATATATATATATAAAACACCCCTATTAGGAGACACAGTGTATACTTGTAATAAAAATAAAATGGAAATAGAATTTAACTGTGATACAATTTCTTTTAATTATAATTACTTTAAAAGTAGGCACCAGCGATTTTCAACTCTGTTCAGAAAAATCATTTGCTTTAAGCAGGAGTGCCTTTACTAGACCATAAAACTATAATGTGCAAAACTTTAAAGTTGCAAGTCTTCCCAATTCTATTTTATTTTAATTTAATTTTTTTACACACAATTCATTATGAAATATATATTTGAGTTAGTTATAATTAATGAATTTTTAAAATGAGTGTTAGTGTAAAATATTTTCCTGCGTATTTTTAAATATATGTAAACAGGGGCTATTCTAGGTAAATAATTTGGGATTTATACATTTACTTAAAGATAATTATATACTTCAAACATTGCCATTAATGTTAGATATTATGAAAAAGGAACTCTTCTATTTTTTCCTTCTTTAAAAATTGAACAGTATCTTTCGTAAACATTTTCGGTTTGCTCATCCATTAACAGACCTGTTAGGTTAATTCACATAATTTGTCAAGGTTTTCATTACTCATTGATGTTCTTAATGGAGAGCATAACAAGTTCATTGCAGAAAATCCTCGTTTAACATTAGAAGTGGATGGAGGAATAAGCAACAAAATTTGAAATATTTGCATGATGTCCTTGTAGTGTATGATTGCACCTTCCCTACTCATATGTTGAGAAATCTCTGCAGAACTTGGGCTGTTTTCACAAGTATATGCTTGTGCGTTTTCTCTCTTAAGCAATCTGTCTTCAACTTTTTTTTTTTTACAATAGCTTCAAGTTTATTTTTTAAAAGTGCCACAACTTCATCAAATTCTTCGAAAAATTCATTTCCTTCTTTTTTACAATCTCCAGATAAAACAATTGCAGCTGCAATGTTTTTGTGTCCTTTGTGGGAATCTACGCGTTGAAATCCATAAACAGAAACAAGATCATTTAATTGGCTTATATGGCTTTCTTTTGATGTGCTTTCGGGGTTGAAAATATAAAATGAATTAGAAGAGGATTATTTTCCATCGTGACACCTTAAATTTCTGTAATAATATCATCTAAAAATGGATATCCAACTTTTGCTAAAAACATGATATTGTGCAAGTTATATCATCTAAGGATGCGGTTACTGGCACTTTAGAACGCATATTTTTTGTTAGTTCGCTTCGCAAAGATGAAATTTTTATAAAGTTAGAAGCATTTTTGAAATACTTTAGCATTGTGTCAACAGCATCAAAATGTTGAAATAAGCTTTTTAAAATTTACATCCACTGACACAAAATTTAAGTTCTTTGTTTACAAATATCTACATAAAATATTAATTGTCAATAAAACTTCAGCAAATAAGAGCACCATTAGAATCATGTCTGGAGATAATATGGCATCACGAATACCTATGGATCTTTTTTTTTGTGAATCAAGTAGTGGATTGTATCTAGATATAACTTGGACACATTTCATCATGTGAAAGCCATCTTGTAAGACATGCTTTTAAAATCTTCAGGGGTTTCACTTCAAACTGGGTTTGTGCAGCTTCAAAAATTGCTTGTTTGATAGAGCTATACTTAAAATGCTTCCAAATTGCAATCAATAGTTTATCAAGTGAGGCAAGATTTAATAATAATACTTTTTTATTTAAAAAAAAGTAATAAGAATATTACTTTTTAACTAGGTGACCTAAACAAAGGTCGAGACAGTAATTTTTGCAATTTATATTTATGCTATAAAGAGAAGCATGTCTTAAAAGTCATTGTAAACCACTTCACTTACCACCCATTGCATTTGTGTCATCGAGTCCACAAAATTTCATATCTGTTATTGAAATTTTTTTCTCATTCAAAAATTGTTTGGTTATGTCAAAAAGTGCTTCAGAGGTTTTTGAGCAACTAAATTGAGCGATTCCAAGAAATGTTTCCTTCAGCTAATAATCAGCCATATCTATATAAAAAGCAAATATTGCTAGTTGTGATCGGTCAGCTTCGTCAGTGCTTTCATCTGCAAATAATGCGTAATCAACGCTTGCTGTTATATCAGTAAGAACTCTAAGCTCTAATTCATTAACTATTATATGTATATATTATTGTGCAATGCAGTTAGAAGTATATTTTTTAGCTTAATTGCCCATTTTTTTCAGCAAGAAAATATGCAACCTTAAAGAACTTAATGATCAGTCGATTTTATTTCTAAATTCTTATTTTGCGTTATATTTTATACCCCCATCAATAATTTGTTTAAAAACGTTACCTTTAAATAACATGGATTTTAATTGTTGTTTATTGGAAGTAGCGTGCTTTTACTTGTCGCTAATTAAGTGTGTGTTGAATAATTCTTTAGGTTGAAAACTGTGTTTAACACATTTTGATTTCCAAAACTCATCACCAGAAACAGAAAAACTTTCACAGGTTTTATATAGTCCAACCTTTTCGTGAAATGCTGTATGCCCATTCAAATTTATTATCCCAATAAGCTATGTGTTCACTGCTGAATCCATTACCTTGGTTTCCTCTCAATATAAAAGTTTTACTTTTTTTTTTGGAACTTATGTTTGTTGTTAAACGTATTGTTGAATTTTCAGTTATATTAGCTATTATTGAAGAATTTTCAGCATTATTTGTCTTTATTAAAAAATTTTCAGTTGCATTTGATATTATTGAAGAATCTGCAATCTTATTTGCTATTATGGAAGAATTTTCAGTCATATTTGCTATTATCGAAGAATTTTTAGACTGCATTGCATATCTATTTGACGATGAAACAAAAAGTTGAAAAAATATATAACTTATAACCGTATAACTAATAAGAAATTAGTTTTGTAGAATTTGGTTTTATATTATTATATATTAAGTATTTATCTTCAATAATTTCAATTAAACAACCTCGTTATTTCTTTTCAGTGTTCTATAATTTCGTTTATTGTTGTTTTTGTAATACTAATATAAAACACATTTAAAATGAAAAAATGATTTTGATTATCATTAATGTCGTATTTATAAAATATCAACAAGAGAAAAAATGTAACAATTATTAAGAAATTTGTTTATAAATACTTCACAAATATGAAAAGTTCATATACCATTGGGTGGATTCAATATCACCATCTTTTTGATGAAATCAATACCAACACCATCAAGCCGCACTCTTTTTGGCAAAGTTTCATTATTTTTTCTGATTAAAATTTTTATATGTTTGCCTTCGGCTTTGCAGGCATGCTCTCTATTTCCAGACAACTAGATGACAAATAGGTTCTAAATTTTTTATTGTGGCTGATTGAAGTAGATTTTGAAGCGACTAGCTGCAATTTTTATCAAATTGTCAATACTTTTCTACAAACTTTAGGTGAACAAAAAAATTGCTTTTACTCTGCATTTTTGAAGCTTTAATTCAAGGTGTCACGATGAAAAATAATCCTCTTCTAATTCATTAAAGTCAACAATAATTTTTGAAGCAACTGCTCAGCTTTATGTCAACAATAATTTTTGAAGCAACTGCTCAGCTTTATGTCAACAATAATTGACCAAAATTGCTCAAAAGTTTATTCACGTAAAGCCGAACAATTTATTCCAAAAACACTGAATAATGCTCAGCTTTATGTGAATAAAAATTTGAGCGAAATTCGTCAAATTTTTATTTTCGTAAAGTGATAAAAGCAATTGTTTTTTTTATCCACCTGGCTTTTTTGAGTGTTTCCAAATATTTTGTATTCTGATATACTTCGCGCGCTTTTTAACTCTGGTATGGGATCGTCCATAAAGTACATAAGCTTGGAGGGGAAGAGGAGGTCTGCAAATGGCGTATATGAGATGGGAGGGCAGTGGGTTAGTTATAAAAAAAGAAGAAACTAAATTTAAAAAAATATCATAAAATGTTATATAAATAAGTTAAAGGCGTAGGTACTTTTAGGAAGGTGTAGGGTACTCAAAAAAAGCGTATTGCAAAATATGGGGGTGGGGTGGGTGAGTTAGGATGTACAAAAAAAAAGGGCATATGTACTTTATGGACGACCCCTATAGATGATTTCAAAATGGCTGGAAAACAACATTTATTAATAATTTATTTGTTATATAATGGCAGCGAAATATAACAAATATATAATAGCCCCTGGTAAACATAAATAACTTTTTAAAATTTATAAATTTTTAGACATGTTTAGGTTCTGTAAAAATGGTTAGTTTTAAATAAAAGCCATATAACTAGATGAACTTATATAAATAAAATATTTATAGAAAAATGTGATTTTAAATGTTACAACTTATTTTGGGTTTAGGTAGAAATTTTAACAAAAAAAGAAATTTCAGATATTCAGTAAAACAAAAAAAGAACAAAAAAAAACTTCAGATTCAGAAAAAACATTCATCTTTTTAGCTTGAAAACTTTAACTTAATACTGAAAAAATAGTAAACTGCTGGAAAGTTTTAGTTTTGTTTATGTTTACTTACTTTTAATGACATATTTCTTTGAAATTCTACTTAAAATGGCATCTTTAAAATGTTTTATTTATGTTGATTTTTCAAACTTTTTGCAAACAATATAGCTACTCATTAACTTCAGATTTTTTTATTTTTGAGTTAACTTTTAATTTTTTCTATTTTCTTAGAAACTATCTACTCCAGCTTGAACCAACCAAAAATTGCTGGTACCTTTTTAACAGTAATAAAAGCAGTTTGCTCCCAGAAAAAAATACAAAGACAACAATTTAAAAACAATAAATTAAAGATTTTATTTTTCAATTTTTTTTTTTATCTTTTTGCTTTAATAACTATTTCTGTTAGATACTTGGTACCTTTCTGGATTGCGTGTGTCAAATTGCAAATGTTACAAAAAAATACTTACGCCTATTTCCTTTGCAATTTTTTCCCACTCACAATTTTTATATTTCTTTGCCAGCTTTAATATCTTACTATCTTCTTCTTTTGTAAATTTTGATTGGTTAATTGATGGATGAAGCACATTGCACCAATGTAATTGAAGCTCAAATTCATCACGAGCTGGAAGCTATGTATAATATAAACAATTTAACATAAGTTTAAATCAAAAGATTTACAATATGCTTAATGTTCTTTACAAAAATAAAGTAAAAAAATGCATTTATTGAACTTTTATGCTTACTTGATCAATATATGTTTATCAATTACTGATATTAGTTATCAATATATATGTTTAACAATTACTGATATTAGTTATCAATATATATGTTTAACAGTTACTGATATTAGTTATCAATATATATGTTTAACAATTACTAATATTAGTTATCAATATATATGTTTAACAATTACTGATATTAGTTATCAATATATATATTTAACAATTACTGACATTAGTTATCAATATATATGTTTAACAGTTACTGATATTAGTTATCAGTAATTTTTTTAAACTACATTTTTCAGATAAGTATTATTAAATAACTATGCAACAAAATATATGTATGTATATATGCATATGTATCAGGTTATTTTAAAGCATTACGTGCCTTGCAATTTATGTATGTGTTAAGCTATTTTACATACACCTAAAGCAATTTCAGTTAGGCAACTTTTTATCCTTTTTTAATTTTTAAGTTAGTCTATAAGCGGTAAGATAAACAAAGTAATTCATTTTTTATAAAACTACTTTAACTTTTAAATAATTATATAAAAAAGTTTGCTACACAAGTCTGAATGAAAATTCAATATGTTGGATATAAGTGCTATTTACAAATGAAAAAATATCAGATAAAATTAAAAACAAAGACAAATCAATTTTTACTAAGATAACCTTTTTATCGAAATTTAGTAACGGAAAACAAATTTTTTTTGTATACAAAGTTATTAAATGAAACATAAAAAAAATTCATAAAAAAAATATAATGAAAAACATTTTACAAGCACAAGAATATTTTTTTATACAACTTTTCATAGCAATAAAAAAAATTTACTTAAATTTCAATTTATTAACAAAAAATAAATAAATAATAAAATTAAAATATATAAAATAAAATATAAAATATATATATTTTATATTATTGCTGTTTATGACACTGTATTTTCATTTATTTTTTACTGTAATAACTGATTTTTAGCTTAAAAAACACAAATACTTCAAGCTTGAAGCAAACCACTATTATTGTTTTGCTTCAAGCTCATAATAAATATATAATTTAATTCTGATAAAAAATAAATGATTTAATCTTAAAATAATTTAATAAAAATATGTAATTTAATTCTGATAAAATATGCATACAATTTAATTGTTTTAAAGGAAATATATTTAAGTTTACTAAGGTAATAAAATTAAAGTTTATGCTTGGCTTTAACTTAACTGTCAATTTTATTTAAAAATATTACTAAATATTGTTCAATATTTAAATTTTATTAACTCTTAAAAAAAAATTAGCTTAAAAAAGGTTTTCCTTCCGAAACATTTTTTTTTTTTTTACTAAAAATTTAGTTCCTTAAAAATATTAGTGAAAAATGAAGTAAAATAAGAAAAATATTGAAAGGTATAAACAAACTAAAAGATTGAAGAAAAAATGAAACAAGAAAATGAATAAAAGAATAAAACGAACAAACAGATTTAGTAAAACAAAAACAAAATAAAAAAAATCAATTAAAAGCAAAGTACCGAGTTAAAAGAAAAAAAGTTTGAAAAATGTTTGAAATAATAATAAATTGAGAAACCTAATAAAAACATAAAAATAAATTGTTACAAGTTTTCTACTCCTTTCTGTTTCCGTCAAAAATAACAAAAAATAATTATTTTTTATATTATTTTGCAGAAGTTTTTGTGTTTGCCTTTTCATTTGCATAAAGTTTATTATTATTTGTGTTGTTGTTGCTAATTATTTTTATTGTTGTTTGATGTTGTTATTGAGTGTTTTCATTTTTTTTTTAAATTAATTTAATATATATATATATTTTTTAATGTTTTATACTGTTTTTATTTTCAATTTTTATTAATTTCTTTTTTTTTTTTTTATTAAATAAAAAATAAATAAATAGGTAGAACATACAAGGAATGTTACTAAATTGACTCAGGATTTTGTACAGATTTTGTATAGATAAAAGCATGTAAAGATTTGCAGATTGGAGTTAAATTTACTTAAAATTCATGTAATTACTTGAAAAATTACTTTTGCTTATGAAAAAACTTTAAAAACAATTCTTACATAGTTTTTAGAAATTTTAAAAAAATCAATATCTGACGAATCTTTTAACAGTTCTGCACGTGGAATTTCTCTAAATAAAAAAGACTTATTTATTCATTATTTATTTTATTCTTATTTGCAGTAATATGTAATATAATAAGTGTAAATTAAAGTAATGTGAAATTAAAAAAATAAACAAGTAATAAAACACAACAATTAATACTTTATTTCTTTTATTTCAGCCATCACTTTTGCACGAATAGATTTGTCCAGTTTTGGCCTACCATTTTTAACACATTCTTTATTTTCTTTTTCTATTTTCTTTAATCTAAAAATAGAGATTCAGCTGGTAATTAAATTTTTTTTAATTTATATTTCTCTTTAGATCTATTAAAAGTAAAAAAAAATTATTTTTACACTCAAAACATTTATGCTACTCGCAAAATATTCTAAAATATTTCATTTTTACTTGTAAATACAATTTAATTATAATTCTTTATCAAACATATATACTTCAATGGAAATATATTTAGGATAAAAAAAAAAAATCCAGATATTATGCAAGGAAATACATTAGTATAATATATGCAAACCGCTTTATGTTTTTAAATGTTCAATTTAGAGGTTTAAGTCGAATAAAAATCGTGTTAAAAAAATATCAATAGGTATGTATGCAATCGATTCCATTCAAAACAAAATAAAAACTGTTATTTCATCTTTTAGCTTTTTATTTTTTTTTGAACCTGAAAAGATCCATGAATAAAGGCTGTTAGAAAATTAATTTCCCACTTTAAATACCAAAATTAGAAAAACCTCCTAAACAGTAAAAAAAAACTTGCTATGATATGTTAAAATAAACTTACAAAAATAAAAGTTCCATAAAGAAAACCAAAAATATGTATGCATACTTTTAAATACCCAGCTTTAGAATAACTCATTGTCCTATATGCGGATCCTGTGTTTCGGTTAAATATTATTTCTTTACCTTATGGAGTTTGTTCAACATGTATAAAATGTCCTAATTTAAAAAGGAAAAAAAAAAGTTTTCGACTACATATATGTAAACACTGCATTAAACATAAGAAACACTTTTGGATTCGAAATCATGTTTTTTAAAACAAAGAAGATTCCTTGACAATTTCAAGAAGATAAATATGAAAGCTAGATAGATATATAAGGAATTTCCCGACTTTAATAAAGATATTCAGAAAATTGTCACAAAAATATGCAATTTGCATCAATATCTGATGGAATACCCAACTCACAAACTTTGTAAAAGGTTGAAAATTTTACATCATGTAGTCATATTCCATCATGTTTTTAGAAGAAAAAAAGAAACTGCTGGAAATTCTCAGAATTCTACGCAACTAAGCTTTTAACAAAAACATCATTAAAACTATGAAAAGATTTGGACCTTCCGAGCTAAGCAAATACCATGAAGACACATGGAAAAGCTTTAAAATATGGCTGTAACCTACTTTAGTATAAAGATTTTAAAAAGAGTTCCACCAATGTAAAAAACCAGAAATAAAAAAATGTTTGTAGAAATGAATAAATTAGAATTATAATTAAAACTTATTCTAGGTTTAAATAAAACAACAACAAAAACAAAACTTATTCTAGGCTTAAATGAAACAACAACAAAAACAAAATAACAAAAGAATTTATAAGAATTTTTTTAAAATTTCATATTAAAAAAATTTATTTAAAATTTATTTTCTCAGCTGATTAGACTATTCCAAAACTTTTTTTGTTTATTTAAAAACTTTATTTAAAATAATTTTTTCAGTTTTAACTTTGTTTCATTGAAAAAAAATTCAGTTTTATAATAATTAGATTAATTCTAAAGAGAAATTTAAAATCTATCTAAAGAATAGTTTTACTTTGTTTTTAATGGAATCCATTTCATCTAAGTACAAATATTTTTCAACACTTCTGGGCTAGCATTTAGAAGAAGTTAAAACCTCTAAATTGATGCAGTGAAAGAAATTTTATTTACATCTCCAAGGCTACTCTGTTTAAGCCTTTTTAAATAATATAATATGATAAATGGAATAATGATTGCTGGCAAAAAAAAAATTAACTTTTAACACTAAAAGTGGTAATTATAAAAGCTAGGAAAAAATATGGCACAATTATATGCACAAAAATATGGCTTTTAAAGTTTTTATTTTATTTTATATTTACCTAAGAGTTCAAAATTATGATTTTAAATTAAGCTATCAAAACAAATTACTTTTCCATAAGTGGTGCCAACATCTTCTCCAAATTATTGTTATAAACTCCATCTTCTAGAAGTATTGTCTCCTTTTTCTTCCCTAAAATAAATTTTAAAAACTTCTGGAAAAAAAAAAAAACTGACATTGTCTATAATTTGCTATTTAAACTTTATCTTCTTAACTATAAGCATTGTCTCTTTTTTCTTACCTAAAATAAAATTTAAAAACCTTTAAAAAAAAATATTATATCTACAATTTGCTACATGTGTTATTGCTTAAATCTATGTTTTAATTTTAGATAAAGATCACTTATACTTAATGGTTGTGGTAATTACAATTATACACAAATTGTTAAACAAGTACTTTTTAATTGAACTTGATTTGTAAATGACAGTTATCTAATTGGCTGTTTTAATAAAACTGTGTTTTTGATCACTAAAACTATACTACAAAGATGCTTATAACCTTGGTGAATTTTTGTAAACAGTTATTTCAGAAAACAACATTGTTGTGTCAAACAGTACAAATTTCTAAAGTTTGATGCAAAGTTTTATTAGTATTTAAAAATTGTAATAAACATTTAGGAATTTTGATAAGCATTTACAAATTAATGAATTATTAAAAATTTCATTGCTTTTCAAGTAACATAAGGGGTAATAAAAGGTACCCTAGATGTCACTGAAAATGAAGAAGAGTGTTATCCATCGAGAGCAACTTTAATACTGAAATTAAAAAGGAAGGAGTCTATAAAAAAATTTTGATTTTTTTCATGATTCTTGTTTTCATGACTTGTTTTATATATATATTAAGTTTTACCAAAATATATATCAAGTTTTACCAAAATATATATCAGGTTTTACCAAAATATCAAACATTTGACTAAGTAAATTTAATAATAAGTTACAGTCTATAAAAAAATTTTGATTTTTTTCATGATTCTTGTTTTCATGACTTGTTTTATATATATATTAAGTTTTACCAAAATATATATCAAGTTTTACCAAAATATATATCAGGTTTTACCAAAATATCAAACATTTGACTAAGTAAATTTAATAATAAGTTACAGGACTATTATCTTAACAATCAGTAAACTTTTTCTTGTTTTCTTTTTAAACTTTTTTCAAAACCATTTTATGATTTTAAAAAAATTTTATATATTTGTTATTCATTATATAAGATTTTATAGAGAAATATATTTTTGTTATTCCTTATATAAGACTTTAAAGAGAAATATTTATATTAGTTAGCATTCCTTTGTCATGCTAAAAATAATAAAACAATCTTGTAAAATAAAGATATTGAACTTGTACAAAAGGTTTTGATTAGATCCTATACTATATAATAGAACAAACTAAAATATCAAATCAAACTAATTTTAGTGGATTTATTTTGATTCAGATCGAGCGTATTACCCTGTCCCATAATAACTACAAAATTTTAAAAAATGTTAGTACAATAATTGCATCAATACAAATGGCTACATAATGTAAACTATTTTATTACATAAAGATTTTCACATAAAAAATTTTACCACTGGTTTTTTATAACAAAAAATGAAATATAATAAAAAGTTGATTACAAAAAAAAATAGTATAAGTGGCACCCAAATTGATTTGTTTGATCTAATTTAAAAACAAGTATATGAGCTATTCCTCCAAGCTGTATAAAATAAAGCATAAAATAATATAATTTATATTTGATTAAAAATATAAAACGATCATCAAAAATAAAATAGACATTTTGGCATTTTAAAAAAAAAAAAATGTTAAATTGTTATTCTCTTGCTCTTTGAGAATAATTTTTTTGACATGAACGTTTTTTGAAAAATTACTGTAAGCAAGAGAGCAACTAATTAAAGTGTATTTGTAATTAAAATATGAACAAGCGAGCTAAATGCATTGACCACAATGCGGTGAAGCAAATTTAAAACATGTTAAATAAAATTAAAAAAAAAAAATTTTTTTTCCTTTAAGAAAAGAAAAAAAAAATTATGTTTTTAAATGCAAGTTTATTGATAAATTAACTAGACATTAAACATAATAAAACATACAAGGCTTTGAAGGTTTGGTAAATGAAGGAGTCCATAATGCTGCAGCTTTCTTCTCTTTTGTATCTTCATTGTCTGGTGGACCCTATTTAATTTAATGTATTTAGAGTAACATTTATTATTTCAACTTCATTTTAATTGACTTAAATTTGAACTATCTTATATATCAATTTTTGGTTATATAATCAAAATTATTCAACCAAATTTTAGTTTAAAAGATATATTATACAAATTATAACTTAAGCCCTAAAGTCCCAGCGCTGGAAATAATTATTTAAAGGTTGCTTATCAACACTGATCAGCTGAGATGAAAAATATTGAAAAGATTAACTTTTTTTCTGAATGTTCAAATTTAATTTTTGTAGTTTTTAACTAAATTTTTATAACCATAACACTTTATGTATTCCACTTTTGAAGTTTGCGCAATACTTTAAAGGGTCATTTTATTATAAAGCCTGATAATCCACACAAAAAAAAAAAAAATTAATTTCTTAATAAAATACAGTAAGAATTTTTATATTTTGCTTTTCACTCTCAATAAATCTTTTTACTTCACCATTTCAACATATTATTTTGAATGGCCTAAAAAAAATAATAGTTTTTTAACAACCTGCTAAAGAAAAAGTTAAAGTTTTACTTCTTCTTAGAAAAATTAAATTTTTACTTTTAACTAAAACACTCTCTAAGAAAAAAAATTTTTTTTTTTCCAAGTTTGTGTTTTAGATACTGATTAAAAACTTAACTTTTTTTCATAGCAGGTCTTTTCTTTACAAAAAAAAATTGCAATTAAAAATAGTTATAGATGGAAATATCATTTTTGTTAAAAAAACTTGTTAAAAAAGTTTTGGGTGATTCAAAATATTGTGATAATGATTTTTCTAAGAAAAAAAAATTTTTTTATTATTTTCTTTGCGGATGATTCAAATACTAATTTCTTATTATTTTTTGCCTGCCTCTATTTTATGATTATAATTTATTTTATACTTTCTATTTAATAAATTTTATTACTTTTGACATTTGATCTCAAACTTTTAAGATTTTAAAATAATTCAAACAAAAGTGAATAGTTATTTTACTAAAATTCATTTGATCGCTATATTTATTATTTGAACTTTAAAAAAAATGTTAACATTTCTTGTTACTATTTCAAATTCATTTCATTCAAAAATATTTGAATCATTTATAAAAATTCATTAACATTTAATTAACTAATTAAATTTTTCTTCTGATTTTTAAAGTCAGTAAAACAGCTACGATCTCAAATTACACTTACTCCGTCAATAAAAAATATTTAGTAATTTTTATCATTCTGTATTTTTGCATATTTAATAATATTTGCTATTTTTATACTGTTAACTAAAGTTATGGTCTCAAAACTATTTTTAACTTAACAAATTCAATTTTCTGTGTTTTGAAGATATTTGAGTTTTTTATTATTTAGTTTGCTTTGTGATTCTTGCTAATCAAAGCCTTTATCTAGGATTTCAGATCACTGCTTAAACACTGTTTTTAATAGTTCTGTATTCAAACTTTAACAAAAAGTAACAGGCAAATTTCGACTATGTAGTAGCTGGCAAATTTCGACTATGTAGTAGCTTGCAAAACATGCCAATCTGTTTAATCTGAAGAGTAAACACTTCTTGCATAAAGATACTATAAAAATAATAAAAAGCTAAACAAAACAAATTGTATGTAAAATATTGAACAACAGCAAACGCGTATAATTACTAAAGTTAAATAACAAATTTACAAGGTTTAATTTAAACTTTACCAGTGCAGTTCCATCTTTAAAGTATGGATTGCTGAATTTTCCTATGCAGGCTTTACTCAAGCCATCGCTGGTTTGAATTCCTTCATCAAAGTTTGATAGTTCATCCTACCATAAAAATGTGAAAAATAAATTTTTCTAATTTAAAGAAAAATAAATAACAACATATACATGTCGTTTTGAAAAAGGTACCATAATTTGGAATGAGGAAAAATACTAAAAGTTTTAGTGTAAAATATCTTTATTTAATAGTTTATGTTAAACAAAAAAACTATTTCTGATTTTGTTATCCATGGTAACAAAACCTTTGACTCATCATTTTAAAATTTTGAATTGAGCTATTTTCTTTTTATCTTTAGATTCAAGAACTTCAAAAATAGTGAGATTTCTTCTAAATTTCAACAACTTTAAATGGTACTGATTTCCAGTCATTTTCTCATACTAGAACTTAAATTATTCATGAAAAGTATCACTACAAAACCTATAATATGCCCAGATAAGGAATTTATTGTCTAAATTTTTCTATATTGTCTAAATATTGTCAAAAGAGACCAAAACCATATTATATATTAAGTTAATATATATATATATATATATATATATATATATATATATATATATATATATATATATATATATATATATATATATATATATGTATATATATATATATATATATGTGCAATCCATGGTAATGGAACAGAAAACTTATTTTAAAAATTAAAAAATGACTAAAATACATTGAATATAGTAAATATACCTGTACATGTCGATTTCTTTTTAAGGCTAGATCAACTTTTTTCAATTCCTCGATCAGAAGATTCTTTTATGGAAAAAAAAAAAATCAAAAATTATTATATTAAATTTATATAAAAATATGTGTATTAAATTGTTTATAGTTTTAAAATTTAACTCAACTTTCTTATTTTATATAGATGTTGACTACTAAAGATGGAAGCTACATACATTTTAAATTGTATTAACTGTGTATTATATATACTCCTCTACATATCACAAATTTTTATAAAACCAAAATCACATCAGTTTTTTGTAAGATATCCTTTACAATCAAGAATGGCTTGGCATTTATGAGGCATAGAGTCAACTAAATGAATGCAAACATCAATGGAAATTGAGTCACATATTGCCTTGGTTTTATTAAATAAATCAGCATAATATGTAGGCTTGATTCCTTTCATTTGACAGTCAACATGTTTCCATAGATGTTCAATGAGATTTAAGTCAGGTGATTGGGATAGCCACTTAAAAACATTAGTTTTACTCTTTTTGAAAACTTTAAAATCGATTTGGCTGTACGTTTCGGATCATTATCCTGTTGGTATATTCATCCTCGAGACATTTTATCCTTTGCATAAGGTAATAGTCTTATATATATCTTTGTACTTTTCTTGATTCATAGTCTCAATAATTCTATGAAGAGGATCAACTCTATCCCAGCTAAATTATTCCAAAACCATTACATTACCTCCTCCATGTTTTATGGTAGGCAATTCGTATTTAGGATCATATCTTATACCTACTAGATTTCAAACATACCTGATTCCATCTGATCCGAACAGCATAAACTTGCTTTTGTGTGACGTAAAATTCCATAGAAACATCTCATTTGTACGTTTATACCAACAGTCCCCAAACACGGATTTTCTTTACTTAGTTTCACAAAGCATTTTATCCTGATAACGCGTTGTTTTGCATAACCTTCCTGGTTGATTTTTATTCTTTGTAGATCTAGTAAGCCCATATCTCTTGATAGTTTGTACAACAGCAGACTTACGAACTCCATAAAGCTGTGCTATTTTACGAAACGAATTTTCATTTTGAACTGATCTCAAGATCAACTTTTCACTGGAGATGAGACATTTCTAGATCCCATGATCTCAATTACTTATAAAAAAAGTTTGTAAAGTATTTCCACAAAGTATTTGTTTTTAAAATCAACAAACTAACAATTTTGTGGAGAAAATGTTAAAATCTTTAACTTGTCAACAAACTTTTGAACTTATCAAAAATCCTTATTTTGTAAACTAATTTTAAAATATTAATTAAATAATCATTATTTATTCAAAACATAATTGTTGACCTACAAACCTTTTCATTGGTATATAAGATGGTGACTTAAGTGGTTTAAGTGCTGAAATATTTGTAAAATTTAATCTATTTATGCCTGTCCGCAAACTTTTGGACGAGACTGTATATGTATATATATATATATATATATATGTATATATATATATATATATATATATATATATATATATATATATATACACACACTCTCTCTCTACATATAAAACATATAACAACAGACACTTATAATAAACCTTCAATTTTTACAGCCTTCAGCAAATAAAAAAAATTATTTTGTATATATACACATATATGTTTATTGTTGTTGTTTTTTCAATATAATGATTGGTATACAGCGGTGGCCAAAAATTAAAGACCACTCATTTATTTTTCAAAATTTATTTTTAACCTTAGTATAATTTTATTTTGGAAAAAGGTATCAAAAAAAGAAAAACATTTTAAGAAAGAATTTTTATTGTATTTTATATTTATTATAAAGGAATTTATAATTTTTTTACAAAATAATGTTAAAAATTAAAAAACTGACTAGTAAAAAACATAAATGGGAAAAAAAACTGGACAAAATTTTAAGATCAGTTTCAAAAATATTTCAAAAAGCAATAAAAAAATAATTTAGACGTGTTGTTCCTCCATTTGTTTTCAAGCACTCTTGTACTCGTTCTGGCATTGAATTCATTAAAGTTTTGATCACTTCATCAGGCACATTTTTCAAATGATGAGAGATAGAAAATTTTAAATCTTCCAAATTGTAAAGTTGTTCTTTACCAAACTTGTGATCAAGCCACGACCATAAATTCTCTATTGGATTCAAGTCTGGACTATTCGCAGGCCATTGAAGCACTTGAATTTTATTAGAATTGAACCAATCACTAACAACATGCGCTTTATTATACGGCGCATTATCTTGCTGGAAAATAAATCCATCTTGCAACTGCCATAAATCAATGCTAGGAATAAGCGAGTTTTCCAAAATTTCGATGTACCTTTCTTTGTTGAGTCTACCATCGAATAAACGAAAAACGCCAACTCCACAGGCATTCATACAGGCCCAAATGCCTATTGAACCACTGCCTTGTTTTGTTCGTTTTAAAATGCATGATTCATCTAACCATTCGCTTGGAAGTCTACGCAACATTACGCCACCTTTTCTGTTGTCTACCTCAATGTTCATTTCATCACTAAAGACCACACGGCTTCACTGATCTGTTGACCAATTTTTATGTAGTTTGCACCACTCTTTCCTGGCAAATTTTTGTTTTTTATTTAAGCGTTGTTTTTTTGCAGCAGCACGCCATAAATAATTTAAATTGTGGAGGACCCTTCACACAGTTCTAGGGCTTGCTTTCAGACCATTTGACAGTGTCCATTTCTTAGACAAGTCTGTAGATGATGCTTGTCTGTTTTCTTTCATTAATCTCACTAACGAGCAAACATCATGGTCATTTGAAATTTTATTGCATCCAGTCCTATGACGATCATTAATTGACCGGGTCTCTTTGTATCGTTGAATTATGTTAATAATGCAAGAGTGAGACCTTCCGAGCTTTTCTGCTATTTGTCTGATGCTATAGCCTTCTTCTTTTAATACAAGAGCCACATATCTGTCTTTTTCTTCAATCTTTGCACGCATTTTTGCAATATTTTTATATCCTTATTGCAATTCAAAAAATAAATGTTTATTTGATATCGAAACTCAGGTTTCGACATTTTATTTAGTAGCCAACATAATAAGCAATTAAGACAGTTAAAAAAAATAATGGATTATTATTTTTAATAAGTGCAAATTAGAGATTTGAAAGTGGTCGTTTAATTTTGTCCAATTTATTTAAAGAAGATTTATAAGTACTCACCAGTTTTTTAAAAAGTTAAACGCTATTTAATTAGAACTAGATTAAAAAAATTATACCACTTTAATCCGTATGTTTTAATTAACAAGATATTAAAAAAAAATTTATTATGTCAATTAGAATCTTCTTAATTTTAATTTAGAGATTAAGAAACCAACTAAAAAATTAGTGGTCTTTAATTTTTGGCCACCGCTGTATATATATATATATATATATATATATATATATATATATATATATATATATATATATATATATCATAATTTAAAATGTGTAAAATATCAAAACATGCAAAGAGCCATAGCACAGTTAGCACGGATCCTGATAATGCCAACCTAGTTGACCCAAGAACGCCACTTATATGGGGTGATAGCGTATACATCAAGGCACCTTGTGATTTGCTTTTGGAAGTGTTGTTTGAACTGGCTTATGCATAGCATAAACTCAAATAGTCAACTTTCCAACCCGCTTTTCAGACAACCCGAATCATTTACCTTCTCTACTCGAACTATGTCTTGTTTCTGATCCTAGTCAGTGCTCAGTTTCCTTACATTCGCCCTTAGGTGCTTCTAATCACCTAAGGGCGATCCAGTTTGATCACTCTAAAACTATTATCTCATTCTTCTTCATTACCTGAATCCCCCTATTATTGTACCCCTTACAACTACAGTAAAGCTGACTGGGATACTTTCCGTGGTTTTCTTTGTGATGGCCCTGGGGTAGAAATCTTTTGTCTTCCTGTTGACAAATGTGCTTCTTACATAACTTCGTGGACTTAGGCTGGCATGGAATCTTTTGTTCCCTTTCAACGATTCCAGGTCAAGCCTCACTCTCCTCCATGGTTTTCACCACACTGGGCTGCTGCGATTGCCAATTGAAACCGTTACTTCCATATTTATCAGCAAAAGAATTCTCCAGAAATCAGATGTCAGTTCATTACTGCTAGAAACCATTGTAAAAAGGTTTTGTCTAACGCCAAAGCCCGCTATTCTCAGGTCATGAAATCTCGTATTTCATCTCAAAATTTAGGCTTTCGTGACTTCTGGAGAATCTTAGTATTAATAAAAAGGGCAAATCTTTAATTCCATCTCAGTTGTATGGTTCAGACTTTGTCACCTCACCTAAAGACAAAACTTAATTGTTTGCTAAGAATTTTTCATCAATATCACCTATTGATTCCATTAGTTGCGTTCTACCTGATATTGCCAAAAAAAAAGGTTGATCCATTGCTTGACATTTGTATCACTCCAGCTTCTGTATCTAAAGTGATTTCCTGCCTAGATTCTTCTACAGCTTGTGGCCCGGACAACATACCTGTTATTGTCTTGCAGAAGTATTCTCCAGAGCTGTCCTCTATATTCTCAAAACTATTCAACAAGTGCTTATCAGAGTCTTGTTTTCCAGCCTGGAAAAGCGGCATCTGTTATCCCTATCTTCTAAAATTCTGGAGAGCGATTTGATTCGTCTAACTACCGTCCCATAAGTCTTTTTCCTATCGTAAGCAAGGTTTTTGAATCTTTAATTAACAAACACTTAATTTCTGATCTTGAATCTGATAACTTACTTTCTGACAATCAATATAGATTTTGATCTTCTCGTTCTACAGCTGATTTGCTAACAGTAATAACTGATAGGTTTTATTGTGCATTAGATAAAGGTGGAGAGGTTAGGCCATCGATCTTGACATTTCAAAAGCTTTTAATAAAGTTTGGCATGCTGGTCTTCTCCATAAGCTTTCTTCTTATAGTGTATGTGGCAACTTCTTTAAGATTATTGAATCCTTCCTTTCCAATTGTAGTATAAAAGTTGTCCTCGATGGACAGCACTTTTCTTCTTATTCTGTAAATTCAGGGGTTTCTCAAGATTCTATCCTTGGCCCTATACTCTTTTTAATTTACATTAACGATCTTCCAGATATTCTCACATCTAAGCTGGCATTGTTTGCTGATGATACTTCCATTTATTCTTGTCATGATAAGAAGCCAACACTCTCTGATTGGTTGGAGGGGTTATTTGAGCTTGAATAGGATCTCACTTCTGCTACAGCATGGGACTCACAGTGGCTGGTGAACTTCAATACAGATAAAACTCGGTTTTTATCACCCAATCATTATCGCAATAATTTAGATCTTCCTATATTTATGAACGGTGATGTACTCGATGAGTCATCCGCTCTTTATCTTCTAGGATTAACTCTTAGATCTTTCTTGGAAACCATATATCAAATCTGTTGTAAAATTAGCATCTGCTAAGGTTGCATCGCTTTATCGAACTCAACACTTTCTTACTTTGGATTTTATTCTCTATCTCTATAAATCTCAAATCCAGCCTTGAATGGAATACTGTTGCCATATCTGAGGCGAATCTTCTAATGATGCCCTTTCTCTTTTAGAAAAGGTGCAAAAATGCATTGTAAACCTAGTTGGCCCTGCTCTTGCAGCCAACCTCTAACTATTATCACATCGGCATAATGTTGCTTCTCTTTCTCTTTTCTACAAATATTACAATGGGCAGTGCTCTAAAGAGCTAGTGTCTCTTGTGCCATCTACTAAAATTCATTCTCATGTTACTCGTCAATCAAGTCTCGTCCATTTTCTGTGACTGTTCCTAAGTGCTCCAAAAACACTTATTTATCTAATTTTTTACTTCGAACATCAGCTCTTTGGAATTCGCTTCCTTCATTTTGCTTTCATGATTTATATAATTTGCAATCCTTTAAGTCGTCCGTCAATCGTTATCTTGCTCTAAAATCTTCATCTTTTCTCTTCTAATAACTTCCAACTTTAATTAGTGGTTGCTTGCAGTCTTGTTGGAAGCAAAGATGTTTAAAAAAAATATCTTAACATTTCCTAAAAAATAAACTAACATAGTATACTCTTTTATAGAGTATATTAAGTTGGTTTGTAAAAATATTGTATTATTAAATATATAAAATAGTATATTAAATATAACTTAATATACTATTTTAGTCAAATACTCTTCAATACTTTTTACATACAATATTAAAATTTATAATTAATAACAGTAGTAAAGGATTAAAATGGGTAAAATGTTTATTATAAACCATATACTATGATTTTTTGCTGCTTTATCTTATAAATCTCAGTTATAATAGTATAAATAGCAGTTCTTTAAATATGCTTACTGTTCAGATCAGCTATGCAGCATAACAATCTTTCTTTGTACTCTGGATAATTATTGTTTTGTTTTTACCTTAACCAATTTTTATAAAACTCTTGATGAGCAGTGTTGACAGTTTGCTCACAATAGGGCTCCAAGGAGGATCCTTTGTGACTGATGAAATCTTTGATGTGGTAGAAGACAGCATAAATTTCTGTTGTTACACCTGCACCATTAATCATTAAGTAACACCTTTTGAAATTTTTAATTATTTTAGCGAAATACAGCTGGATAAACCCAAAGCAAGCTTTTACAACTACATTGAATGCTTCAATCATGTGAAGAATGTTGGTAACCGAGTTTGTATCAGGAAGTTGCTGGAGCACATCCACAACTAAAAGAGGCCTCCTGCAATTATTTCCCTTAAACTAGCCCCCATGATACAGGTTCAGTTAAATGTGGAGTGCAACTAGTCACTTAACAGCTTCTATCAAAGCAGTTTTAAGTATCTTGAAAAGATGATTGACTTGTTTAATGTTGGAATGAGTTTCAGGCAAATCTTCTGATACGGCATCAAGAATTTGTCTCTTAACTCTAGGGTCTTTACCAGCCCTTTAGTGAGTGGTTGTTTTTTAAGGGGTTAGCTGGTATCAACCTTTAACGCAGTATCTACAATGCTTAGACAAAACTTGAGAAAATCTTTACCACCATCAATTCCAAGCTTAAAAAATATCCACCAGAAATTTTGCGAGATTGAATAACACGATTCATAAGTCTTGATAAATCATTGCAGTGAGAAAAAATTTAAAGTGTATCAGAAAGTGCACCTTTTAAGTTGATTATTTTGAAGTCACTGCAGATGAAATAATCACTTAAGTGTTGACCTGCTCTTACAAATTCTTATAAAAAGTTTGCCATTTTACTGCTTGATGTTTGGTTTATAGTTATGACCAGTTTCTTAAACCCGTTTGATTGTCCCGTATTTATTGTACATTTACAAGAGCTAGAGAAGTCAATTTTGGAGTGCTTGATAGTAGTCGGACAATACATTAACCTAAAACTAAAACATACATATTTTATCTTATATTAAACTTTGTTCAGAAAATTGTTAAAAATACACATTTTGTCTCTTTTTTTAAAGATTTTCTTTGAATATATATGTAAAAATTATTTAAGTACCAAATATTTACCTGGGGTAATTGTAAGTATGGGCCTGCCCGATGCTTTAGCAAGTTGAATAGTTCCTTCAGGGAATAATTCTTTATTGGAAATAACTTGAGATACAAATTGTTCTGCTGCTCTGGCAACTTTTGCTGCTAAAGATTAAAGGTTTTTTGTGAACTTTATTTTAGAGCATTGGTGGGGCAAACTTTTTCCTAACGGGCAGAGGCATAGGCTGCAACGTACATTTGGTTCTTTATTAATGGTGGTTTGCTCTTCGTGAGGATGTTTTTCTTGCAGCTTTAAATGACCAATTTGGCAGATTAGCCAATAACATATCATGCCTTTTGTTTCAGGTCTCACTTGTATTGAATTACAAACAAAGAAGGGAGTATAACTTCTTTTCCCTCTTGTTTCCTGCACAAAATTGTTCTACACGATTTGCAGAGTCCTTGTGCTACCCAAGAATCACTAATACTGATCTTTGTCTTGTACAGTACTGGTTATTACTACAATACTGGTAATACTACAATACTGGTTATTAGATCTGCTTAGAAAGCTGTAAGCTGTCTTAAACATTTTTTCAGACGGCAAGCACACAAATCTTTGATTTTCATTGTGAACCATTCTTGATTTGGCATTGTGGCAATTCACTAAATCCAACTTTACTAAATCAAATTATCCCTTTTACAAAATTTAACCTGAATTTATATTGGATAACAATCCATTAAGATAACTACAAGTATTATTAATTACAAGCAATTAAAATCAAGGAAATAATTACTTAAATTACAAAGAAATAATTCTTACATAAATCTTTCCCATAAAGGAAATAATTGTTTAAATTAATGACACTTGTCATACTTATTGACATTTTAGATGAGATTTTATTTGATGACGCATTCCTACAAAAGATTTTTACTGCTCTTCAAAGAACTATTCTCCCTTTCATTGGATTTTTCTCTGACTGGCCCCCTCCAAACTTTTTATTTGTCAACTATTTTAGTTATCTAAATTTTATATTTTTTTTTATATAGGTATCTTTATAAAAGCTTTTCAACCATTTTTTTTATATAGGTATCTTTATAAAAGCTTTTCAACCATTTTTTTTATATAGGTATCTTTATAAAAGCTTTTCAACCATTTTTTTTATATAGGTATCTTTATAAAAGCTTTTCAACCATTTTAGAAAGTTTAGAAAACGCTAATATTTTGACGCAATGCATAAGCCAAATCGAACCACGCTTTAAATAACAAATCAATATTTTGGTAAAAATGTAGTTGTAGCAATAAAATAACTATAACAAAAATAAAAATGGTATACAAATAATTATAACAAAAATAAAAATGGTAGTTGTAGCAATAAAATAATCATAACAAAAATTGTTGGTACTACATAGCAGAACACTCATGTAACCATTATTTTGAAAATAATGACCAAATATCACAGTTATCACTAACATTTTAAAAAACTGTAACTTTTTTATACTACAATCTATATCATGATAAACAA
>NC_088931.1:16895000-16987500 GCF_038396675.1 Hydra vulgaris
GTGTGTGAAACAATCCAAGTAAATAGAAGTGAGTTTCCAAAGAACTTCAAGGATGCCAAACTTTCATCAACTTGATGAATGGTTGTCAATTTCAAGGATGACAACCATTCATTAACTCAAAAGGGATACTGTAAAAGCTATCATGATTCAATGCTAAAACCAACACATGGGTGGTGTGGATAAATGTAACCAATGGTTATCATACTATGATTTGAATTGCAGAAAGGGATATTAATAAAGATATATATTAATCAGTAAAATGGCAAAAAAAAAAAATATTTTTTCTAGACTTTTTGAAATGTTTATTGTTAATAGGATGTTATTATTTTTAAGAATTTTCCTGAGTTTAAAAAAAAGAAATACTGTTATAAAAAATTTAAAGAAATATTAGTTCATGAAATGGTTCAGCGCTATATTGACCTCAAAGTGAAAGGTCTAATTGGCAAGACAGGTTGTACTAGTTTGGAGCCAAAGTCTGAATCAAAGATTGATGTTTTGGATAGACAGACAAACACTTCCTATCCCAAGGAAAAAGATTCTTTCTATACTGACAATTATTATATATTATATATTATACATTGCTATTAAAATATTTATATATTATACATTGCTATTAAAAGGTATTAGTTAAAATTGTATTTGCAAAAAGTCAATACAAAAGAATAGATGCTTACTTTTCAGTATTTTGTAAATAAAAAATTAATTTTGAACATTTGGTTTAAACTTGTCAATTAAGCTGCCATAAGTTTATGAAGTTAATGATTTCCAAAAGCTAGGTCACAATAATTCACTGAACTAATTCAGAAAAGATTCAAAAATAATATTTAATAAAGTGCCCTTTAGACTATATTCATATAAAAAGCTACTCCATGCATACTTCATTCTCCGTACTTTTCTGGTGCCGTACTGTCTACTGAAATATTTTGTCATTATCCCAAAATATTTTGCATTTTTGTAAAAACACGTCTAGTCTAGTATTTTCACTTAAACGCACAATAAATATTTTAAATAATATTTTAAATAATAATAATAATATTTTAAATAATATTTTATTCAAAATGTTATTTCAAGATTATTACATATTTTTAAAAATTTCAAAGTCTCAAAATGTCCACAATAAACAGAGCCTTTATAGGAAAAACATTTGGGTGGTGGTACCCCCTGTTCTAAAAAAATTAAGCAGAAAATCTGTGTTTTTTTGCGAAAAAAAAACAATATTTGTTGTAAAAAACATTTTAAAAAAAAAAAAAGGTCCTCAAATTTTAATTTGGATGGTGCCCAAATACAGGTGATGCTGTCAAAAATGGTCTAAAATAGCCCCTTGTTCTAATATCAATTGTTACTGAGTTAATGGACAAAATGTAAAAATAAAATTCTAGTAGATTTAGTGAAAAATTTTGAGCACAACATTTGAAGGCTGAAGCAGAGAGTTTCACAACCCTTTGGTACTGTTCTGCATTATCTATAATCATACCAAGTGTCCTAAAAAACATAGATCAAAATTCTGAATGTAAATATCCAGCAAGACTTTTTCATTGCGCAAAAGAAAATAATTTTAATAAGGATAAACTGAATCCTAATTATCTTGTATGATTACAGATTGTGAAAGCCTGCATATCCTGCTTTGACAGTTGAAACCAACTGCAATGGTGAGTAGAGGAAGCTGCTTCAATTCCAAAATAAACATTAGCAATCTTTACGTTTAATGCTAAGAAATACTTCTCTACCATAATCCCCAATAAATTTATCATATGCTTGATATTGTGATTATTCTCTTTGACATCTTGAACAACAGCTATAATGATAATTTATATATATATACTATAAATTTATACTATAATGATAAGTTTCTCCTCTGCCCTTGAACTTGTCATGCTTTAAACTCTCTTTGCAGGAGAATTAGGTCTTACTTTTATCAGTTGCATTTCAGTTGCCCTTGAAACATCACAAACTGTGCATTCACATGTAAATTGACTTTTTTTAATAATGGAAATTCTTACTTAAAAAAATTCATATGGTGCTGGAAGATCTGGTTCTTTTACACCTTTTTTAATTAGCATGAGAGTTTTTCTGTCATAAGAAAGATATACCAGTTGGATAACATTGATCAGCCAAGTTCAAATTTGAGATGAAATAATTTTGAACTCTTCTACAGGTTGGTCCAGTGAATTCTCTAATTGCTTATGTCTTTCTCAAAGCAAACAATACACACTTTATTTAAATTATTCTTGTGGTTTTATGCATGAGTAGACATCCTTGAAGTACTGGTGGCATGAAATGTCTGTCTAGGCAGATTTTTTTCTTTAATAACATTAAAATGTTCAAAAACTTTATTTTTACACTTTAATATACACTTCTATACTTCAATAATATGAATAAGAATAAGCTTTTACAAAATTTAATAATCTTAAAATAATTTAAAAATTTAGAATTGTTCCTAGACAATTACATATTTTATTACATATTTTATTTATTCATTAAAAAACTAGAAATAAGAATAATACTACAAATTCATCGCCCTGAGATGAAAACTATCTACAGCAATAGCAAGATTAATATTATAAAACCACGTGAAAAACCTAAAATTTTCACTCTCTCAGAAACCATTGAATAAAATGACACCTTACAAAGGTGTTTAAGCCAGAGGATATAGAGCAATTTGATATCTCTAACAACAATTATGATCCTGCCACATTCCATGTGATTAATGAACATGATGTCTACCTAGCGTTAGCAAAAATTGAAATACCAGCTAGTGAACCAGACGGTATCCCAGGAACAATTCTAAGAGATCACGCCATTATTTTAGCTGCCAATCCCCCCCTTAACTTTATTCTACAATCATAGCCTTGCTCAACTTAAGTTTCCATGCATGCATGGAAAAAGGTTTTGGTAACTCCAATTAAATCAAAAAAAAATCTTTGCAACGCTGCAAAGAAATTAGAGAAGATTGCATTCAAGCAATGGTCACACTCCATCCTTTTGTGGCAAATGAATTTAAATTACTGGACACTGCTTTAACAATTGTATTTATGTCATCGTTCTTAAAAGATTGTTGTTTCCAATGTTTTTCCAACTTCCGTCTCCTGGACCAATACCACAAATGGAGTTCCACAAAAGTCTCTAATCAGACCATTTCTTTTCATCGTGGTAGTCAATGGTATGTCAGTCCTTGACCAACCCAGAAGTCTCTTAAACTTGTATGTGATGACACTTCATTATATCGAATGTAACTATCCATCACCTGGCATCATATACTATCCATCCTGATTTAACAAGGAAAACTTATCTAGCCTTAGTCTTTTTGCATATGACTTACACTTGGCCTGTGTTTTGCAATATTTCTAGCTCTCAATTCATGAAACTTTTAACCATAGAGAAACATGCAGCAATCATATGAAACAAGCGCCCATGTTAAAATCAACCCTTAAAGCATATTAAAGACATCTGCCTCAAATTAATCAAAAGAGTTGCTAAATTGAATAATCATACTCTTCGAGCATTGTTTTTAGTTAGTGAAAAACCTAAGTAACTCTCATAAACTGCAAAAATTCCACCAAAATTGATTCAATTAATAAAATCTTTTGCAGGTTTTTGTAAATTCTCATAAATACCTAAATATTGATTTTATTTATAAAGGAAATAATAATAATAATATTGCTGATGTACTTATTATTTAATTTGAACTTGATGAAGGGTAATTCCATGTCAATTGAGCCAGAAAATTTCAAAAATGTCACCATACATCTCAGATTTGCTGATTTTTATACAGTTGAGAGTACTTAGTAAAACAAGAAATTCTTGAAAATTTTAGCTTCTAGCTCCAAGAGGATCCTGAAATATGATCATTTCACTTTCAACTGATCTTGGCCAGGCCCCTCTTGTCCTCTCAGAATTAAGAGCTTTGTTTAAAAGTTCCAAGTCACATAGCTTTAAAAATATTTGATATTTTGACTTAAAAATTTGTACCTGACTATTTTCAGGGTTGAAGAATCCAATGAAATAATCAAAAGTATAAAAAAAAAATTTTAAGTACAGGTAGAGTTCCCTTAAAAACACATACCCCCTTAAACACTACATGTATAAACTTTCAGCTCTGGGTTCCACTAATTTCAATGAAATTATTAAACAATGATTGAATCAGTATCTATAAACATCCTAGATTACAAACTAATTAAAAATTTACCTCTTTTACTATTTTAAAATACTAAAAAAGTGAATACATTGTGAATATTTTATTTTTAAAATGGTTGAATTTATGCATAATGACCCCTTACTGTATAAAAATTTAATTTTAAGTTTGCAGTTGTCCTATTTCTAGATAATGTTAGACTTGTTCTAATCCACCAATATAATATAAACTAATTTACAAACACCTAAAAATGTTTATTTTGCATTTTATTCGCAGTGCTATGGATGTAGTTTTTAAAGGGTCACTAGCTGTAAAATAGGAAATCTAGCTTTTAATACAATTACAATGTATATGTTGAATAAACAGAAGTAAGAAAAAAATAAGAAATGTATATATTTAATTCAATAATAGTATACTCTTTGAATAACATAAAATGACCATAAAAAATCATATATATATATTTCTTAACACAATAACAATGTATATTTGGAATAGCATAAAATAGTTCTGAAAAAGAGACATGCAATAAACAAACGTTTTATCTAAAAAACATAAATGAGTCATTAAAATTTGAAATGTTTGACTCAGAACAAAAATATTGTGTTTTTATTTACGATTTGGATGATGATGATGATGCAGATGCAGGAAGAATCATTGCCGGTTTCTTGTTATCAATGCGACAAGCCATTTTACTACATACAGATTTAAGAATAGAATGACATTGCGAACACTCCTTTAAAGATTTTGCAAGACATTCTTTTACACAAGAGCATTGCAGTTTGCAACGATAAAACAGTTCTTTTTCTTGGAGTTTATGTTTCTCTTTCTCCTCTGAATCACAAATTTTCTTTTGTTTTTCTCCTTCGAGAGAAGCCACTTTTGAAAGCACATCTTGAGCCTCCATAGATCCGTGCACATTAGTGACCCTTGTTGTTTTTGTTTGATTAACCTCCTTGGGTTTAACCCGGTTTACAGAAAGTAAACCAGGCACTTCTGCTAAATTGAGGCTTTTCTCATATAATTCCTCAATGAATGATTGGGACATTTCATACATTGATTTCCAATATTCGGCTGAACCATACCGTCCTTTTGTTTGCGCTACTTTTGACAGAGATCTTGGAGTTGTTGCTAAGGGTCCATCTTTTGATGTCACACTTCTTTTTTTCTTAGGAGTAGCAGATATTAGAGAAACATCATCAGTTTTATCAATAAGGAGAGCTTCTTGTTCAAACTTATCCTGTAGCTTATCATCAACATTAAGACCATTCTTACTTATACCAACTCTCCTAGCAGCTGCTACGATATTGGCAGCAGATGCCCAATTGTTCCACATTGTTCCTAGGATATTCATGAATCTTTCTCGGTTTATTGTCTGGAAAGAGAAAAAGAGTTTATCACGCGTGTTATTATAATAGCGATGGAGCTGTTGATTAGGTGCTTGGTCAAGCAGCTGTATGACTCCAGTAGTATCAGGCGGAGACACAAATAAATTAATTTGCTTTTCACTCAAAAAATTAAGAACTTTAAAGTCAAAACGTGATGAATGACCATCTGATAGAAGCACAACTGGGCGCTCTATACCTTGCTTGGTGAGATGTTTATCAAGCTTGTTATACGCAGCCAATAATGAACAGTTGTCTTGCGAACCACTTTCTGTCGTTGATATAATCAAATTTTTGATGTTACTGACAGCTTTTTGTGGTGTCATCTGGCTCGTTATGCCTTTGCCAGCAAATATTACCTGACACAATGAAACCACTCCTAAAAATATAAATATTATATTTCACTTTTTAAAAATATAATACTATAAAAGCAACAATTTTAGTTGTTAAAATTGACTCACCTGATATTGAAACAAATGGGCTTATAGTTATGCTCTCTCTGTTTTCGCGAATCATTTTTTTACCTGTCTCTCCTTTGCCAGCATAAACTAACCCAGCGGTTGTACCATCTACACCGTAGTTGATAAACTGTGGTGTTTCATCATGATTGAAAACTCTTTCTGTTGCAATATCACCGACCCATACCCTTTTTTTTATTTTTTTATAGTTCTTCATTATTCTACAAGCAATCAGTTCGTCAGCCAAGGCATCTAGGTTATAAAAAGTTATAAAATTAATAATAAAATCAAGTTACAAAAGTTATCAACGTACAAAACATATAAACTTATTCAAGTATAAAAACCAAGTTGTAGAATGAAAACACTTAAGAATGAAATTAACAATAAATCTTTTTATATTTAGGATAAACTAAAAAAAATGTGATACCAAAATTTTTACCTAGATGAGCTGTAGCCATCTCCCTAGTACAATTTAGGGCTCTGTTCATTTTAACTCGGCCTTGCCTCTTAATGACAATATCATCATGTTCAGCACGCCATCTTCTCCAAAATGATTTCCCAAGTCTAAATAATTGGAAAAAAATGCTCAGTATTTTACATCTATTTAATATCTACTGTACCCTTCTACCTGTTGGGATGTAGAGAAAATCAATGTAAAGGATTAACTTCCTTACTTTCTATTTTGTAGTGCCATTTTTCCACTTGGTGATAGTTTTAAAAACTTTCTTCCACCTTTTCCATTTTTGTTCAAATGATCTCTGATTTTCAGCACATCCAAAATAATTTCAGAAACTTTTTTCTTAGAGAGTCCCTGGTGGGCTCTGTTTTTGTTTCTGATAAAACAAACTATTTCCTTCTCATCATCTGGATGTAACACTCTCAAATGTTCCTTTTTTACATTCTTGACTTTTCCATCTAACCTTCTGTCTATTGTACCACGATCTTTAATTAAAGGAAACTTACCTGTTTTTAATGCTGCCTGTCCTCGTTTTTTATTTTCTGTGCACCAATCTACTGCCTCTGATATTTGATTTTCTTTAGCTCTTATGTCCTTTCTGTAAACTGTTGCTTCAGCTCGAGTTTCTGGCTTTGTTTTTGTTCTACTTCTTTTTCTACCAGCAGAAATCTTAAAGTTAAACTGCGGTTTTCCCATACTATTATTTAATTTAAACACTAAAAATAAAGAAGATACATAATTAATGATTACGAGCACAAAATAAACAGAAAGGTACCAGTTATAACCATTTAAACATTTCATGGTTAAAGAAGATCAGTATAAACATTTTCTCCGTTCCCAGCTATTCTAAGTGAGCCCGTGAAGAAATATTTTACCTAAAGCAATGTAGTATTTAAGGGGGAAATCATGTAGTTTTTAAGGGACTTTACTAGCTAAAATGCTATTTTTTGTTGGACTAAGTTAGTCAGCCTCCTTGTATATCATACTACACGGATTTATGACATAATAAAAAAAAGTTACAATTTTCAGAAATTTTTCATCCATATAAATACAATTATGTTCCTTGTAGTTTTTAAGGGGAATCTGTGAAAAAATTAGAAAATTCACAGTGCTAATTCTCACTAAATATGGCAAACCAAGGATAATGACTTCCAGGGAAGAAAAACCCTATATTAGGTATTTTCAAATTGAAAAAAAAATTTTCAAATAGTTGACCTGTAACAATTGTACCCCATTTTAAAAATTTGCGTAGTTTTTAAGGGAACTCTACCTGTACCTGTAATTATCAATTTAAATAACTTTAGGCAATTTTTTATATACCTGATTTTGATGCTCAAGAAACCCACGTGGCCTTGATGATATCAAAAAAAATTTTTACACATTATTCTAAATTTTATGATTTTTCACAAAACATAAGAATTTTGATCTACAAGTATATGGATTTCCAAATATGAATAACGGGGCACAGACCCCACTTTTTTGTAGCAGAATCTTGCAATACATTTTCCACTACCTTTCAGACTAGCTAGAGCTATGAAAATTTCTGTATTTTTTTAGTGTCGATAAACGAGCATTTTAAAATTAAAAAAGAGCCCAAGAAACTAGGGGAGGGGGCTGGGGGCATGTGCCCCACTTTTTTGAGCAGAATCTTAAGATGGATTTTTCACTATCTTCCAGACAAGCTGCAGCTCTGAAACTTTCAGCATTTGTGTAGTCCTGATGAACATGCGTTAAAATTGTTTCAGGTCAGACGACCAGATGGTCCATGGGGCTGAGGCACCTGGGACCATGCCCCACTTTTTTTCTTAAAAAAATTTTTTTTTTCTTAAAAACTTATTTAAGATAACTTTAAAACAATGGTCTTTAATTCTTTTTTTTTAGATTTTCATTTTTAACAGCGTTAAACATTTCATATGTTTAACAATGTTATCAATGTTTCCTAAACTTTTCGGAAACATTGATAACATTGCTTCCCAAGTTTTTGTGGTTTATATTTGTTCCATTTGGTTTTGATCATTCTATGTTCAATAATCTTTTAAAAATGTTTTAAGAAACTTAATGTTTATAAGAATTTTGATTTGCATGTATAAGATTAAAAACAGTCTAAAGTAATGATTTTAACAGAATTTTATTTTGTATAATTTAAAATTTGAATTAAAAAAGAAAAATATATTTTGCTAATTCTAAAATGGTAACAGCAAGTTGTTAACAGAAACAAAAAACATCTTGTCATTACACTAGTATAGAAGAAATTTGTTACCTATTAAAGTCATCATTAACATTTTTAACATTAACAAATTGAATATAATTAAACTTTGTGAAAAGGAAACTTTTTTTTTGTCAAAGTAAGATAAAAGAAATCACTGTTTAGTTTTGTATTACCATGGTGATTGCTTAAGTTGCTTTCATTAAATTAATTACTATTAGTTTCTTATTTTTAAATTAATCTCAAATTGTTTTTAGTGTTACAGTAAGAATGGATTCATGTGATTTTGGAAAAAAGTTAAATGATACTTGTTATAAACTAAGTTATTGTAGAAAGATTGATTTAAAGAAATTTGATTGCTATAGAGAAGATGCCAGAGAAGAATTTATTTGGAGATCTGGAATAACAGATGATAAAATTTTAACAATCTGCCTTCATGCAAAGATTTTTGGTACACACTTTGAAAAGAAGCACACAAAATGTTGTAATTTATTGGACAAGCATAAATCAAAAAGAAAAGCAATCAAAGGTAAATATTGTTGATAAAAAATTATTGTAAAATCTTTTTTGAATAATAAAATTAAAATCTACTAGTTTATAAAAGTTTGAAAAAAAGCTGATCTGGTTATGCATTATATATTGAAATAAGTACAAATAATTTTCATATTGATAGGTAATTACTAAAATCAAATTGTTCTTTTCATTTCAGGGAGTCATGTAATAACATTAGACATGGCAAAACAATTAAGAATTAATTTTCCAAATGTTGTGCCTGGATATCAACTTTGTCGGAGCTGCTTTGATGCTATAATCAGTAAATTTCATGAACAAAATAATTGTGAACTTGAAGAAACTATTTCATGTGGTACTTCTGAAAAGTTACAAGAGGAATTAAATGTTAGTTTGGAAACAATAGGTGTATCCCCCATAAAACTTCATAGCATTCCAAAGCATCATGGGTTATCTGTTGCTAAAAGTAAAGTTATAAAAACAATGTCAAAGTATGAAGAGCATATTTCAAAAGTATATAATGTTAGGGAAGAAGAACTGAAACATAAAATTCCTCATACGAAAATTATTGACAAAAGTAAAAGCAATGATCTAGACAAACTAACAGCAGAAATAAAAGAAAAGTTAATTGTTTCTGACCAAAAAACTAAAATTCAGTTGTTAACATTTACGCCCGAGTCTTGGTCAAGAAATTTTGCTGCAAGATATTTTAACGTCACTATATACCAAATTAAAGAAGCGCGCAAACTAAAGAAAATAAGTGGGATTTTTTCAGTTCCAGGCACTAAGAAAGGAAAAATATTTTCAGAAATAACATTAAATAGAGTCAACAATGTATACCATGATGACGAATTTACTAGACAAATGCCTGGTAAAAAAAATTACGTAAGTATTGGTAGAAAACAACACATGCAAAAGCGCCTTACTTTATGTAATCTTAAAGAACTTTATGTTTCTTTTAAAACTAAATATCCTTAAGAAGTTATTGAATTTTCTAAGTTTTGCAGTTTAAGACCAAAATGGTGTATAACTGTTGGAGCATCAGGCACTCATTCTGTTTGTGTATGTACCCTCCATCAAAATGCAATACTCTTGACCAATGCTATACAAATAAAATGTACTTACAAAGATCTGATGACAAAAGTTGTTTGTGATGTGACAAGTAATGAGTGCATGGTTCATCGATGTCCGAACTGTCCAGGTATAGTTTTTTTAAAGAAGTTTCTGGATGCACAACTAATTGACAATGACGAGGAAGTGTCATTCAATCAGTGGCAGAAAACAGACAGAACAACATTGATCTATCAGACAACAACAATGGAAGAATACAAATTGATGGTATCAGAGGCAATAAACAAGTTAACAGCTCATTCCTACATTGCAAAATGTCAAGCAAGATATCTAAAGCAACAAAAGGAAAATGTAGCAAAAGACTGCTGTATTGTCTTAAATGACTTTGCAGAAAACTTCACTTTTGTTATTCAAGATGAAATCCAAAGTTACCATTGGTGCAAAAGTCAATGCACTTTGCTCCCTGTTGCCGTCTATTTATTAAACAAAAATGACCAACTTGAAGAAAAATCGCTTTGCTTCATGTCAGAAGATAATGAGCATGACACTAGTTTTGTGTATGAAGTTCAAACACAAATAGTTAACTATTTAAAAGAATATGTTCCTAAAATTTCAAAGATTCTTCATTTTTCTGATGGTTGTACTGCACAGTATAAAAATCACAAAAACCTTTACAATATCTGTCTTCATAAAAATGATTTTGACATTGATGCAGAGTGTACATTTTTTGCTACAAGCCATGGTAAGTCACCATGTGATGGTATTGGTGGCACTGTAAAACGATTAACTACAAATGCAAGTCTACAAAGGCCCATAAATGACCAGATATTGAATTGTAACAAAATGTTTGACTTCTGTACTAAAATTGTAACAAAATGTTTGACTTCTGTACTAAAATTATAAAAAGGATTATTTTTTCAAGATTGAAAAAGAAAGACTGACAGAATTGCGCACCAATTTGAAAACACGTTTTGAGCTAAGTAGAACAATTCCTGGAACTAGGAGCTATCATCAATATAAACCAGAATCTATAGATACTATTAGCTTTAAACGAACAAGTGAAGATGTTCATATAACAGGCATTTTTTCTTTTTCTGGAATTCAAAGTTCTCAAAATGATCAGCAAATTAACATTGATGCCTTGAAATTGGGTGAATTCATTATGTGTAAATATGATGTGTTTGATTGGATTGGTATGATCAATGAAATTGATAATATAGAGCAAGATGTTATGGTAACGTTCATGCTCCTGCATGGTCCTTTTAATAAACTTTTCTGGCCATCTAGAGAAGATGAGTGTTGGGTGCCAATTATCAACATAACTTGTATAATTGATGCACCTGTAACAACAAATGGACGTTTTTATACTTTGACCGTCGATGCATCTAAGCTAATCTTAACATTATCTTGACTTTCGTTTTTTTTGTATTTTATTTTGCAAATAATGAAGTAAAACGGAACAAGTATAAAGCAATAAAAATTTTTGAATACAATATTTTCAAAGTTATCTTAAATTTAAGACACACTAATGTGTTTTGAAAAAAAAAAAAAATTTTTTGAGAAAAAAAGTGGGGCATGGTCCCAGGTGCCCCAGCCCCATGGACCATCTGGTCGTCTGACCTGAAACAATTTTAACGCATGTTCATCAGGACTACACAAATGCTGAAAGTTTCAGAGCTGCAGCTTGTCTGGAAGATAGTGAAAAATCCATCTCAAGATTCTGCTCAAAAAAGTGGGGCACATGCCCCCAGCCCCCTCCCCTAGTTTCTTGGGCTCTTTTTTAATTTTAAAATGCTCGTTTATCGACACTAAAAAATACAGAAATTTTCATAGCTCTAGCTAGTCTGAAAGGTAGTGGAAAATGTATTGCAAGATTCTGCTACAAAAAAGTGGGGTCTGTGCCCCGTTATTCATATTTAGAAATCCATATACTTGTAGATCAAAATTCTTATGTTTTGTGAAAAATCATAAAATTTAGAATAATGTGTAAAAAATTTTTTTTGATATCATCAAGGCCACGTGGGTTTCTTGAGCATCAAAATCAGGTATATAAAAAATTGCCTAAAGTTATTTAAATTGATAATTACAGGTACTTAAAATTTTTTTTTTATACTTTTGATTATTTCATTGGATTCTTCAACCCTGAAAATAGTCAGGTACAAATTTTTAAGTCAAAATATCAAATATTTTTAAAGCTACGTGACTTGGAACCTTTAAACAAAGCTCTTAATTCTGAGAGGACAAGAGGGGCCTGGCCAAGATCAGTTGAAAGTAAAATGATCATATTTCAGGATCCTCTTGGAGCTAGAAGCTAAAATTTTCAAGAATTTCTTGTTTTACTAAGTACTCTCAACTGTATAAAAATCAGCAAATCTGAGATGTATGGTGACATTTTTGAAATTTTCTGGCTCAATTGACATGGAATTACCCTGAACTGTTTTCTAAATTCTCATTGAAAATTTTTCATGATTTAATACAATATTTATTGTACATTAAGAAGAAATAAGTAGTGTTTTTATGCTTTTTTTTGCCTTCTATCTATCTATATCTTATCTTGGAAAAATACTTTTTTTGTTGTTGCTCCCCCTCCTTCATTTGATTCGTGCAACCCCCCTACCCCATTAGGAACAGAGGGTGGGGTAATTACTGACCAGACCACATACAGACCACTGATCACCCATAATAAAATAGAATTTAAAGAAACATAGCTTTCAATTTAAAATTAATTTAGATATTTAGATATTAAGTATCTAAATAGCTAAATTAATTTAGAGACCTTCATTTGAAACATAATGAAGGTCTCTAAAAAGTTACTGCCCCCTTTATTTGTGCCCCTATCAACTATAAAGATCACATCAGGGAGAGGGCAACCAATGATATCTTTCTTTTTATTAGGAAATGACTTATAACTAGTTGCACCCCTCACATAGGCCAGTAGGCAGATAAGAGGGGCACTGATTTCTAGTAATACATTAAACCGCTGATAATTGAAAAATAGGGTTATTTAAAAATGGCATTTTAGCTGTAAACTTGACAAGTTTATAATGTTTCCATTTTCAGATAGTTGGGTTTAATGGTCTTACACGCTGTTAATCTTAGATCAAAACAAAGTGTTAGAAAATTTTACACGCATCTCAAAATGGTTGAAATTTGGACTTTTTAGTCGAATGGACATTTTGCTTTTAGATATAGTTGAGTCCTAAACTGCAACAAGCTGCCTATATTTTGCTCATTTATTGCAGACAGTAGTAGCTAATCAAAAAACTTATCTGATTTGTAGAGAAAACTTATCTGACTTGTAAAGATTTGTAGATGAATAAAAAAATGCTACAGTTAGTTTCATTTTGGCATACTTTAGAAATTTTAGGATTTTTTCCAAAGTTGAGGTCATAATTTTTTTCTAATTTAACACAAGTTAATAAAAACCACTTTTTTAAAGAGAGAACTATCCAGAAAATAGTTCTAGAAAAAATGAGTCACTGGTTGAAAGTGAGAAAAAAGTTATACAACTCTAAAGTAGTCTGTTTTGACCATTTGTAAATCGAGGGGGCCACTGTGTCATGTTTATAAGGCTATAATTTCTACATAATGTACATAACAATATGTAAAAATCATGAAAATCAGAGAGGATGGCCTACAAAGTTTTCTTCAAATTGGTTGAATTATAATGATTTGACGCATTAGCAGAAAATTACAATATTATCTATATAAATATATACAATATATAGATACTTAAACTTATCAAAAATAATAAACTTAATTGTTAAATAAACAATAAACTATTATAAATACAATAACAAACCTTTTTTAATGCTTGGAGACGATTGGAATAAACTTTCTGCTTTATGTGCTTGATACCCTTTAAAGATTTTTTCAATATATATATTTGCTGTTGCAATATTTTGACTTGAGTTGTTTGAAGAAACATTTGATAGTTCATCAGTTTCAGAGTTTTGCATGCAGGAGAGTGATGAATGTTCTTTTCCTACATTGAAACTTAGAAAGTCATCTTTCTCACTATATTTAGTCTCATCCAAACCAGACATAGGTTTGTTCAGAATATTTTTAACTTCTTCAAGAAAATTATTTTTAGAAACATTGCTTTGTTCTTCTGAACTCTCTTTCCATACTTGTTCTGCCTAAAATAATAAAACCTATATAAAATATATAAATATATATATATATATATATATATATATATATATATATATATATATATATATATTATATATATATATATATATATATATATGTATATTATATATATATATATATATGTATATATATATATGTATATGTATATGTATATATATATATATATATAAATATATATATATACATATACATATATATATATTATATATATATATATATGTATATATTATATATATATATATATATATGTATATATATATATATATGTATATGTATATATATATATATGTATATGTATATATATATATAAATATATATATATATACATATACATATATATATATATATATATATATATATATATATATATATATATATATATATATATATATATATATATATATATATATATATATATATATATGTATAGGGGCAATTTTGTGAGAAAGAGGCAAAAAAAAAATATGAAAACATATACTAAACTCCTTTTAAATAACTTTTTTGCTTAAAATACTTTTAAAAAAAATTATTTAAAAAAACGATTTTATCATACCAGCATGGTTTTAAAGTGGAAGGGTTGTATAAAAGGTTTTGACGCTTATATACAGTCCTGTTGTGAAGCATTAAAATTGTATCGTAAAACCATAAATGAGAACTTTGATAATGTTTTAGCACATTTTTTTAACATAATTTAAATGGTTTTAAATAATCATTTATACTTTTTTTCTTACATCATTGATTGCATCATTTTATTTGTTGTTTTCGTTACGACCGTCATGACAAAAACAAAAAAAATGATTGTAAAACTTCAAGCAAAAACTATGAAACTCAGCATATAATAATATCAATATGTGATTTATTATGAACATCTTTTTAAATAAATACACTAACAGCTAATGATAGACAACCTTGAAAACTGTGTTGCAACACTATAAAATATATTTTGTGATGAAACTTTTTACACAATATATATATTAAATTTAAGATATTGCTACTAGTTAGGCTGACAACTAGAAAAAATATTTAGCTATGTTGTGTTTAACATTAAAGTAGTATTAGTTTATAAAAAGCATTAGTGTGAGGAACAAACCTATGTTATGACATGTTATACAAAACCTTTCTTACAGCTCTTTACTGCTAGTATTTAAAATACTTTACTGCTAGTATTTATAATACAATATTACAGTTGTCAAAACTTAAATAAAAAATATTACAGTTATCATAAATTTGAACTTATTAAAAAAAGTTAATACCTCACGCCTTGATTGTTCACTTATTTCATGAGTATTTTCTGGAAAACCTAGATTTAAAAAAAAATGTTAAAAGTAAAATGTGATAAATAAGGTTAAATAATTTATTAATTTTCATTATTTATTCTTTTAAAAATAGTTTATCATTTTCTAGATTTCAAAATGAAAACAAAAGATTGACAGCAATTTTAACTTTTTTCTAAATAATACATTTATCTCAATACAGTACACAATGAATTAAAATGATTAATGAACCTACATGAATTAGGCTTTACAATTTAACAAAATATTATATTAAATTTATATTTTATATTACTCATTATAATATAAACATAAAAAAGTCATTGCAAAGTTCCTACTCAGAATTTACATTAATTACATAGAGTAAGATTTACACAGGAGAACTTAGGTGGGGTAAGTCAATTGTGTAGAAAAAGACTTGATTATAAGTCAGATTTAATATAAATTAGATAAAAAGTCAAATTTAATATAAAAATTATTATAAGTATTAGCATACAAAGATGATTAACAATGAGAACCAGTTGTAACAAAAGTTGTAATAAATGTAATAAACTTAATACCAACAAATGTTTAAAATAGTTTTTTAAAAAGTCTTCTCAAAATGTCACTCAAGAGTTGTTCTCAATAAAATCAAAACTATTAGAAGTTCAACTAACAGTAAACAATAGAAAATGCACTTTAAATATAGCACCTGTTCAGTTAAGCCATTAAGATTATATGAACTCAATAAATTTAATAAGCTTAACTGAACTCAATAAATTAGTTTTTAAAATTAATTGTATAACAAATGACCCAGTATACTTATAAGAAAAATCTAGCAAAAAAATTTTAAGTTTTAATTACAATCAAAAACACTGTTAACACTTGTAGAAGTTTAATGTTATTAATTATAAGGTGCATACAAATCGGTATAGAACCATGAGATTTAAACTTTCCCTAAAAAAAGTAAAAAAAAAACCTGAAAAATACCTGTAGTTAAATTTTTTGGCTTTTATAGTAAGGATTAAATAAACAGGCAAATGTCTTATAAAAAAGGTTTTGTGAGTAAAACTTTTTTTGCATATGAAATACAATTCTTTTTAAAACTCTAAAATCTAAAAGAACTAAGATTAAATGCAATTATCCAGATATTAAGACTCATTTTTCTAACTTTTACTCACATCATTTAAAATGGTGCATTTAAATATATAAATATATATATATATATATATATATATATATATATATATATATATATATATATATATATATATATATATATATATATATATATATATATATATACACACACACACAGACGTTTATAAATGCAGCAATAGACGCAAGCGAATGACATCATAAAAAAACAGGAAGTTGTGGGGCACGGTTAGCCTTAACTAAATTTATATTTTTTGAATTGTGTCTAAGTCAAGGTTGATGGTTTCTGAATGAGTATAGTTTATTATCACTATGTATATTGTCCATCAAATCAAAAAAACTCCTATTAGGTAATTATAGCATTTTAAAGATTTTTTTAAGCCTTTTTCTTGTGCCATTTTTTGCAAGTGTTTTAAGCCTTTTTTGCTCAACCATGTTTTCATTCAAAATTTTAGTGTCAATTTTAGTTAAAAGCTACAGACAATTTATTGGAAATGAATAATACAGAAGGTATTTTGTTTTATTACATTGTTAAAGAGTGGATAACCACATGTTTTAAATCATCAAATAAACATATATTTACAAAAATAAAATTTAAAATAATTTATTCATGATTTGAATTACCAAAAAATATTAAAATTTAGATCAACAATTACTAAGAGAAACAAGATGTTTTCCATTATAAGAACTTAATGCCCTAACTAAATTATTTCCATATTTACAATTACTAATGGACACCTTGTAGCGGTTCCAAGAGGCAGTGCTGAAGAGGTGGTAAACAATTTCTCCTGATTGGTCTGAAAAAATTCCAAGGCCCATTTTTTTGTTTTACAGAATTCAGATACATGATTGAACAGGATATGAAATTTTGGTGTTAAAGTAATACGATGTTCCAATATCAACTTTTTAAAGCGGAACTTTAGTTTGAAAGCTTTCATAAAGTCCCAATACAAAGCAACAACTAAATTTAACAACTTTAAGCGTTCTCCAAAAGACTTTAGTTTAATTTGCAGCTTTTTATTAAACACTACCCACTTTTTTGAATTTTTCAAGAAGAAATTCCATTTAACTTTCCACCACAGTTACCCCAATGTGCTCAACTTTTTCAAGATTTATTTTTTCAAATAATATTTTAATGTTGAAATATCTTTCTGTGATCTCTGGAGCTACGAGAAGAAGAAATGAAGCATTTACTAACAAATCTTTGAATTTTTTTATTAGACCATCTTTATATAGGGATATGCAAGCTGTTGCGGGTTTTGTTTTAAGATTATCTACATCAACTTTTCCAAAATTTCCAAAAATTTCATTGAGATCAACTATATTTAGGCAAAATTTAATAAAACCACTTCCCCCATCGACAGCAATTTTAAACAACTGATTTTTAGAATTTACACATTTAAGATCCAGGAGTAGTTTAACAAAAAGAGTTACATCATTGCAGTACGCAACTGTAATATTCTTATATTCCTAAGTTTTATCTTTGTTTTTAAATTCAAATAAAATATTTTCTTTGATAAATAGTGGAGGAAAATAACTATCCAAATCAGGGACACAGACTTTCAGTCCAGGTTCTACAGTGTTTTGTCTTTTTTCAACAACTCTGTAATTATTAATTTTTTTAAATAATAAATTTTGCTATAAAAATTGCATCGTTTCATTGTGCAGAATTAAATTTGTATTGTGATTTTAGCTTATCATATTAGTAAGTTTTATCATTTAATGATTACTAAAGGTAAAAGAATTCTGAAGAAGATTTTTGTGAGTAAAATTTTTTTTGTAGTATTCCCAGATCCAATAGATAATTTTAGTTTACTACCTCCTGTCTTCAACGAAATGGTTTCACCACTTTCACAACATAACTTTTCTTTATTAACGTGGGAAGCCATTTTCCTTGACATCTAAATAAGTTACAAAACTATGGAGAATGATGAAAAACATTTTTGGAAACTTTACATTGTTGAAAAGGTTAAAGGTTCAAAAGGTTATAAAGGTTTTTTTAAATTAAAATCATCATTTTAAGTTTTATTAAGAAGAGGAAGTTCTTTACATTTCTTTCTCTCACTTCTCTATCAGTGACGCAAAATAATAAGACTTTTCTAATACCTTGATACCCTGATGCAGATATAAAAACAAATTTACACAAAACTTTCTATAGAACATGTTATACAACCTTTCACAGCCAAAAATTCAAATAAATACATTTTTTATCTGAGCATTGTTGGATTGCATTTATAACGCAATCCACTTTTAACTTTACTCAGGTAAGAACTACACCGCAGACTAAAAACTGCAGTTTTAGAACTCTTAATACCAAATTTTTTCTTGGGTATACTTCCCTTGTTTCTTGCGATTTTGCATATTTCACAGTTGCAAGTTTTTAGTTTCATGAGATTATAAAAAATTTTATAATTTTATATTTTTTTAAAACATTAAAAATAAAATAACATTTTACCTATATCATTTTTTAGCTAGAATAGTCATGATATTGACCAGCCAATATCAAATTTAATTTTCTGTCTGAGGTCAACAACATCCGTTCTTTCAACTATACCCCTACACCTTAAATAGATAAAGACATACTAGTACCTTGTAAAATGTGGTTTGATTCATTTTTCAAATCTTATTTCTTTGAGTTAAACAAGTTTTTCAAGCCCTACACATTTAAAAGTTGGGCCAAAGTCACCCCATTTTACAGTAGCTTATGCAAAAGAAACTCTAGTGTGAAATTTTCAATGCAATTATTAGATATTATTGGATATTAGATGTATCGTTATCAAACTTTCAGTTAAGTAAATGGTTTTACATTTATGACATATTTTTTATATATATTTATTTAGATAAGTATCATTAAGTATACCAACCTTGGACACAATCCAGTAGGATATCAGCTATCAGCAATGTTATAATCTGAAAAACAGCTTTGAAATTTAGAAATTATGTGGCTTTGGCTGTTCATTTTCATCTAACATTTGTGACCACAGAAAAGGCATACTTTTTCTCTGTTCTTTTGAAAAGAAAATTTTTTCTATGCTTGTCTTTTGCGATTAAATCTGTGGCAGAAGATTTGGATGATTAAAGATTTGTTAAAGTTCAAAAATGCGCGAAAAAAAGGCACAAAAATCTACATCAACTTTTTAATCATAAAACTGCCACAATTACTTAATAGGAGTTTTTTGATTTGGTGGACTATATACATAGTGATAAGTAAACTATACTCTTTCAAAAACCATTGACCTTTTCTTGACACAATTCAAAAAACCTAAATTTAGTTAAGGCTAGCCATAGGGGCTTCAGCACATACATTGACTGACAAACAGCCTGACTCCCAGCGCAGTGCTGCTACATCAACTGAGGGTTTGGGATGGGGCTGCAATCTTTCCTTTCATTCTTCTTCTTTTTTTTTAATTTTACGAAAAATTAAAGCACACTTTTTTATGTTTAGAGCACGGAAATGATATTAGGAAATTTCGATTTATAGTATAGTATAGTCTCTCTCTTTCTCTCTCTCTCTCTCTCTCTCTCTCTCTCTCTCTCTCTCTCTCTCTCTCTCTCTCTCTCTCTCTCTCTCTCTCTCTCTCTCTCTCTCTCTCTCTATATATATATATATATATATATATATATATATATATATATATATATTCCTATAGTTTAGGGCTAAGAAAACATGTTTGTGGTAAAAAATAGCTCTTCGCTTGTTTGTAGCATTAAAGCTGACAAAATTAAGGTTAGATTATGTCAAAATGCATTAATTTAATTGCGGGAAGTAATTAAACCACAAAAGCGCAATTTAAAAGACTAAAATATTTTTAATAACATTCTGAATGTTTTTATTTTATTTTTAAAAATAAAAGCATTCTGAATGTTTTTATTTTATTTTTTAAAAATAAAAACATTCTGAATATTTTTATTTTATTTTTAAAAAATAAAAGATTCTGAATATTTTTATTTTTTTGTTTTTTAAAAATAAAACATTCTGAATATTTTTATTTTTTTATTTTTTAACTGTAAAACATGGAGTGTTGCTACATCGACTGCCTTATAGCCTGACTCGCAACAGAATGCCGCTACATTGATTGAGGGTTTGGTTGAGCTAGGCAGTCTATCAAATAGTTAAAAAAATAAAAATAACAAAAAAAGTTTTTCCGGTCTTAAAAATTGAAAAGAAAACCTAAAACTGACATTTTATGGTAAAAATTTAAAGACCATGCAAGAGTATATATGTATATGTATATATATATATATATATATATTATATATATATATATATATATATATATATATATATATATATATATATATATATGTATATATATAAATATATATATATATATATATATATGTATATATATATATATATATATATATATATATATATATATATATATATATATATATATATATATATATATATATATATATATATATATATATAACAAGGGTGCCACAAGTCAAAAAGTGTCAAACTGAGAAAATCAGGGTTGAAGTTTTAAGTTTTTAATATTTTTTACAACTAAGAGTGCCATTTGTATCTGTCATTTTGTAAACATTCGTTTTAGACTTGTGGTATTTTGTCACCATGTACAACACATAACATACTATCAGATGACATTCATAACTAAATATCCATAATTTTTGACTTGTGGCACCCTTGATCTGGGTGTGCGATATATATATATATATATATATATATATATATATATATATATATATATATATATATATATATATATATATATATATATATAAATTAGTAAAAAACACTTATCTAACTTTTATCTTCTACTTTAAGTTTAACCATTGCTGGATCATCAGGAAGAGTTAATCTTGATCCAGCAATGGTGAAACTTAAAGCAGAAGATAAAAGTTAGATAAGTGTTTTTACTAATTTACTATTGCTCTGTTCTTTAAGAACATTGAGCACTTTATTTGTAAAATACACTAACATAATTTACACACACACACACACATATATATATATATATATATATATATATATATATATATATATATATATATATATATATATATATATATATATATATATATATATGTAAAATAGGTGAAGACTGCATTATCTAATAGGTGCAGACAAATATCGTGTGCACTAGATGCATGTGTCTACAACTACCATAAATTGTTAAGGTAATATTTAATGTAGTTAAGCTATCAGTTTGACAAAACAGGTTAGAAAAGCAAAACAAGCAACTATGGGTTCTAAAAAGAAGTGTGCATTTTATGGTTCAACCAAAACTATAGTCAAAAAGTATTTAAACTCAAAATTTTCTTGCCTACACCGATAAGTGCAAAAATTAGCCTACCTTACTTACTCAGACATTAGCAATTTTAAATAATGTATTTTTAATTTAGAACAAGATGACACAGTCATTCCAATCTACCCTAAGTAGTTGAACTAACACCATTTGAATCTTTATATTTAGCAGCATTAAGTGAAAATGTATAAAATAAGTATACTTCAATAATAAAACTGACTCCTAAGAGGAAAAAAAACTCTATTATAAAAGTTTATCAAAAGCAGAAGATAATCCATCAAAGCTCTAATTTAATGCTGATATTAAGACTAGCAACAAGGTAATTGCTTGCTTAATATGCTATGCTACATGATTGGGCAGAATTAAAAATATTAATATTTCAGAAGATGAATAAATATATTTATTATAAATGATTCATTGTAACATCTTATTTCGTAATGTCCTATCAGATTATTTTGATTAACAGATGTTATTTTGATAAAGAATTAAGAAAATAAAACTGGTGATATTTTACTGATATACTTCATCATAGTACTGTCGAGCTAACTGCTTCTAACCTTGAAAGTATATTTAAACTGCAATACAGTAATCTTGACAGAAGTTTTATTTAGATTTTTACTTGTTTAGTTTGAATAAATGTTACAGCTTTATTATTTCAATCAAATCTAACACATTACCAGACAGAGGTTTTTTTTATGTAAAATATGTGGATTTAGTTTTTGTTTTAATCAATTGTTTAGTAATAAAAAATAAATATTTGAGCTTTGCAACCATCCACAACTCAAGTGAGCATCGCAAACTGCCTTAGGACCTTTTTATTTTTTTATACCAAGTTTGTGCATTTAGAACTGCATTTATAGTTAAGGCGTTTGACTTGAATGGGAGGGTGCAATTTTCATCACCTGATGCCTAACCCAAGGTACCCCAATGTTTTACAGGCGTCTAGCTAAATATATTTTTTAAATACCAATAAAACTAAAAATTTCAATTAAAAGTAAATATAAGGAATCTAAAAACCTCTTAGAGTACTTTTATCATTATCGCTTTCATAACTTTCATCACTTTCACTGCTTGCATTGAACTGGCAGCCTGAAGTAGATTCAAGTGCAAATTTAATTTGTTGGATTTCCTGAAGTAAAACTTCGCGGTCATATTCAGTTAAGCTCATTTAATGTTTTTGACCTGTAAACATTTAACTTTGATAAAAAATAAATTCTATGAAATCTGATCGACTATAAAACCGTTTGACTCGTACATATACAAAGTAATTTAAGAATGACAATCTAAAGTCTTCTTTACGACATTTTAATTTAGACAGTGCACGCTGATCGCGGAATATTTTTTTGCTTTATCAATTAAGACAAACTTTTTGCTACCGTTGCTACTGATGAAACCCATAGTAAATTCGTGGAACCAATTTGCTTTTCTATTTGGATTATTGTTACGAGGTTTGAGATATAATTTTTTTTTTTTTTTTCTCTACCTTCATTTTATAAGTTATTTAGGTGCTCCAAGTAGTCCTGACGTTTTCATCACAGTGCACCGCGGAAAAGCATTTTACCAAGAAGTTCCCTTGCCAATGCATATATCGTATATATGCATATATATGGTCAGTGCCGGTTTCGGACCCTCAGGCTCTGACACCAGTTCAATCACCCCATATGTCGTTAGATGGCGCGGTTTAGTGTAACAAAATATGCGTGATAATACGTTTTTCGATTTTAGGTTATCTCTTTTTTTTTCATTTTGGGAAAATACAATGGTAATTAAAGAACAAATCCCAAATAAACGATTTTTGATTTAGCTTAACTTTTGGCCACGAGGATATTTAGCTGCATAATTTAACGACTTGTTAGCGACAACTCGCTAACTAGTCAAAAAATCTATTTTATCATTATTTCTCACCTTTTTTATAACAAATCGTAGCTAATCGTTAGTTTATATAGTTAGCGAGGTTTGCGGCAAATTGCAGGGTTTTTTGTTATAAATGTCCCAATTTAGTCGCTAACTGCTTTCCTTTTTGGGATTTATCAAAAATACTTTGCACTGCCAATAAAAGTGAATTTTACTTAGAGGTTATAGATACTGAAATAACATTTTTTTGGATCTTTCTTATTAACTTACTGCTTTTTTAAAAACCGTATAAAAATTAAAATTAAATAAGAATTTAGAGTTTATAATAGGATTGAGGGCCACTGAACTTATTGTGGTTTTCTCTTTAAATCGGTGGAATTTATGGTTTTTTCTTTACACCAATGAAATAAAATTTATCGGGTTTAAGTATTTTAGAAATATAAAGATAGATATAAATTTCAGGGAGTCATTGATTTACTAACTACGACGCATTTAATTCCCTGCAAAAATGGTATAAAATAGTTTAATTGGTTCACGTCAGTACGACTTAATCAAAAAAATTGATTAAGACGTACCGATTGTTAGCCAAAGAGCTTACTGCTCCTGTAAATAAATTACCTAATTATGAATAAGTTGCATTAGTTTTTGGGCTTGTTAAGTTTTTTATAAAAATCTTTTACTTTGACAATCTGATTTATTTTCTGCTAGTAAAGAATTTGCTTGTAAAAAGATTGCTTCAACACCTAACATTTCAGTAAACAGTTTTAATTCAGTCATTTCACTAGCAGTTATACTAAAAAATGAACTTTTGTTTTGATTGCGTCTGTAATGTTATTCTGGTAGAGACGCTCTCATTACTTTTTAATAGAACCATATTTAAAATTATTCCAAATATGCATTCTTAACTTTCCTTCAGAATATCTTTTTAGATGTTTTTTCAGTATTACATTTTTGGTATTATACAGCGCTCTCTATTGAAGATTTCAAATTTATTGCTTATCAATTGTTTAATATTTAAAAAAAACTTTTTCTGCGAAGACGAAACTAAATGAAGAAATCAAAAATGCGTGTCTTAAGAAAACACTCAATGTGAGCGTACAGCAAACGCTGCTTAAAATAAAGTCAATGAATTAATTTCAAGAAGAAATGAAAGTTACCGTAAAATGACATTGAAATTTTTTATAGAAATCGGACTATTTTTAATAATACATGGAAATAATATGCAAAACGATGAAAATCTTGCGAGAGATTTTTTACAACTCGCCATAGATGAAACAAAATTTATGAGTTCAAAAAAAAATAGTATAACTGAAGTTGATCAATCTACTGAGATAAACGACAAAGCTAAAAAAGTTTATATGTTTTGTACAATATTTTGGTTTGTCAGTTAACAGTTCAATATGGCGGAATTATCTTATGATAAAAAGTGACTCTTTTTATTGTAGAAAGACGAATTATGTTGTCCTGGTGATATTTACGGTAGATGCGATATCAATCAGCAGTGCATTCCCGGTTACTTTTGTGATGGAATGTTTTGTTATAAATGCCACCAGGAAGGACAAACCTGTAACTTAAACGGTAACTTAGTTGCTTTTGTGTGAAATATGACTAATCTTTATTTCAATAATTAAATATTGCATATGTAGAAAATTTAACTGTTAATTAAGTTACCTTTCTTCGATCATATTATTTAGGCTAACTAAGATAAATCTGCTTAAAAAGAAAATATTTGTTTTGAAAATCAAAACGTAAAAATTTTGTATTCAATAAGTAGTATACAATATTCAGTATGTATGATGTATTATATAATAATCAGGAGTGTGCTGCGATGGCTCCGAATGTCAATATGGCATTTGCACAAAAGGAGTAAAAGCTGGTGATGCTGGAACATTCTGCGACCTTTCTAAAGATTGTACAGGTATTGCTTCTAATACAGCACAAAAGATTAGTGCAAAGTTTTAAAATGTATTTTTTTTTAGTATATTTAAAAAAATTTTTAGCAAAAAAGAACATAAAACAGTGATTTAAGTAGGAGTATATTATCTTTAGTATTTTTTATTGTCAAGGGAGTTTAATGTGCTGTATAAGAGAAATGTCAATAAACCGTCTTCATTCTATATGTAAACCAATGCTAGAAGAACATGAATCTTGCGGTCCAATCAATTTGTTTCATCAAGAAATAACAACCAACGCTCATGTAGAACCAATGTGTGGTCCTTGCAAACCTGGATTATCTTGCCAAGCCGTGGGGTATTTAAGTTATGCATTATAGTACTACCATAATTTAAAATTTTATTGATTTATTTAGGAGGCAAATTTATCGATTTATTTATAATAAACTAAAAATGCAAATGTTTTAATTTATTACTATTTTTTTTAATTTTAATAATTTTGGTTATGAATTTGTCTAATCTTATGACAAACTTAAAGTTCGTTATATGAATATGTTTTTAAAATTTATATTATAATAAGTCTATTGACGGATTTAAAGAGGAGAAATTATCTGGTTTGAGTCATGTTTCAATCAGCATAGGATTAGAATTAATGCTATTATTATCAACAAAGACTAAAAATAGTTTTCTCGTGTGAAGATAGTTACGAATAAAATTTTTACAAATTTATGTTTATTTAAAAATTGAAAACAGTTTTAAAACTTACGCCCTTTATTCTAAAAAATTACTTTATATCGCAATTAAATTGTTTAAATAAATTGTGCTTATTTTATAGGATTCATGGTCAACATAATGTCTGTCTTGGCGTAAAAGATACATAAACCTCTATATTCAAAAGATTTTATAAAAATTATTTTTTGTAAATGACAAAAATAAAGTGTTTTGTAGTGTTTGTTTTGTTTCTGTTCAAAAAGTATGAAGATTATGTATTATTTAATAGAAAACGAAATTCATTTTTAAAACTGGGATTTTTTTAAAGACTTGTCGCATTTAATAACTTTATTTCTTTAGGCTGATTATATCAGCCTAAATAAATAAAGCTATTAACCTTCAGCTTAAAATTGTTCTTTATCCTCAGATTTTTCTTTTTAAGGAAATTTTTGCGATGATTTTGTTTATGGTTGGCTTAAACCCTTTAGCTTCTTTGTTACCTCTTTTTTCAGAGTTGGTTTGCTTCTTCTTTTCTTTAACACCGTATTCTTCATTATTTGGCTGACAACTTTTGAAATACTCGATTGATTAGACTTCTATTTAAATGAAAACAACTTTTTTCTCAAAAAAAAACTCTTTATATTATATTTCATTTCTTTTTTTTTATTTTCTTTATACTTGTTAAAGCTGCTATAATGGGTTCATAATATGATAGTAAAAGTTGTATTGCTGGTAATGGAATTGATGCCATTTGTGTGTTAAACGTTTCTGAAATATTTATTGACTAATGCGATTTTTTTTTTGATGAGATTTTGATGAAATTTGATGAGAGCATTGAAAACCAGCAATGATAAATAAAATATTTGCCTCTCTTAAACATCTGTTTGAGCAACGGAGCTAAAAATTCTTTATCTAAACTCTTGTGTTTTGTTTCTTTGTTAAATTTAGTAAGAACTGTCTAAGAAACTTGTTTAACATGACAAGAAAAACTTTAATTTTAATGTTTAATTGCTAGAGCATCTGAGATTAATAAGCTGGTAGAGAGATAAAGATTATATTTATGACATAGCAATACCGCTGCCAAACTGATAAAACTCGTATGCTCTCGAGATAAAAAATATAATCAAATTTGAAGTAGTAGTATAGATCGGCATTTCAATCTATACTATTACTTCAAACATTCAATCAATGTATACTGCATTCGACCATTGAAATTGGACCATTAACGTGGAAATTGAATATTTTGCTCTAGCTTGACTATCTAAAGCCTAACCAGCTCGAAAGTCTCATTTGCCATTGTATACCACAAATAAGATATAAAGTGTCTCCTGACATTACAGCAATTTTTCCGTGTATATTACATTTTTTTTATTGTTACCCGTGAGTTTCAAAACACGTCTTACAATTTTACAAAATTTTACGATTGCTTTGCATTTTGCACCCCAAAATCCAGCTTTATTGCAATTCCAAGTATATGAATTTAAAGTTATACCAGAACTTTTTAAAGACAACTTCAAAATAGTTATCATTTATTTCTTGTGTGCAAGAAGGGGCTCCGACAGATTCTAGTTCGTAAGTTTTGTAAAAAATGATCAAAAGAATTATTACATATTAAAACTTGTTTTGACCATTGGTTTATATGCCTGTGCAATTTTTAGTTTGTTAAAACTTAAAATGTAAATAATTTAACGTAATTTAAAGTAACTTAATATTATACAAAATGTTACTGAAATTAACACTGAAAATCCATTAATTAAATTCAATTAAGTTTCTAATTGTTTATAAAAATTTAAACTTTTTTGTTTAAAGTTTTATATACTCACAAGCAGATTATTAAATTGAAAGGAAAGTAGGGTTAGAAAAACCTTTAAGAAAATGCAAGAATGAAATAGATTACAGAGAAATCGGGTGAGGGTATCAAGCTAAGAAAAACTTTAGTCGCTATATGAATTTACATTGTTTAACAAAAAAAAAATTATTCGACAGGCATAGAAAAGTAAATATAGAAATATAAAAAACTTATGATAAAACTGATTTAAAAAAATATGAACCGTGCCACAACTGAAATGAAAGATGACCATGTTAATGACCAAATTAACCAAAGCATGTTAAAATTGATGGTGCTTGGCAATGCTGCAGACATACTTTCTATTATAGATTTGCAGGTGCAAATGTGGGATAAGTCCATTGATCATCAAGAAATGTCAAAACTTTACATAAATTGTAGAATGTGAAAAAAATTTCACTATGACTCTTGAATAAATATCATGCATTTCATATAAATCAGAAATAATCTATGGATCAATGAAAGCAGCTGGTGCTGATAAATTTTCGAACGCTCACCGTTTGTTTGGATGAAGAACGAAAAAAAGAGTCATGCACCCTATTCTCTCAATGCAACCATCTTAATCTTGTAAACTGATCTCTGGCCGTCAGCATGGGTTTTATACCAGCTGCATAAACATAAATAGTTTTTACGAACTAAAATGTTTGTAACAGTATTTAAAGGATAACATTTTTCATGGTTTTCGTTAAACGTGTACTTAACGTTGTACGTAATCCAACTTAACGTTGGATTGGTTCTTACTTGACAAAATGTAAGGCTGCTTTTCCGTTCCATAACTTTTAACCTGGATCTTTTTCTGGAACTTTTAATTCTGGATCCTGCATGACATTGAATGCCACCTGTCAATTTAAATGTTTTCAGAGTGAAATGTTTTCAGAGTGAATAAATGCCACCTATCAATTTAAATATTTTCAGAGTATTTCTAACAAAACTCTCCAAAACTTTTAATTTTCAATTTATTTGGTGCTGATCATGGAGCTATCGTTCAAATCTATTATTTGTCACTGTTGCTTTGCTTGCTGTTTTTCGAATCATTTCTGTGTATCTTTTACATCAGTACGAATCATTTCTGTGTATCTTTTACATCAGTACGAATCATTTCTGTGTATCTTTTAGATTTTTTCAGAGTACTTATCAGTACGAGTTATTTCTGTGTATCTTAACTTTTAGATCTTATCAGAGTACTTAAACAGATTTTAAATGTGACTAAACCGGTCATCATATTTTACAACATTCTTTGCTTTTGTTTTTATTTGGATTTTTTCAATAAAACTAAATTAACAAAAAAAATTAAAATGAACTTGTAACTGATATGTTAGTTGTACAAAAATATTTTTCCTATTGAAAAAAAAACACACAAAAAAACATGTCTGTGGCAAGTAAAGATACTTTTTTATCATTTTGAAAAAAAATATAAACTTATTACTGTACCTATTTTTTTGAAAGCACTGTTTAGTTTATACGATAAAATATAAAAACGGTTTAAAACTTTATTCGTGTTTACAATGAGGTCCAAATAACAAAAACGCGTTTGACAGGAAGCAGGAACGTGAATTTCAGTAATTTTTATGAATTTTATATAAAGTTCTTATATGTAGTTCTTAATGAAAACTAACTTGGAAAGAGTTGAACATTAAACTTCTAAAAATATTTGGTTAATGTGTAAAGCAAAACCTTTCGTTTAAAAACTTATTTTTTTGATTAATTCATTCCTACCTTAACTATGTAAACATTGTTTGGTGCTGCACTAATATAAAAAAAGACAAAGAACTATTTAACAAAAAAAAATTTAAATTAAATTACAATTGATCCTACACCGTCTTCTCATATTTAAACCTGTCGTTTAACAAACTAAAAATATTAAATGTGTACCAAACAAGGGTGTATCTAATCATTCCCACACCCCTACGGGAGGTGGGGGAATGATGAGATACACCCTTGAGGGCAATTTCTCTTCCTCCGTTAGATATTCCAGAAAAGATTTTTTTTTTAAATTTATTTATTTAAAACAGCTTGTTGTTTGAAAAGGTAAGTAAATTAGAGAGGCTGTTAAGATACCAGAATATATAACGTAACTTCATAGTATCAGAAATTTGGACAGAATAAGAACATTCTAAGAAAAATCAACTAATAAAGCTCAAGTTCCGTATCAAATATTCAAGTTACAATTATGTTTAGCCCAAAACTATAAGTGAATAACATTTTAATTGAAATTTTTTTGAAATAATATTGAGTTATTTTTATTTTTCAATTTAATGAATTCTAATAGATATTAAAATAGATATTATACTTTTTATAAAAACGTGTTTATGATCCAACAGTATTATCTCAGAGCAACTCAGAAAAGCATTTAACAGGGCAGTTTACACGTTTTTACTTTCCAATGTCGCTTATTTCACTATTGAACCTCAAACCTCTTCAAAGCAAGAACTCTAACCACTGCGCCACGGCTCGACTATAAATTATTTCATGTTAATTGCTTTAAAATATCTTTAAACTTCATCAAATATACTTTTAAATTTAATTTTAAAATAGATTACATTTTTTAATTATTTTGCATTTTTCGCAAAATTTCTTCACAAAGATTGGTTTTTAAATTCCCGTTTTTGTTTTTAGTTACCATGCATTTAGAGGGAAGATAAGGCAGCCCTATTTTCTTTTTGTCGTTGCCACCTTTATATTTCTTAATACACAAAACCTGTAGTTTTTTAAAAACATAATGGATTTTATTAACTTTTTATAATACACCATCATCTCCGTATTTTTATTAGATCAATTGTCTCCATATTTTCATTAGATCAATCATCTCCGCATTTTCATTAGATCAATCAGATATGTAGTTGTTCATCATGATGTTTATTTTTTAAAACAATGTTAGTTCAGAGAAACCGAACCTAATTTAAAACAACTATTAACCAAGGCGCCCCAGCCATGTGCAACGAAGCGCATCCAAATTGCTTTCATCAATAACTTATTTTGTGAATGATAAACAACCTTGTGGAAGATTTTCATTAAATTTTATGCTAGTCAAATATTTATAAAAAATATAAAGATATATAACGAAAATGTCGACACTATTTATTATCTATGCGTTTTGTATTTTTGTTGCGTATGCAGAAGACAAAAAGGTAAATGTTAGTTTAAACAATTCTGAACTCGTATAAGACGAGAAAATAAAATATATCTTCCAATAAGATATTTAAAACGTCAATTATAAAACGTGGTTTTTAAAAACATAAGAAGCATATTTATTTTTTAGGTTCCAAAACCAGTCGCACCTTCGTTAGAAAAAAGAGGCGATATACAGCCTCGCATGCTTGCTCCAGGATATTACTCTCAAGAATGTAACGCCCACAAAGCTTGCCCTGAGAGTAAGTTGAAAAGATTAAAAAGTGATAATTGCTTTTAGGTAGTAGATAACATTGAAAAAAATTTATTCAACAACACTGAAAATTTAAAAAACACTTAAAAGTACAATTCATTATTAATGTAATAGTATAATTTAAATCAATATTTTTTGCAGTAGCAGTATCGTAATAATTTTAGATAAGGAGGGGTTGAAACTAAATTTATACCTTTTTAGGAATGTTTGCAATTAACTTGGGTTCAGAAAATTTCTATAAATCCTTTTTCTAAGAATATACAGTAAATTCATGCATTAATTTATAAAAAAGAGTTTTTAAAACGCTATTTTACGTTAAAATTGCGTTTTCAAAGCGTACTTCTTTTTTTTTTAGTGTTTTTCAGAGCTTTAAAAAACTTAAAGTGTTTTTGTTTTAGCTTTATTAAGATTCATCATAATAATCAAGTTAAACCAATACAAATTCTTATAACTCGTTGATCAAAAACCCAATATTAATACTTCAGAAGCTTTAGCTTGATTTGATATGTTTAATCATGATAAGTTTGACTGATATGTTTTAAACATGGTCTTTTTTATACTTTTCCCTTAACATTTCTACGAGTATTTTTATATTCAGAAAATATTTTGTAATCGTAATGAAAAAAAATAAGTTTAAATTAATATCGTTGAGTCAAGATTTTAGCTATTCGATAATCTTGTAATGTAAAACATGGTTATGTCTGAAGTTCTTTTGTATAATCTCTAATATTAATGATAACCATAATCTCTATCATTCTAATCTCGAACATCTCTATATTAGATTTTAGTTCTATGTAGATTCTCTTTTTTTGTTGTTGTTGTTGTTATTTTTGTTGTTGTTTTGTTGTTGAAACCTTGACATATCTGGTTAATCTATTCAGAACCAGGCCAAAGGTATATACCATAATGTATATCATAACCAAGCTACATTTTTTTATATTTAATTTTGCTGAGAACTAGGCTTTCAAATTAAAAACCATCGATAAATTTTGAAATTAGACATAAGTTTGACTTAAATTTTTCGAAGGTTTTTTTTCATTATTTTAGATGTGTGCATGTTTTTAAGTGCGTTTTTTACGCGTCATGTGTTTTAGTTGATACGCATTGTTAGATTTTTATATAGCCATAAAATAAGGATTCTATAAAAATTCATTTTAAAGATTCCTGTTTGTTTTACAAAAATTCTTAGTTGTTCCAATTGCAAATACAAAACTAAATTCTGAAGAAAATTATAAACAAAACTATGAATCTCCACAAACCAAAAAAAAAGAATATTTTTTTAAATAGTTAATAAAGTTGTTTAATTAAATTTTTAATCAACTTATAAATCAATTGCGAACTTGTAGTTTGGTAAATGTTGATATACTTTGAATAAGTTAAAAAGACTACTAAATTGATTTCTATTTTTAGAAAAATATTGCCATTTGTTTCTGTGTGTTCATTGCTTAAAAGAGAACGTAGCCTGTACACAGAATGGCCAATGCTGCGAAGGACAGTGTACTTATGGAAGATGTAAAGCTGGTGTTTCTGAAGGACAACCGGGAACATTTTGTGATAGACACGAGGATTGTGCTGGAGAAGGTAAAGCGGCTTGCTGCGTAAGGTATTGCCTGTTGTTACAGCTCCATTTTAGCACTGTTATATTTTTATCTAGAAAAACATTCGTATGTGTCAAATTAAAATGTGTTGCAAAAATAATCGTTACTAGGTCTTTAGTTAGAATGTTTTAAATGATTGTGATTTTTAGTTAGAATGCTTTAACTGATTAGTTTGACTAGAGCTTCTTAGTATTACCATCCAGCAAACATTCTATAGTGGAATTTCAGTGGACCTATATAAGCATTTTGAACGGTCCACCTTAGTTTTGCTCATCGGTGACTTAGCGGGCTATTAGTGGCAGCCGCCAAAAGTAGCTAGTCGATGAATAACTATTATTTCACATTTTGGTCACTTATAGCGGATTCCAGTAATGGTCCACTTAAAATTCCAATAAACCGATCAAAATACCGACAAAGGTCCACTTCAAATCCACAGCAACAATTTTTGCTGGCCACTCTTACTACAACAATGTTTGCCGGCCACTCTTTACTACAACAATATTTGCTGGGCACTCTAAGACTTATAGCTCTAAAATAAATTTCGTTTAAAAAAAAGCTTTGTGCAAAGACTATTTAACATTGTAGTTTTATATTACTGTCGTTTTAAATACAAAAAGTGTTAAAAAACAAATGAGTGTATTTCTCAAACATCTCGTCAACAATAAATATTAAATACATTTAAGAAAAACACGATGTTTTTAATTCTTGACAAATTTCAATACTCTTTCGAAAAATTTTGTTTACAATTGTGACTCTATTTTATAAAAATTAAAACTAAAGTCATCATAGAGAAACATTAACAGAAAGATGAATTTAGAAGAATATTAAAATAAACAGATGAACTTAAATGCTTACAAACATTAGATGTTTATTAACCCTAGTTGTCAATTGTAAGTTTCTCCGATATATTAAATCAGTTTACTATATCTTGTATCTTATCTTAGAAGTTAGACTCTCAAGACTTTTTGAAAATCTTCAACAGTGTTATTAACTTAGGTAAGTTGAAGATTCTGTCTTTAATTCATAAGTCTGATTTTATTGCCTCTTCCAAAGGTAAGGCTGAACTATATGCAAAGTACTTTTCTTCTAATTCGACTCTTGAATTTAATGACCATGCTCTTCCTGCTATTTCAGTTAAACAGGTTAACCCATGGTTAAAAACCCAAATTACTCTAGCTTCTGTTGCTAAAGTCATTTCTTAGTTATAATCTTCTAGAGTTTGTGGTGAACTGCATTCCAGTTATAGTCTTACAAAATTCTCAACTCAACTTAAACTTGGCTCCTGGTCCTCAGAACATAGTCTTGTCATTTTCCTTCAAATTTTTTCTCCAGAACTCTTTTTAATTCTCTCTAATTTACTTAATAAACTCTTGACTGTATCTTTTTTCCTGCCTGCTTAAAAAATTTCTTATTTATAAAAACTCTAGAGAATATTCTGACCCCTCTACCTATCATCCAATCAGTTTTCTCTCTATTAATAGCAAGGTCTTTGAATCTTTGATCAAAAAATTTTTAACATCCTATCTTGAATCTAAGAACTTACTCTCTGACAATCAGTATGGTTTTTGATCTTCAAGATCAAGAAAAAAACCATATTGATTTTCCTGATCAATATTTGATCAGACAAGGGCTATTGCCATTAATATATCTTAAGTTTTCAGCATTTTTTTCAGCATTCTGCTCCTCTCCATAAGCTTGCTTCATATAATGTATCGCAGAAATTTTTTTAATATTATCAAACTCATTTCTTTCTAACCTCGCTTGCCATTATCTTAGTCTTAATTCCATTATCTACCACTACAAATCTCTTATTCTTCACTGTATGGAATATTAGTGTCATACTTAGTGGGTTCTTCTAATGAAGCTCTTTCTCTTCTAGCCAAGTTACAAATACGTATTTGGACCTGTTTTATTTGCCAAGCTACAAATTTGTAACCACCTAAAGGTTAAGGGTTTACAGACTTTATTTGGTCAATTTTTGAACGCTGAGAGATAATACTATGAAACTTAATATTTATTGATTATAAGTCTAGTTAAAGAATAGTACAAAAAATATTTTATCAACTTGTTGCCCCTCATTCCCCCGCCCATGTTTGGGTTGGGCGAGAGGATGAGGTTTAAGGGTTTTTTGTTCCTAGCCTCTAATCATTGCAATTTTTTGCAAAGCATAATTATTTGACATAAGTATAAACATACAAATGTTTAGAGTTATCTCCATGTCTGGAAGTTAGCTATCTGAAACATCAAAAAATGCTAGATCCGTCACTGGAGGTTAGCCTCTTTTTGTAGATCATCATGGTTACCGTTCAAAGTTTTTTTTTTGTAGATTATCATGGTTACCTCTCTCTCTCTCTCTCTCTCTCTCTTTCTCTCTTTCTATATATATATATATATATATATATATATATATATATATATATATATATATATATATATATATATATATATATATATATATGTATATATATATATATATATATATATATATATATATATATATATATATATACGTATATATATATATGTATAGATATATATATATGTATATATATATATATATATATATATATATATATATATATATATATATATATATATATATACAGAGGCAATTTTACGGGTGTGTTTGGGGGTGTTATACCCACAGCATTATATATATATATATATATATATATATATATATATATATATATATATATATATATTGCTGTGGTTCAAGTCTTACCATTGGAATACTTTTTTTTTAAAACCTCTTTTAATTTATCTACAAAACAAAATAAAACACTTTTGAAGTCTTATAAATATTATATACAAAACATATGTAAAGATATTATACACTATAACAAACAATTGGGACAGAATTTATAAAAAAGTGTAAAAACATCACAACACAGGGAGAAATTTATTGCGCATAATTAGTCCTAATAAGTCGCGGATGATCTGAAAAAAATTTATGGTCTGAAACATAATTAAAAAAAAACTTAACATGCCCTGCCACACCAGGAGATGCTGCTGTGGAGGCAAAAAAAAAAAAAAAAAAAAAAAAGCTAGTCGCTTTATAGTCGCATACCGTTTTATAGTCGCATACCGCTTTATAGTCGCATACCGCATACGCTTTATAGTCGCATACCGCATACGCTTTATAGTCGCATACCGTCGCTAGAAAAAACATTAAAATTTTATTTTATTGTTTTAATAAACACTTTTCAAGCGGGTTTTCTAAATTTTTTCAAATTTTTTCATTTTCAAAGCTTTATTGGATAGGAATAAAGTTGCACTTATATATAAACAAATATGTTACATGCAAAGGTAAAAAATTCACTAATATACCGTTTTATACAGGACCGTGTGTAACATAAGAAAACTTTTCTAATAATTAAAAGTCTTTTTTGTTTAAACTATTATTTTAAATTTTTGTATTTATGTTATTGTATTTCAAAAAATTGACAAAATTAAAAAAACAAACATATTTTCTCATCCAAGTAGAAAATTTGAAATTTCGATTTTAGATTTGCCATGACTCTCGTGTCTCTTGATAATTTCTGTTTGCTAAAATTACGTCATCTATTTAGTTCCCACATTTGTATAGCGTTACGTACAAACGTCTGTAAGTGTAAACGTCTGTAAGTGTAAACGTCTTAAACATAAATTGAGTTTGCCGGCGGTATATGAAACGATCGTGTATAGTATACGTATAATATGAGAAAAGTTTAGAATATAATTAATATAATTTTACAATTAGAAGCACTTTTTGATATATATATATTTTTTTGTTACAAATGATACAGCAAGATTATCAATCTTTACCACGTCTCTGGTAGTACCAGAGACGTGGTAAGGATTGAAATCGAAAGCTCTCGCTTAAGAAGCGAGCGCTCTACCACTACACCACTACCGCGTTTAGTGAAGACCCGTATATAACGGTTCCGGACAATTAGGATATATATATATATGGAAAAGATGTTGAAAAAATTTAAATGGAATAGACTTACAAAGACCCGTATTTTTACGGGTCCGGTCTGCTAGTATATGCTAGTATATATTTAGTTTCACAATAAAACTAAAATTGATAAAATTTACAAGTTAAAAAATATGGTAAAAACGTAATGTATAAATTTATATTCAAAATTAGTTACCAAATAGTTTTTTTTTTTATAAATGATCATTTTCTTAGCTGCTCAAATCCATTTTGTCTGTCACGCACTAACCTTAATGCCAGTTATTTTAGAGAAGCCTTTATACACGTGACAACAAGGTTGGATGCTTTGTCAATTTACCCGACTTCGACGTAAAAATCAAATATTATTTATATATTAATAAAAAAAAATAGTAGAAATGAACATCTTACAAGTGTCAAACAATGTTTGCAAGCATTTAAGTTCATGCATTAATTTTAGAAACCTAATTCATTACAATTTTTTTTTTTTTTAATTTTTATTTTGAATGCTGCCCTTACCGAAAATAAAAATAATAGTAATAATAATAGTAATAATAAATATCAAATAAGAAAATCTCTATTAAATAAACACGCATCTTATGTTATTAATTTAGTTTATTAAATTATTGTTTTTTTTTGTTTTGATTTTTTATTTGGCTATTTACCTATCACAATTTTTAATTTTTTTAAACAAATTTATTTCTTTGTAATGATTACAGTTTAAATTTTTAAAAACCAGCATAAAGCGATTGTAAAACAAATGTACAAAATTATTGTTTTATCAATTTCAATAATAATTTGTAAAAAAAACTTTTTTTTTTGATAGAGAACCGGCCATAAATCCTCATATATCTATATGCAAGCCACCATTAGCTGAAAACATGGTTTGCGGACCAATCAACTTTTTCAGAAATGTTTACGTTGGAGCTCAAGTACAAAAAGCATGCGGACCTTGTAAACAAGCGCTTATATGCAAGCAAGTTGGGTAAGTAAACGATCAGATTTATTTAATCGTACTTCAAGCATTTTTCTTTTTTCCTATTTTATTTAATTCCCTAATATTTTTTCATTGACTTTCAGTCTTTTTGGAATTCACGAAATATGTATGAAGGAAGATGATAAAAAGAAATAGACACAAAGTAAAACCCAAACATGAATCACTAGGTACTGATTACAAATTCCACACCAAGCAAGCAAACACAAACAATAATGTAAATAAATGCACTGACAAATAATAGGAAGCAAATGAAATGTTTTATACCCAGTTTATTCAACCAATATGTTCTATTAACGGAATTGGTTTTCTCAATAGAATAAGTATTTTTGGCGTTATGTTTTTTAAATAAATTTATATATAAAAATATTGTGTTATTGTATAACGATGTTTGTTTTGTTCTTCAAGCATGTAAACCGTACATAATTCTCAATATATTTATAGGAGAAAAAATGAACAACAACAAAAAGAAGGCATATATTTTTCACTGTTCATGTGTTTATTTTGTAAAACGATAATAAACTCGTATAATGGTTTGAAACTTTTATTTTCTTTTTAATCTATTTTTAATCCATTTTTGACGTAAATTATCTGATTGTGAAAGAATACTCTGCATAAATGTTTCTTTATTAGAGTTTTTTTCTTTATACGAGAAAAATGTTCTTTTGAAGTAAAAGCGCAAAATCTTATTGGTTTAGCGATACTTGAAAATCTTGATCATAGTGATATTATATAATGATAGGTCATTTTTTATATTTATGTTAAGTATGTGCCAGTACAACTCAAAGTAGCAAACACACACAAAAAACTCCATAACGGTAAAAAAAAGTTAAAAATGTGTAACTAAAAATCTAAGGCAATTTTAAAAACCCATTTTTTTTCACTCACTCAATATAAAAAGCTAAAAAATTTTTTTAAAGAAAGCAAGTAAAAAAAAAGGGTCATTTTAAAAATATAAAACAATTGCACCTAGGATTATTAAGCCTTCAAACTGTCCTTGCCTAAAGTGTTATTCACTTGTGTGTAGATTTCATTTAAGGCAAAGCGATATAAAAACAAAATGAAATGGAAAAAAGTGAAATAAATTGTTAAGAGGCTGTCCATTAATTATAAGAGATTGTTTTTAGTTTTAACAAACAAAATGTCTCATCCCTTTAACAACGAAAAACAATTTTTATTAATGATTTTTAGATATTCATTTTATTTACATTTATTTTTAGTTTTGTATAGTTATATAAATGTATGCTATATATGGTACTATTAAACAATCTAACCAAAGTTAAAAATACGCTACTTTTTTTTCCTTTTATTTTTATATTAGTTTTAAAATGTTACATCATATATCACTGTAGCAGATAGTAAATAAATTTAAATTGATGTTACAACTGTAGCAGATAGTAGATAAATTTAAATTGATGCTACCACTGTAGCAGGTAGTAGATAAATTTAAATTGATGTTACCACTGTTACAGATAGTAAATAAATTTAAATTGATGTTACAACTGTAGCAGATATTATATAAATTTAAATTGATGTTACCACTGTTGCAGATAGTAAATAAATTTAAATTGATGTTACCACTGTAGCAGATAGTACTAAAATTTATCATCAAGCATTTAAAAAGTTTGTGAAAAAATTTATAAAACTTTTTTAAAGAGTTTTAATAAATTAAAAAACAGTTATTGGCGAGATCTCTTTTCATATCCCTTTCCGCTATCCATATAAGTTTTTCAAAAGTATGTCATGTTGGGTCTCAAAAGAAGCAAAATTTTATAAAAATTTCAAAAATAATATTATTAAAAATTAATTATTTTATAAAAAAATTATTATTTAAGATTTTTTTTGAAAATATTATCAAAAAAATAGACTTTTTTCATTTTTAGTTTAAAAGGTCATTTTTTCTGGAATAAACTATAAAATAACAATTTTTTTTTATAAATAATTGTTATTTTTGAAATTTTTATAAAATTTTGCTTCTTTTGAGACCCAACATGACATACTTTTGAAAAACTTTTTTTTATATAATATTAGGGACCCATTAAAATTTTAAAGGTCTGGAGGCACAACAAGAAAATTTCCTAGAGCATTGATATTTTTCCAGAGTATTTCTGAAATGAATAGACAACTTTTGCACACCCAGGCTAAATGAATTGTAAAAAAAAAAAAAAAATTCACTCCACCCTACTAAGTATTCTTGGATTGCCTTAATAATTACAAAAACATTCCAGAGTATAAACACTTAAAGAGACGTTAAATATTTATTACTCATTATTACAAGTCCATAATTTTTTATAATTTAACTTTTATCAAATGATGTGTGCTCTTTTTTAAAAATAGAGTTATTTGAAAAATGCTGGAAATGTAACTTTGCAGAAAGAACTTTTTGCTTATTAGAATTTATTTTGAAAATATTTTGTGAAACTAATGAAACTAATGTAACTCGAGATTCAAAAAGAACAGTTATAAATTTTAACATGTTTTGTCAAAATTATCCATAAAATGGTTTGCACCATAAATGAAAATAAACTTTAAATAAATAAAAAATGTTGGTTAGGAGGTATTTAATTTAAAAAGTATAAATCGAGAAACGTAGAGTAAAAGATAATAAAGTTAAAATATAGTATAATAATATAGGTAAAAGATAATAAAGATAAAAGACGTAGTAATTTAATAAAGTTTCACTCATTTGACCACAATTGCTGAAGTAGCAAATTATTTCTTGGGTCACAGAAACCAAGCTATTTTAATCAGAAAAAGTAAAATTAAGAAACTTTATTTGTTGTAGTAATTGATTTGCGAACTTATTGTTAAAAAATTCTTGTTTTTACAATATTTTTTTATAATTTCATCAATTTTTGATTAAATTTGATAAAAATTGATTGGAATAGTTGCTTAAATAAAATTCTGTTCATAATATGTGCAATACTCTTTTACTACATTTATCTATAGCATGTGAAAAATTTATTTTTACGATAAATTTAAATTCAAGAAAAAGAAAAACTCCTTGAATAAATGGTGATTTAAAGAATCTTATAAGAAATAAAATGAGTTTAAAATAAAAAAAAAAAAAAAAAAAAAGACTGGAGTGACAAAAAATTAAAATTATAATACAAAGAATGCTGCAAACAAGTTAACTAGGAAATTTCGTAAGCCAGAAAATAATATAAAATAAACCTTGTTCACAAGTCCAAAAAAACTCCTAAACTCTTTAATATTAATATTATATTAATAATCAAAGAGCTGTAAAAAATTCTATAAAGCTATTTAAAAAAATAATGGTTGGATTTTAAGTGACCAACTTTAATTGCCGATTCACTAAACAACAAATTTCGTACTGTTTTTACAATCGAGGGTGATGGACAACTACCTGTTTTTCCCCCTCAATTTAATGGTAAAATTGATTTTGATTTTGCTACAATCACAATTAAAAGAGTTAAATCTACAGAATATAAAATGTGATGTAAAATGGGATCTGATATAAGATCTGATATAAAATGGGACCTGATCTTGCTCACCTAAAGTTTTTTAAATACTGTTCAGATTTCTTTTTTATCTTGATTTTGTTAAAGAATTTGAGACACGGTACCTCATAGACATTTAATTTTAAAACTAAAGGCGTATGGTGTGAGCGGAAAACTTTTAGAATGGATAAAAAGTTTTATAAATAACAGGCGTCAACGATTCAAAAAAGGCGATGTTTTCTTAAAATGGAAAAATGCTTTAAGTAGTGTACCTCAAGGATCCGTGCTCGGACCTCGTATAGGATCCGTGCAGAGAAGATCCAGAGGAGACAAGGTATACAAAATGTTTAAAGAAATAGAAAAAAGTTGAACTTGTTAATCCACCATTTTTTAAAAATTAAAACACCAGAGGTCACAAGTTCAGATAATTTAGTAAAATATTTTAAAAAATGTATCAAAATTAACATAATAAAACCACTGAACGTCTTAGGCTTAATCCAATATTTTTAAAATAGTCGTCTTTCCAACATTCACATTAATAGCAAATGGGGATTTTAATTATTGTTGTTGTTGGTCTTTTCTTAAACATTGTTAAATAGTTATACAATAAGATAGTTAAGATGGAAAAGTCGTATTACAAATAGAAATAAGAAAAAGTCATATTTTCTTATTTCTATTTGTAATACAACTTTTCCATCTTAACTATATTATAAATCGATATTCAAGTATTTAATTTAAAAGAAGACTACGGAGATTCGTACAAGGGCATCAGGTCTTATCATTGAGAACCGCTTAAACATTTTGCATAGAAAAAAAAAATATCACTGTAAAAATGAAAAAAAAAACATACATCGCCGTAAAAATTAAACAAAAAAACATCACTGTAAGAATGAAAAAACAACTTCACTCTAAAAATGAAAAAAAAAAACATTGCCGTAAAAATAAAAATAAAAATCTCCGTAAAAAAAAAAAAAAAAACCTGATCGTAAAAATGAAAAAAAATAACCATCACCGTAAAAATAAATCTTATGAAACATATAAACACAATTAGATTCGAGCAAAAAAAAAAGCTTGATGTTTGCAAACCCAACTGAAAAATCCCATAAACATAATTTTAATCTATTTTTTAATGTAGGTTGAATTAAAGCAGCTCCACACTAAAACCATTATCTTTGTAAAAACGTTTTTTTATAACTAAAAATGTAGCAAAATATTTTTCGATTGGTCAGGTATTTTTAAAAATTAGGTTGCTTTTAGTTGGTTGGATTTGCAGAGAACCTATATAGGCATTTTTTAGCGATTCATTGGAGTTTTGACCTTCGGTTACTTTGTGGACCATTAGTGGCAACCGCTATAAATGGCAAGCCGATAAACTTCCGACATGTTAATAGTGGCTAGTCATCGGCTAGCCACCTTTGGTGTCTGCCACTAATGGCCGTCTTAGTAACCGATGATCAAAAGTATAGCGGTCCTCCCAAAATACTTATATAGGTCCGCTGATTTAATTAATGGTAAAATATGCTTACACTTGTTAATTCAGCGGACCTGTTTAAGTGTTTTGGGAGGACTTTGGGAGGATTTGTTAATGCAGCACCATATTATGGTGCTGCATTATCACATTTTTTGCAAGTTTTGATTTTGATTTAATTATTCCTTTATCAAAGTTATATTATAGTTTCAGGACTTTGGTAGAAGTCACTATTAAATAGTTTATTATTTTTAAAAACAAAGATCTAAAGTGAAACATATGTTTTTTATAAAACTTTATAATCTCAAACATAACAGGGGATATTTGATACACATTAGGGGTACTTAATCACGGGATCAAATCTCCCATGAACATATGTATCTTGAAATTTATTTCTTTTTTCTTTCAGAATTCAGTATGCCTAGAGTATACAAGACAAGAGAAAGTCCTCAGAAAAGAATACTGATAGATAATGAAAGTAAGAAAATTAGCTGTGTATGACGTTTTAGAAGGTAAAAATATTTGTGGAGCTGCTAAAGCTTGCAAAATTTTAATTATTTCTCTTAAAGGTAAGTACAGTCGTCCCCCGGTTAACGAACCCCCCTGTTAGCGAACTTTCGGTTAACGAACCGAAAGTTTGCCCAAAATCCTCCCCCGGTTAACGAACCGGAACTCGGTTAACGAACCGGGACCGCCAAATGGCGTGCACACGCGCGTGAAGGTCGGGCGCGCCGTCCAGCATTTCCCCCTCAGTTTTGTGAGTGTCATGGAAGCCTGGGAGGTGAATGGTTGTGCTGGGTGTGCTTTTGTTGTTTCATTTTTTTCTTTTCTTGTTTCACTAATATTTTTCATGCATTTTTGTGCTTTTTTCTAGGTTTTTTTCCCACTTGCGATTTTTGCGATTTTGCGATTTTTCAAAATGTCGAACCCTGCGAAAAAAAGCAGAAAAGTTTTCACTCTTGAAGAGAAAAAGACAATCATTTAAAGAGTGCAAAAAGGTGAAAAGCAAAGTGACCTGGCTAAGGAGTTTGGTGTGAATAAATCAACCATTGGCACCATCATCAGCTCGAAGGAAAAAATCTTGGCTGCTGCTCAAACTGCTACAAAAGGATCCACAAAAATTGTCAGCAAAAAGCAAAGGCACCCAGTCATGAATGAAATGGAGCAGCTCCTGATCCTCTGGATTGAGGACATGCAAATGAGAGGGGATCCTGTGTCTGGTGAGCACATTTGCATGAAAGCAAGGAAGATCTTTGAAGAACTCATGAAGGATTACCCTGGAGAAGAAGAAGCTGAAGACTCTGAACCTGAACCTTTTGATGAGGCTGATGAGGAGGAAGGCAACCAAGGAAAGAAATGTTCATGTTCAATTTTTAGTTTTTTCTAAAACTTTGACAAGCAATTTTCATGCACAATTTCAATTTGTTTCAATTTTTAAAAGTGCATAAATCTCAGGTTTCAATCATTTCACCTTTGCCTATTTTATTTATCAAGTTGGACAATTTTTTGAATTTTTTCCCCCATTATTTCGGCAAAATCCACCAATTAAAAATTTTTTAATGGCGGCCTATGGGAAAACGCGTTTCGGTTAACGAACTTTTCTGATAACGAACTAGTTCGTACTCCGAATTAAGTTCGTTAACCGGGGGACGACTGTATGAAAAAAGAAAAGTTCTACTAGCGATATTGAATATGTCCCAAATTCTAGACATTCACAAGTATTTTTTTAAAAAGAAGAGAAAGAATTAATTGACTAACTAAAAATGACAAGTATGCTTTATCATAGCTTCAAAAATAGTTAGACAACTCGCATATCAATATGAATGTGCTATTGCCTTTGTTGGGAATAAAGTAGGGTACTTCTTTGAGAATTAAAAAAGTTTATTAAACCAGTACAATTTTGGTTTAGACCAAATAAATGTAAATGAGTCCAGGTATTACTACTGCCCATAAACTAAAATTGAAATTATATTATAAAGCAGCATGTGATTATTACGTGATCTCTCATTCTGGGCTTACACTAACTATATATGATTTAATTTTTGGCTAAAAAATGCCAAGTGTTTTAAAAAGTGTTGTGATATTGATTATTATTGATATATTGACATCTTGAAACTATTAAACTTGTCGCGTAGACTAAAAACACCAAATCAATTCAAAATTTATAATTTATATTTGATAGTGGTTTTTTTAAAACAAATAAAATATAACTTTTATTATTTCTTTTTATATATTTTATATAAATATGGTGTGACATTTAAACATTTTAATTTTAACGGGACATCTTGAACATTATTGTGTCACATGTCACCAAGTTCAATATAACCTCCACATTTAACTTCTTTAATTGAGGCGTGAAAAATTGGACTTGGTGACATGCGACACGAAAATGTCGCGTGAAAAATAAAAAGTTTAAATGTCACGCCATGCTTAATTAAAAAAAAGTTGCGAGACTAATAAATGTCACGCTACATCTAATTACTAAAAGTCGCGTGACCATTTTAATTCTAAACGTCGCGTGTTAAATCAGGCTTCGTGGCATGACAATTTTATACAAAAATTTGGCGCGACATTTTTTTTACAGAGTAATTTTTTTACAAGTAACACATAAAAAACTGCGGAAATTCAATAATTATACGGAACGTATTGCATTTCAAGACCCAATAATATGGAATGCCTATAAAAATAATTTTAAATTTATAGCGAAGTTTACTTAATTTTCTAATAAAAAAAAGTTTTTTTAAAAAAAACCTTTATTCAAAGAAAAAAATATTATATTTTTTGTAATTAATTTAAATTTTGATTCATGTTAAAGTAAACAACATTTAAAAATCAAGACAAATTATTTATCACAAATAAGAGTATTTACATATTAGTACATAAGCGCTATCTAACTAAATATTGAAGGATTTCTACGAACTTCTTTTATATTTATTTTTTCTATTCTGACGTTTTGCAAACGTCATTATTTTGTTCTGAATTTTAGAGCGAACGTTTTTATTTACTCGAGGTATATTTAAACGATTTTTATGTTTTAAATGAGGTATATTACTTCTAGGGTTAAGAATTTGCGGTACAATACTTTTGACTGTATCTTTTGCTGTTTGTGCGTTAAACATTGAACCATTTTGTACTCCACTTACTTTAGCAGCTTTTATTAAAGCCAGCTTCCTTTCTAAAATACCGATTGCAATGCTAAGATCATGTACTGCTTCTTTTGTTTCCTTTTCCTCGGGGTCTTCTTGTGTAATTAATGATTTTTCATTACTTGTATTATTGATTTTGGTTAACTGTTGTTGAGCGTTTGTGTTATTTGCTACACTTTGTGATTGATTATTTTTAGAGATTGTATTATTATTACTACCAGTAACAGCACTTTCTTTATGAGTGAGGGGTTTAGTTTTTAGTTGTCCCAAACTCTCTAGAATGCTTAATACTTCTTTTGTTACTTTTGCGTTCTCTAATTCGGAAACACTATTATTTTTTAAAGTTTCGTTTTTATGCTTTTCCAAAATTTTTAGAGTGGTTGTACTTTCAGAAGGTTTTTTATTAACTATTTCCACAAATGGTGTAGTTTTAACTGTTGATATAATAGGTATTGGAGTACTTCTCATTTGGAGTAAATTTTCATTAGACGTTTTTGTGTCAATAGTTGTTAGAACATTAGGAGAATCGTTTTCGGAATGATTAACATGTATTTCATCACTAGAACTTCTGGTTGATTTCAAATTAAGAATTGCATGATGCGGGCTGAGATTTATATTATTTAATGCGTTTAGTGCATCTTCGGGAGACATTGTTTCACTTTTAGGATCATTGTCAGTATCATCTGGATTAAAATCATTGGTTTCTTTGTGATGCTCCTGTACTTCATTATTTGACTTTTTATTTGATGGTAATACAGGTTTTAGGCCAACTTTTGGCCATATCTTAGTTGGAGTGACTTTTTGGTGAGACTTGACAAATTGTATTGAAGATGTTTCAGGGTTATTAGGTAAATATGCTTCAGTATTTTTAGGGTTAGGAGGAACGTATTTTTCTATGTGCTCAAGAGAGTTGTGCGATGAATACGATTGAGTATGTTCCATAAGATTGGGTGTTAAATCCGCGTTGTCATGTTCGAGCGTGTTATGAGGCGAATATGCTTCTGTACGTTCGAGAGCGTTATGAGGGGAATACGCTTCAACTTGTTCAAGGGGTTTATGAGATGAATACAATTCACTTTTTTCAAATGACTTTTGAGGTAAATACGTTTCTGTTCTTTCGAGAGTTTTTTGGGGTAAAAACGCTTCTGTTCCTTCAAGAGATTTATGATGTAAATATGCTTCAGTGTGTTCAAGAGTTTTACGAGGGTTATATGCTTCCTCGTGTTCTAATGAATGACTTTCAGAATAAGAGTCTGATTTAACTTCGTTTCTGGCAACCGTTTCTCCAACATCTTTATTTTTATACGGTAACTCATTGAGCCCTGTTGGAGGAGTTAAAAGTTCTGTTTTTTCTTGAAAACCATCTTCAGAATTGGTAATTAACCCAGGTGCTTGTGGATCTAAAACGTCATGATTTAGCTTTTTGTTAATTTCTGCTTGTGTAGAAAAATGAAGAGCTCTTTCCTGAGCTTTTTCGGGGTCCAACACGTCATCAAAGGCTTCCTTTTGTTTTTCGTTTGAAATATCACTATTGTCTTCGTTTGAAACCATTGGATTGATGTTATTAGGAACGTTGTCTAACATTTCTGGTGTTCGATACGAAGATTTTGTTGAGGTAAATTGGTTCACTAATTTTTGAGATTCAGGATCAGTGGATTGTAGCTGATTGATCGTTTCTTCTAGATTTGTTGTGTCTCCAGATCGCAATGTCATTTCTAAAGGAGGCTCATTAGAAAATTTTTCTATTGGAGATTTTAATCCTGCATCATCGTTGTGCCTTTCATAGTAATCTAAAATAAAGTAATATTTTGCTGGTATATATTAAAATATATACTATGTTATGTTGTACAACATTGTTGTCGCACAAAAGTATTGAAAAACGTTGTTGGTTTATTGTGTTTAACCAATTTTTAAACGTTTTTGCGTTGAATAACGATTTTCCATTAAGAAAAGGATTTTAAATTGGTTTATATTTGTCTTCACTCAATAAGCTAAATTTATCAAAAAATCGGTTTATCTTTTTTTTTAAGTATTATAATCAATATATAATTGCGTCAAAGCATTAAATTGTTTTTATGATAAAAAAAGTCTTTACTTTACTTACCCTGCATGCTGTGTTCACTTTGTTGCAGAGGGAAAGATTTTGTTTTTTCAAAGTTTTGGGTTGACTTTTCGTCGTCATAAGAGTTCTCTTCTTTAGTTGGGTGAATATTTTGTTTTTCAGGACTATCAAATGGCTGGTACATGCTACTTGTAGACATTTCTTTTTGAGTTTCAAGATTATCATTGCTAGCAAAATTTACATTGTTTTGTTTTAGCGGATTAGTTTCTACCCCCTGGTTAAAGTTGTTCAAAACAAGTCCTTCAATTGGCGCATTTTGCATTCTTGATGTAACAAGAGATTTATCTATAGGATTTAAACCACCTGGTCCTATACCTAAGGTTTCTGGCTCTTCAATTTTATGTTCTTCTGAGGCTTTAATAAGTGAGTTAGCCCTCTGATCTTCACGAATTGCTTCCAACTCCTCTTCACTCATTTCACGTTTTGAGGCTGTCTCGGTTGAAATAGGCTCCGGGTGAAAATTTTCTTCAAATACTTTTCCACTGCTCAGTACAGATTTTCTAACTGAATCTTCTTCTTTTAATTTTTCTGTGTCAAAATTTTTTGATATTCGATGTTTATGCTCTCCGTGCATGCCGTCATTCTCAGAGTGCGAAACGATGTTTTTAGCATGTATGTCATCATCAGCATGGGTAATGATGTTTAAAATTGGTATATGTCGTTCTTGGTTTTCGTTAATATCAAACTCTAAAATTTAGCAAATATATTTTTAAAAAGAACACATTAAAAACAGAATAACTCCAAAAACCAGAGGCTGTATGCTATAAAGTACCAAAAGTCAAAAATTCAAAGTTACTTTATAAAAATATTAACAACTAAATCTTAATATAAAAAAAAACTAGATGCAAAATAAAAAAATAAAAGTACATGTTTATGTATAAAACAAGTATGCGGGTATTTTTTACCTCAAAAATTGCTTTACCATCTCACAGTAATGATGAAACATGGCAATCCTAATATCAATGATGTATGTAAAAAGGAAGTGAAGAAAGGGGAATTTTCATGTTTAGAAGACCAGAAAGAGATTAAACATCGCTCGCTACGCGCTCTATTTGACTCAAAAGTTAAAACAATTAAAACTGATATAAATGCCTAATTATCACCAGAGGTTCAGAGTTACCCAGAACACTGGGTAACTCTGAACATGGTCAAAACGGCATAATAGAAAAAGATACTTGACAATTTCTTTCTACCTGCTAAGAGGGAGTCCCATGCTAAGTTCCAGACGTTTAGTAGTGTAATGAAGCTGTGATAGTTAATTACAATAAAATGGTTCTAACTTTTTCTAATAATTTCATGCAACTTTTTTCTTGAGGAATATTCCTGTTATAGCTACTGTGGATATAAAACCATTCCTTTTGTTTTTGCTATTACATATTATCATAATGAAGAAGTTTTTAGCACATATTATATTTTAGGTTTGTTAATATAACCTTAATATATTAATTGTATTTCAATCGTTTGTGTTCTTGGGGAAATAACGAACAATCTTAGTGGGGTAATTTCGAACGTCTAAAGTGTCAATACATGAATGTAAGGCAACCAGAACATTAATGTTTCTAACTTTTTTTCACATTTAACTTTAACAGATAAACTGTTTAAATATAATCTCTGTACCTAAATTGCCAAAAAAAGAAAAACTGAGAATGTTTAAGAAAGAAAAACTCCTAACTACTGGTTTTCCATTGAGAAATATTTTAAGCAAAAAAAAGTTAGGAAGGAACAAAAATTATAAAATATTGCTGATAAAAAGTGAAAAAGAGAAAAAAGAACTTAAATCAATTAGAGATAGTTTACCATCATGTAAAGAAAAAAAAATGTTTCCGAGGTGATAACAAAATTTGTTGTTTAATTAAAATAAAATATCAGGATCCGCCTCCAGAACACTAAATCATGTGTCATGAACGCAAGTGTTGGTTGCAAGAGAAGTGCACCAATTGGTGAAAGCATGTCCCCAAGTTTTGTTTGTGATATTTTTATGTAATTTTTTAAAGTTTTAAAATTTAAAAGATAAAAGAATAATTTTAAAAGGCTGTTGTTGTATTAAGTTACAACGAAAAGTTCATAATCTCCCAAAGGAAAACTGGATTGTGTGTAGTAATTAAAAGGCAAGACAAAAATGAGCATATCCCATTATATCTGTGATTTTATCTGTGATCTTTGCACGTAATTATTACAAATGCAATTTTATTTGTTATTACTAAACAATTTTTGTGATCACCCCACGGCGGGATCATAATTACCCCACGTACATTGAGTAATTCCGAACACCAAAAATTTTTTTTTTTTTGCCTTAAATTTTTATTTTATAATAAGATTCATAAAAATTGCTTATAAGGGTTTGTAAATAAACAGTTAGGCTAAATGAAAAGCAATAAGTATGATTAATTTTGGATAACTGATGTCTCTAACTTGCATTCTGACTTAGCTGTTTGCCAATACCCCACTCTCCCCTATAGCATAAACTCTTGATTGTGATAAGTGAAAATTATCGAATTTTGAAATAAACAAAAAAATTTTACTATATATATATATATATACATGTGTGTATATATATATTTTTATACAATGATACATGTATATATGATATTTTTATGTTATACAATAACTTTACCTTGAACAAGTTCGTTATCACCATTACTTAAATCCAAATCACGTGATTTTTCCTCATCAAAATTGTAAGGAGTTTCAAAAACAGAAACAAATTTGTTTGGAATTTCATGGTACACTCGAAACTTGCGATATTCCCACTCTCCTAAAGGTTGCGATGGAATATCAGTTGCACGAAACATGTGATGTTTTTTTAAACGTTGTTGTTGATAAGCATGAGGCACGACTGTTTTTTTTGAAGAATAGCGTTTCGCGTTATCATTACTTTTTTTAGCATTTGATAAACTTTTAAATGTATTTTTAGGTATTTTTTTAGTCCCCTTGCTAAACTTAGCCATTCCATATTTTCTGCTGACTTTTTTACGTAACGTTAAACTTTTATCAATAATAGAGCTGTTTAGAAAGTCTTTTGTTTTGGTCAAATTACTTTTAAATGTAATAAAATAGTCTTTATTGTTGAAATTATTGATTGGCTTCAATTTTACCGTACGAAACAATTTACCGTGTACCACAGTGCGAGGAACTTTATAATTTTGATAAGAAAGTTTATTTTTATAACTTAGTTTAGTATAATTCAAAGCTTTTTTGGGCAAGCCTCTGTTTAAGACCGTTAAAATGTCTGTTCTTTTAGTATTAATGGCATGAGTAGGTTGAGCCAAGTCATTTTTTAGTATATTTCTTGAGATAGTTGAAAAAGACTTTGGTAAGTAGGAATGTTGCACCCAGTAAACTTTGCTTGGGTTTGCATTGTAATAAGAACCATATGTATTTGGATTAGTGATAAAACTTGAAAAAAATGAACTTGGCGATGGATAAAAGAAAGGATTAAAATTCAATTTGGCATTAACATATTTTTGATTATATATGGATGCAGACGAAAGAAATTGGCTATAAATGTTATTTTTTCTTTCACTTAACAAATGATTTCTTTGATTCTTTAATTTATTGTACATGGTTGCCCATGAAGGTAAAAATGGTGCTTGTTTAGCATTTCCTACTATTTTGTTTCTGTTATATAATGCTGACAGTTTGTCGTAGAACGTCCTTTTATGTAGATCTTCTAAACTATACGGTGTTCTCGCATAAAAACTCTGAGCAAACGCAATATAAGAGATATGCATCAATAATATCCATTTTATGTACATTATCTCTGACGTGTTCTAACATTTAGACATCATTCAAGTGATGCAACATAAATCCATTATTTAACTACATAATTTGCAATTTGTATGTCTCTTATTTCACTAAAAAAACTTAAAGCCATTTTGATTATTCAAAAATGCTGAAGACGGGCATTATAAGACGGAATAGTCTAACGGCACTGTTTTTTTAACGCACCAATGAGCACTGAGTTGTGATTCTCTGCAGTATTTTCAAAATAAATAAAATGAAACCAATGTAAAATTTATATTTAATGAATGTATTAGATTTTATCTTTTACATCTGTATCTTATGTTTTGATTATTTTTTCGTATATTGATCTTAAAGTATCAGTTTTAAAAAATCTAGCTATTGGATGTAAGTTTTAAAGATAGAATTTATAAAAGTTTGTAGCGGCAAGTAAACATTGGAACCTTTGGTTGCGGAAAATAAGTTTATGTCAGTTTTAAACTTAGTATAAAAAGATAATCAAACATAAAGTCAACTTACAATATCAAGGCATTGAATGCCTAACCAACCTAATTCCTGCATTTGAATAACTTTCAAATAATTGAAGATTATTTCAAATAATGAAATTAATATATTGTCATTTTCTATTTCATGAAAAGTAAATATTGTACAACTTTGTTTTAAAATCTTGTTCATTGTTATCCAACATACTCAAAAAGAAATGAGGAAACTGCCAGTCTGAAGTTTACCAATGTCAGAAAACAAAAACAACAGCAAATGAACCAATATCATTATGTTTTCTTAAGCCACATATAGAATTTATATATATATATATAAATAAATAAATATATATATATATATATATATATATATATATATATATATATATATATATATATATATATATATGTATATATATGTAAAAACGAACAAAGCTATTGCATATTTATATTGCAAAATTATATATTAAACATTTATTTTGTTCTTTTATTTGCTATTTTAGGTAATTGCATTATTTTGGTTTTCAGCAGAAGTTTATTAGAGTCGATAAAATTGTATAAAGTTTTTCAAAATTTTTAAATTTTTGCTATGCGTTCTTAGGAAAACCATGTAAATTAAAAGGTTATCGCATTGCCAAAGGAACTTTCTAAAAATAATTTTTCTGCATTCGCTGTTGTTATTAAATACTATTTTTGAGTCTTTCCCAAAAAAAAAAAGAAAAGTAAATTGTAAATAGTTGCACCAAGAGTAAAAAGAGATCAAAGCATAAATTATAATTGTCCTCAACATAAATTAATTGTTCTAATCGGCTAATTTTCCTCAGGAGAAAGATAGAAATAATGAATAGATTTTACGTTACATTTTATTTATTAAGTATATTTTAAGGAAAACTTAAGTATGCTTGCAGAAAAGATCAAATGCTTAGAAATATACTCAAAATAAAGCAAATAGCACCTAAAATAGAGTCCAAATAAATATTGAGCATGTTACATAGAGTTTGATATTAGCAAAGAATGTTGCAAGCAGCTCGCCAAATAACTTGAAAATCAGGTCCAGGAATAATCACACAGCAAATTCGGATATATTTTGACATAAATATTCTATTTACATCAAAATCAAACGAATAAAAATTGCTTTAAATGCTGTGCAACAGCCTCTTGTAAGTTTAAAAATAAATATTAAGTTTTATTTTTTTTGAGCAACGCAATAGCAATAAATGTGAACATATTTTAATAAATAAATTTTTAATAAATAAATTTTCAATAAATGTGAACATATTTTAAAGAAAAACACAATATTTTTTAATCTTGACATGTTTCGTAGTTAACATACTGCATTTTCAAAAGATAAAACTACAATTTAAAACTCTGGATATAAATATAAAATCAAAATTTGAAGACATTACAGAGAAATATTTACAGACAAATAGAATTGTTACAAACCAATAAAAATTATAATACAAATTATGAAATAAATTAGAAAAAAATAGCAAAAAAAAACAACAAACAAGATAGATAAATTTGTATTATAATGAACAGTTTGTTTATTTGAAGGTTTTCCCATTTAATATGGAGTGCTTCTTTAATTTTCAATTAGTTTTTGTTAGAAGCAGTATCCAAAATTTTAAAACAATTATAGTTACTTAGATTTTTACAATTAACAGATGAAATTAAATGCTTATAAACGTTAGATTGATTGTCACTTGTAAGATGCTCATGATAAGACTATGATAAGGGCATAAAAATCTATCTAATGTTTTAAAAAATAACCAATATCCACCTAAAATAATTGACACTGAAATTAAATTATTTGTTGATAAAAAGTTAAATCCATCTGTGATAAATAGTATTGAAAATCATAATATAAGTTATTATAAGCTTCCATTTATAGGATTTTACTCAAATTTTACTAAATCTAAAGTTAATAAAATAATTAAAAAATATTGTAAAGATGTTATAATTAATTTAATTTTCACTACCTACAAATTACAAAACAGTTTATGTATAAAAGATCCACTTCCTAAGCTGCTCAAATGCAATGTTGTTTACAAATTTTCTTGTGCTGGATGTAATGCAAGTTATATTGGGGAAACCTCCAGACACTTAACAACAAGGATTCATGAGCATCTTACAAATGACAAACAATCTAATGTTTATAAGCATTTAATTTCATCTGTTAATTGTAAAAATCTAAGTAACTATAATTGTTTTAAAATTTTGGATACTGCTTTTAACAAAAACAAATTGAAAATTAAAGAAGCACTCCATATTACAGTGCTGGCCAAAAAGATCCGACCACGCATTGTTTATCTATGTATACAGTATGTACATTGTAGTGTAGGCGCTTTCCTCGGAATTTCACCATCACGCTTTACATGTGTGATTGGCTAGTTATCAGCCAATCAAAGCAGTTGTACCATTGTTATATATACCATCGCATGCGTGGCTGTGAATTACTATTTGCATTTGACTATGGCGACAACATCACCTGGAAAACGTGCTTAAATACAACTTTTGATGGAAGACGAGAAGTCTGAACGTGCGATTGCCGCACGTTTGCAAATGCCTAAGATGACTGTTCACGATGTCATTAAGCACAAGGACCCACTGGCATCATCTTCACAAATTATCAATGAACTGCCTCCTGATGTGAATGTGAGCTCTCCAACCATTCGGCGACGTCATGTGGACAATTTTAGTCTTCGATCCTTTCGCGCTGCATTAAAACCACGACTATCTCAGAAAATATTCGTGACCGCCTCAAATTTTGTAAAGCACATAAAAATTGGACCGTGGCAATGTGGCGACGTGTCATGTTCTCAGAGGAATCGCAGGTGAAACAATTTGCTACGCATAAAGTGAATGTTCGATGGCCAGCAAACACACGCTACAATGCCCGTTATGTTGCTCCAGCGGTAAAATATTGCCCTGCAATTATGATTAGGGGAGCAATTACTGCCAGAGGTCGAGCGGGAATCCATCTCATGCCGCCAGGTGAAACTATCAAAGCTGTTAATTATTTGCAAATAATAAACGAAAATGTTTCTATTTGGCTCAGAACTCGCAACTGTGACATATTTATGCATGACGGCGCGCCATGTCATCAGACAAAGATCGTCAAAACATGGTTTCAAAAGAATTCCATCAATGTTCTTGCTTTGTGGCCTAGCTCGTCACCGGATTTAAACCCAATCGAAAATTGCTGGGTAAAATTGAAAGCAGAAGTGACAAAAGCAAACTCAACGTCGACGACAAATTTGAAGGAGGATATACTGGAGGCGTGGTCCCAAAAAATAACGTCTGATTACTGTGACTCTCTTGTTGCCTCTATGCCTCGAAAAATAGAAGCTGTCCTCAAAAACGGAGGAAGACATTCGAGGTACTAGAAACTCTTTTCTGATGTGAGCTACTTGTTGGTTTCTTCGAAAGTGTGTCATTGACTTATGTGAATGTTGTTTATTGCGTTTAATTCAATCATATTATCATTAAATTGAAGTGGTATTACGTTTCTGTCTAAAAACCTTAGTGGTCGGATCTTTTTAGCCAGCACTGTAAATGGGAAAACCCATCTTTAAATAAACGAACTGTTCATTATAATATAAATTTGTCTAGTTTTTTTTTTTTTTTTAAATTTACTTATAATTTTATTTTTATTTTTTTGCTATTTACGGTATCATAAATTGTATTATAATTTTATTGGTTTGTAACAATTCTATTTGTCTGTTAATATTTCTCTGTAATGTCTTTAAATTTTGATTTTATATTTATATCCAGTGTTTTAAATTGTAATTTTATCTTTTGAAAATGTAGTATGTTAACTACGAAACATGTCAAGATTAAAAAATATTGTTTTTTTCTTTAAAATATGTTCAAATATTAAGTTTATAATAAAATTAGAAACTTTGACTTAATGATCAGAGGCTGTATTCACATCCTCTTCATTGAGACAAGCAGTGCGTTTTTTAAAAATGTTTTATTCGAGCATTTGAAAACGAAATGTTAAAAATTAAATTAAAAAATAATAAAACATCTATTCAAAACAATTTATTAAACTATTGAATAAAGTCAACATTATGAATGTCTAATAGATGCTAGCACGTTCATCAAGCAATCGAAATCAGTTAATTGATGCATTCGTAATCAAGATCAATATTTCCGTACCTTTTCCTCCTCAAACTTGTAAAATATAAATTGTGAAGCTCCCCGAGATTTGTACTAGGGCCCCTTCTACTTTTCAATTATGCTAACGAGTTTAACAAATTTCTAATTTTATTAGAGTAACATTTGTTATTGACACCAATCTTATACAGTATTATTTTACTTTAAAAGTAACATTTTTTTTTAACTAGTCGAAATCTCAAACTTATTTATATTTTATAAACTATTAAAATTATAAAAACTAAATGGACTCTTTTCTATTCAAAGCCGTAAAAAAAAACTATTAAAATCAAAATTATATTAAAATCGAAAAAAAAAATTAATACTAATCAATTGGCATTGTATTAACTTTGTTTTTTTAACACCAAATCAATAATAATGATAAAAAAAAAAAATAATGATAAAAGAATTGGTATATTCTCAAATATACGTTAAAAAGATTTAATAAAAAAGCCCCCATAAAAATTTTACATGGAGATTTCTTATTAAAAGTCTGTGCAGCTAAACCTCTAAAAATATTGGAATATGATACAAAACAAGAAAATTTGGGTAAAAACATAAACTAATTCAATTACATCATCGCTATATTAATCATAAATATATTGCTTAACCTAAAAAAAGTAAATCTTTTTAAGAAACGTCTTGCACGCCTTTTTAATTTTAAATATAAAAATTTGTACTAGTTCAAAAGTATTTGAAATGTATTTTGAAATGAATGTTTCAAATATATATCAACTTAATTGTTTTAATGTTCATTATTTTACATTTAAATGTAGGTTGAGCTTAACCCTGATAACAAAACGGTTTTAAAACCTTATCAGGCAAATTTTTTTTTAATGTTATTTAGGTGCCCCAAGAAGACCTAACGGTCTTGTCACAGAGCACCGTGGAAGTGCATTTAACCAGGAAGTTCACGCCTCCTTCCTTACTGTGACGCGAAAATATATTCAAAGCTCGTTTTGAACCTGGGTCTCCTGCTTATAAAGCAAGCGCTCTAACCACTGTGCCACGGCCGCAAAGAATTTAGGCAAATTTTTTTATAACATACCGCAAAACTTAAGCTATTTTTTTTTTTTTTTGTATGTAGATTCTCAAAGGAACCTAATGATCTTATCATAGAGCACCGTAGAATACGCATTTAACCAGAAAGTTCATGTCTCCTTTCTTACTAATGTAAAATATATAGCCAAAGCTAGCTTCAAACAGTAGACATTCAGTTCTGAAGCCAGAACTCTAACCACTACATTTTTTTTTTCTAAAATTTTATTTGGTGCCCCAAGAAGTTCTTGCGGTCTTATCACAGAGCACCGCGGATGAGCATTTAATTGGAAGTTCACGCTTCCTTCCTAACCGATGTCGCAAAACTTGCCCAGAGGTGGGGTTTGAACCACGGATCCTTCGTATTAGAGACAAGTGCGCTACCACTGCGCCACGGCTGCTCATCACGGCTGCCGTACCTTTGAACTGTCTTTAAAAACTGATTTTTACCAAAAATGAAATTATAACTTAAAAAAAAAAAGTGCTTTCATAAAAGATAAATATTTTAAAAGTTTTTTTTGGAGTTCATATTATTGGATCCATTTTTGTCAACAAGCTATAACTTTTATAAATCTTCATCACTGTTTGCTATTTCGATTATAAACAGAAGGGCGCAATGGACGCCCTTCTGTTTATAATCGAAACAGCATTCTATACATTCTCTTTTCATTACCAAGATACATTCTCTTCATTCCCAAAAAAAACTTCAAGCAAAAAGTTCTTTATGCATCCAACATTTTCGCTGACTCCGATATTAGCAAGAGAATTGTTTGACACGCGTGCAATTTTAGATTTTTTTTTTTTAACAATGACAATGATTATTCTTTTGGGTTACCTTATTGGTTGATATCCCTCTCTCAAGGTCTTTTTTTGTATCGCATTTTTTTATTTTTTGCGTCGCATTTTTTTATTTAAGATTTGTTATAAGCCTTTTATATGCCGTGTTTCCACGTTTGATTAATATCTCGAAATTATACTTTTTAAGAAATTAAGTTTAATAAAATTCAAATTATAAAAAAATATTTTTCAAATTTTAAAATTTTGAAATAATTTCAAAATATTCAAATCGTCAGCCGAGAATCAAGAATCAAAAAGTATGTCAAATTTTTGTATTTCCGAGAAAATCAAGTTTTAAAATTAAATTTGTAAATTATGTCCGTCTAATTTTTTAAATATTATTAAAAGTTGTATCATTTTTGAGACTAGATTTATTGGACACATACTCAATTGATTGTTGAATATTTATTGATAGTAAACTTGGTTCTCGGCTGACGAAATGTTAAATTTAAGTAAAATTTGTTTTTATTTTGGTTTTGAAGATGCGATTATGTGAAAAATAAAACCTTAATTAGGGAGGATGTAGCACTTGTATACAAATATTTGTGATACAAATATTACAAATATTTGTATACAAGTGCTAGTATATGTATGAATAAAAAAATAGTTTCATTCAGGCTGGATTCATAGTTTTTCATGTTCAAGATTGTATGTGAAATAAATGTTTTACATAAAATTACGTCGATTAGGAACATAAATACCTCTAAATTTATGATGAACACGTGACCAATGTTTCTGACCCCGCGCGAGAGTAGTAGGATTTTCTTAAAAACTTTTTATGTTTTTTAAAATTAAATCAAAATGTTTGATATAAATTAAATTTAAAAAAAGAGTACTTATTGACGTGTTTGGCCGTGTAAAGTACCTATTGAAGTGTCGACTGTGAAGAAAATGCATCTTACTAAAACGAAATAACTGTAAACTTTACATGGTCTTCACTTCTATACAATGTTTTTAGTCGTGGTTTGAAAACAAGCAACTAAACAGTGTCGCGAAAGATTTTAAAATAAAAATTTGCTACAATAAAATCAAAAAAATTATTTATAAAATATTACACTATATAAATACAAAAATTGCTTATATATATACATAAAAAAAAAATGACAAAAAAAAATCATCTAAAGATTAGTTTCATTAATTTCTTTCTTGAGAAAGACTTCCTTTTGTATAAGATTATTCTGAAAAGCTAAACCTTCATCATTAATGCTGCTGTTACTAGAAGTTTCAAAACTGCAACAATTCAAAGACGAGGATATTGAAGAATTGCGTGATTTGGAAATTGGATATTGAAGAATTGCGTGATTGCTGTTACTAGGAGCTTCAAAACTGTAACAATTCAAAGACGAGGATATTGAAGAATTGCGTGATTTTGCCTTGAAAAAAAAAAATTTTGTTTGTAATAACTCAAAAAAAGTTTTTGTAATGTATTAAATAGGATGGGTCAAAAACTAAATATTTACAAATCTGCGAGTTGCAACATATGACATATATTTCAACTCAAATATTTGTAAATATGTAGTTTTTGACCCACCATATTTTTCAAAATTGTATATAATGTACAAATTTAATAAGTACATACTAATGATATGCCTTATTTATTCCCGATTTTGGGGTCATTCAGGAAAGTATAAATCATACAAAAAAAATGATGAGTAAACTTTATGGTCATAATTAAAACTACTCAACATATTTAGTATTTACGAATAAAAAAAAAAAAAATTAATGCATAATATTAATTAGTTATTATTTTTATTATTGTTTAGATATTCCTTTTTTCACAGTTCACGCTCACACATGAAAGTCCAGAGTAATTTTATTTTATTTACTGGATGTCATTATGAAACAATGTCTTAAATCATTTATTTGATTAAAAAGTGGCGTACCGCTCTTATTATTTTTTTAAATCATACACAAAAATATCAAACATTCTGCTTTTTTACAGCGTTATAAGAACTTTTTTCATTTAATATATTCACACAAATAAAACAAAACATTTTTATTAGATTAAATAATTAAAGACAAACAGTTCTTCAAAGTTAAATTGAATATCTCTACAAATGTTTGCTATTGTAATCAACAAAGCAGTTTTAAAAACTATGAGCGACTAATCCATCTTTAAAACATTTCCAAAGAGAATTAAAAAAGATAATGAGCAAACCCTGTAACTTGTTTCTTGAGGAGTTGCAGCTTCATTTGTTGGAATGAGTTCTTAAATCAGTGCACTGCATGGTCCGGATACAACAGGTTCGCGGACCATTTCTAAACCTTTGGTCCTATTTTAGATTATTTTATATAATATCATGTTAATTTAGCTATATTTTTAGTTCCTTAAAATGACACAAGCATTTAAATGCTTATGCTAGACGACTTACTAATATAACAAATAAGCTTAAGAGAATTTTTTTGATAAATAAATTCTTAAATTGGGTGAAAATTAAGACATGTAAAGAAAAATAGTCATGCAAAGCTTGTACGGTTAATCTAAACATTTATTTATATTTAGTGGGTGTCCTCTTTCGTATTTAAAATGGATTGGGCATACATTAGGGTGGATCGTTTTAAATTTTTTTTATATTTTATGGGAAATATTAACAGTGATGACATTTGATCTAAAACCCGAATCAGTGCTGCTTCTGCTGCATGCTGACTTTTTATTAAGTTATTCTTGTGTAGGAATAAATGTAAATATGTTCTCTTGCTGTTTTAGCAATTTCATTTTCATTTTTGTATTTAAAATATTATCTAGTAACTCTAAATAATATTTAATAACACTAGATGCAACTAGCATAGTAAAGCAGCAATACTGCAATTTCATCTTACGTAGTATCATACCATACATATCATTATATCATCTTGAGTATCAATATTAGGTGGTGATTTTAGCTTGAATCTTATACAAACCTTTTATAATTTTCTCATCAACAAGTCAACTTACTTTGTTCCAACATTCTCAATTATCATTATCATAATTAGGATCAGAATCTTCTTCATTTTCATTCTCCTCATCATTGATTAGTTTTTCTTGAGTAATTTTCTATAATTGCCTTAAAATTCATCTATATAAAGATGAATTTTAAGGCAACAACAAAGTTAATGGATAGTTCTTACCCTATTTTATTCATAACTGATGCACCACCAGTAACACCTCCAAAGACATTGAGCTTATTTGAGTTTGCTTAGTTCCTAAGTCGATCATAAGGGATTTTGAGTCTTTAGTCTTTATAACCATTTATAATATTTTGACTCTCGGCAAAAGTTTAAAAAGAATACAATCTACAGCTATTAAACATCTTTAACGTTGTTACTAACTTTATTAAAGTAAGCAACGATACTCAGCTGTATATTTTAACTTTGTTAAAACAGCTTTGGTTAGAAAAATTTTATGTTTGTGGTAAAAATAATACAAGAAACTTGTGATTGCACTCAAATATCGATTTATCTCAACTACTAGTTAAGTATGCTTCCAAACTTTGGAAAACTTTTTTCCACATCAAAAATGACAGTCAGGTTATTGAAAGTCATTTTTTACTGATGCACTGTTAATGTAACACACAAGAAAATTGAAAAAAAAAAAGCAAAAAAAAAACTTGTAGTCCCAAAATTTAATTGGTACATTAATATTTAAAATAGCAAGTTAATTGGTACATTCATGTTTAAAATAGCAATTTAATTGGTAGATTCATATTTAAAATAACAATTTAATTGGTACATTCATATTAAAAAAAACAATTTAATTGGTACATTCATATTTAAAATAACAATTTAATTGGTACATTTATATTTAAAAAAACAATTTAAAAAAAGCTTATAAAAATTTTATAGAAAAAAAAACTTGTTAGTACTATAAAAGTCTTACTTTTCTACAGTGGTTAGGGTAACAACCAATATGAGTACCATCTTTGAGTTTTTCACAAAGTAAACAAAATTTTCTCTTTTGTTCTGCTATTTCAGGTGTTTCTCTCAAGATTTTAGAAAATATGGTTGAAAAGTGAGTTTGTATTCCATAAAGGTTTAGAAGAAATAAATCCAATAAAGAAGGAAGAAAATATTTTCGTTGGTAAAGATAACGAGGAACAAATTCATAACCACTATCAAAGTAAACTGCAATGTATTTACTTTTGCTATTACTATCCATTACTTGACTATTGAGAACTAGATGATCTAGCACAAATTTATAATGTTTGTGATTTTCATAGGGTGAATCTAAAACAATATGAATCAATATTGAAAACAACAATATTAATTACAATAATAATAATAATAAAATAAATAAGAATAATAATAGTATTGATAACTTTAATTGTTATAATTAAAAAAATCATCAATAAAAATTCAAAAAATATCAATAACATCAATCATTATTAACAATTTAACCAATAATCAAAACAATGTCAGTTTCAATAATCGCACAGCATTCGCGACAAGCATTGTCATTCCAGAGAATAAATTAAAGATAAATTTTTATGAAGATTACAAATAAATAGCGTTAGTAACAATAACAAATTACATCAAAAAAATCTCATTAATTAAATTATTACTCATTGGCTCTGTACACAGTACAACTACATAATCAGCTTTTTCAAAGTCTTCAAGTAAACCTGCCAAACCTTCAACTGCTTCTTTTTGAGGCTGAAAGATATCGACTAAAACATTTATTCCTTTAGAACACATAATTTTACCAAGTGCAAACACTAATTCCTCTAATATACCACAACCATGAGGGTACGCTATCATAACATATATATCTAAAAATAAAAATATTCATTATTCTTATTAGGAAAAGTTCACTCAAATCTTTATTAAAAAAAATTTAAACTTATTTTTTAATTTTTTAAATTTTTTATAATTTGTTCAATCAACATTTGAAAAAAATTAAACAATTTAAAAGCGTTTACTATCGTAAACTGCATTGTCAAACATGTAGGTTACTATATATTTTTTATTATATATATTTTATATTGTTTTATAGATTTTATCTTTCCATTTGTGAAGATAAAGTATATCAAAATTGTATATTTTTATGATTTACAACTGGTAATAGTAAACACTTGTAAAACAAAGCTATTGTCATTTATTTGTTACTAGCCTTCTGCTACCCTTTGTCATCAGTCAATTTTTCAAAAATTTACTTAAAGTTCCACAGATGAAACAAACATGATCAACTAAGGTCTTTGGCCACCACCACCAATACTACCGCCAACAGTCAATTTTATGACTGATTAAGAAAACCATAGTGATAGACCCCTTAGTGATAGACAATTATCACTAAGGAGTTATCCATAAATTATGTCACAAAGATTTTGACACTTTTGGACGCTCCTTCACCTCCTATTAACTAATCGTCATTCTTTACTGTCCTCCCCCCTACCCCAAAAATAAAATAAAAAATTATGCAACAAATTTGTACCCCCCCTCCTTAAATTTTTTTGTTTTTGTTGTTTTAAATACAATAATATTTTTAATTTTCTTAACTGCTTTTAGTTATCTAATGAATAAATTTCAATACATATAAACTTTAATTATTACTCAATATTACTTTAAAAGTCATTATTTGAACACGCATACAAATAGTAAACCCACAAAAAACTATTATTTGCAGGAAAATAATTTAATTCTTTATCTTTTACCCTCTTATTATAATTCCATAGAATAAACTTGCAAATTTTAAGTCAATCATGGGTGCAGGTTCAATTTTCTCTTAAGAGATTGAAATGGTATATTTTGATGTTTTATTTTAAAATATTTTTTAATGTTCAAAATATTATTGTTGTTTGATTATAACTATATTTATTTATTTATTATTTATATTATTTAAAGTTTCATAAAATAATAATCTTTGCGTACATAGATTGACTGATATGGCCGCAGCCGCAATGTAGTTACAAACATTGACCAATGTAATACACCCTATTTCCCCCATACCTATTTAAGTCAGTCGATTGACTGACTTAAATAGGTATGGAGGAAGTAGAGTGTATACAAGGTGAGGAAAAAGTTCCCATACAAAAATATATATGGCAAAAACAGCAAAAGTTCATGTACAAGACGAGAAACAAATCACACTTTAATTTAAAACAAAAAAATACTAAAAAAAACTAAAAGAATACGAAGGAATACAAAAGAATACTAAGAACACACTATTGAAAGAAAACACCTGCAGATAATTTTTTTAAATTATACTTTTGTACGGGAACTTTTTCCGCACCCTGTATATATATATATATATATATATATATATATATATATATTTTTGCACTCCTATAATTCAAATTAGAGTTATATAACAGTGACTGAACAGACAAGTAACCACTGAAGATTTATTATTTAATTGTGCAATTGTGTGCATAAATCAACTGAGGGTTTATGATTTTGGCTAGGCACTATTTTAATCAATAGTTTTTCTAATTTTATAGATAAAAAAAAAATGTTGTGTCACAAAATTTATTACTCCTATCCCACTCTAACAAACCTTCACAAAATTGGTAACCCCTTCCCTCTAATGCGTGACGTAATTTGTGGATGACACCTAAACACTTATATATAATAATATTTTTTGATAAAAAAATATTTTACATAAGGTACACTGAAACAGTTATACTAAAATAAAATTTTACAACATTTACCAAACATTTAATTAGATACTTTGATAAATGGACTTTGAAGTGACTTTCAAAGATGCAGCAAAAATAAGCTAACTGCTTTTAAAAAACTAAATAACTGCTTTTAATAAACAAAAATAACTGCTTTTAAAAGAAGAAGTAAAGTCATCAAAAAATTATAAGAAAATACTGTAAGACAACCAGGCATGCAAAGTCCTATCAATTATTAGGGACCCCAGACACTAGGGTCAAAAAAAAGGGAGATGCAAAAGTCCCTGAATTGCTAGAGTGGACTACATAAAGTTTCAACTATGCTGGAAAAAAATATAATTTATTTTAGATTTCATTTATTTGCTCAAAAAATAACTATTTTTTTTTAAGTTGAAGGTATTTCTACTAATATAGTTTATATAAAGAAGTTTACATGGGGATAGTGATTGTTATTTCCTAACAATGAATTGTTACAATGATGCTAATTTGTTAACAGGAAAATAGAAACAATAAAACTAGATCATCATAGTAAAAACTTTTTTACTTAGTAGTTTTATGAAGCAGTTGAAGTTGCCTTGGATCCAAAATAATTTCTTGTCATTTGATTTAAACTCTGCAAGATTTAAAAAACTGTTGACAATTATGAAAAATTCATTATTCCTTAGGTTTATGTATGTAATATATATTATCAATATTTTGCCAAAAATAATCGATTGCAGCCTTTACTAGTTTGAAACCAATTATATCAAGAAGCTGAACTCAGGTACAATTACAATTTTTATTTCTACTTATTTTCTAAGTGGAAAAGTATTAAACAAAAAAAACACATAAAAAAACAAAAAACAATTGAGAAAAATGCGACATAATAACATAAATAACTTACCATCTTTAAGAAAAACATTTTGAATGTTCGACTCTTCTAATGAATGACATCTCCTATATTTGAACACTTGAAGTTTTTTAAGCAAAAAGATGAAATCCCTTATAAACTTTACTGCCAAAGCCAAACATATAGACAAAACTGCAACCAGCGCCGCAACTGTGATATAAATAGCAATTTTGTTTTCTGCTGTTTTCTTTTCATTTTTTCTAAACTTTTCTAAAAGCAGTTAAATATTTTGAAAGCTCTAAGCATTAGAAAATTAAATTTATTATATAACAATAAATTATATTATAAATTTATATTTAATCATATATAAAATCATATAATCAATTTGAAAATAAGTTTTCCTTTGATGATTAAAATACCTCTTGTCTAAAAGGTCATTCATTGAATTAACTCAAAATCAATATATTTTAAAGAAATATGTATGTCTTCAAAACATAATATATTAGGTTCTGAAGACATACATATTTCTGAAAACCCGAAAGTTCTGTCCGCTTATATAAATACAATTTTTGACGCACTAGTACATCTTTATTTGGCTCATTGTTTTTATATTTTAAAGTATTCATACAGAAGTAGCAAAGTAACTCAAACAAATTTATTTTTACAAAGAAATGCTACAGAAGTATGTAGAAATTTATTGAAAGTGTTTGATGAAAGTACTGTTTCTGATAGAACATGTAGAAGATGGTTCCGAAAATTTCAAACCTGTGAGTTGAACCTTTCTGATCAGTCACATTCTGGGCATCCATCTTTGATTGATGACAATATTATTAAGAACATATTGGAGCAAGATCCTTTTCTGACAACATCTGAGATTGCAGAAACACTTAAATCAGCTCAGCAAACTATTTCGGTAAACAATACTCGAAAGATAGGATTAGTATGGAAATAATCAAGATGGGTGCTACATGAATTGAGTCAGAAGAATTTAGATGATTGAGTTGTCATATGCACATCTCTACTTGCACGGAACAGAACTGAGCCATTTCTGAACATGATGATATCTGGGGATGAGAAATGGATTACTTACAAAAACATTGTAAGAAAAAGGCCATATTGTGAACCGGGAAAACCTAACGCTTCCACATCTAAACCACATTTGACTCTGAATAAGAGAATGTTGTGTATTTGGTGGGGCATTCAAGGACCAATACATTATGAGCTTTTAAAACCAAATGACAAGCATAGTTCGGAGATGTATTTTCAGCAACTGGATAATTTAAAGACAAAAGTCCAAGAAAAAAAGCCAGGGATGTTTAATAGTAAGAACAACATACTACATCATGATAATGCTAGGACGCATGCTGCTTTAGGGACTTGACAAAAAGTTGCAGAGCTGGGAAATTTTGTCACATTCACCATACTCCCCAGACATAGCGCCCTATCTCCCATACTCTCCAGACTTAGCGACTATCACTTATTTATAGCACCATACTCCCCAGACTTAGCGACTATCACTTATTTTTGTCCTTACAAAAATTCTTGAATGGCAAGAAATTTGAAAATGAAGAAGATATCGAACAAGTACTGGTTTAATTTTGATTCAAAGCATGAAATGTTTTTCAAAAATGGAATATACAAATTACCATCTCGCTGGCAAGATGTCATTGAAAATAATGGCAATTATATCATTCAATAAAGTTTATAGGTGATATCAAAAATTTGTATTTTATTTTGTTTCAAAAATGGACAGAACTTTCCGGTAGACCTAATACTAAATGTTATTAATGGAAATCTATTAAAAAAATTAATTTTAATGTTAAAAATACAGTTGTTAAAATTGTAATATATTTTACAATTGATTAACTCAAAATATAATCATTGTTATTGTATATTGCTTATGTATTAAAAGTGACCTGGTAGTGGTAAAACTCTCAACATGGTATTCCATAAGAAGTTAGTTTACAAACTTCCAAATCAAATCGGGTACTCCTACAAGAAGAGAACCTCAAAGGTTCTGTTATAGCTCTTTATTCTGTAGGAAAGTGCAGCGCAAAACTAATTAAAATTAAAGTTTTCACTGTGTTCTCCTATGGAAAAAAAAAGGAGAATGGAAACCCTAGTTACAGCACCTATTTTTTTCATTATATTTATAAACAATCTTGTTGATAATATGAATTAAATCCAAAAACTGTACAAAAACAACACAAAATACAACACAAAGTTACTTGCTAGAACTATTAAAAATAATGTACTAGCGGATACTACTAAAGTGCAATTTGATGTTAACAAAATTTCTCAACGGATATCAAAATGGCAAATGGATATTAATGTAAATAAAAACAAAACTATGTATATCAGCTGCAGAAATTCAAATACAAAATATAATATAAACATATAGCCAAAAAGTCCAATGAATTATGTTCAACTTATTGGACCATGATCTCAAAATCCAAAGTTCAAATAATTTGAAACAGAAAAATCAAGTTAGTAAATCTTGCTTTACAGCAACCAAATACTTAGTGAGCTAAAGCATACATTTTCCCGTTCTAATCTTTAGAAACTTGATTCACTTCCTACACTAGACTTTAAATAAATTTTTCAATATCACTTTGGAATCCAAATTTTAAGAAATGAAATTAAAAAAACTTTAAAAAAAAAAAAAAAATCAAAAAAGCGCTAAAAAGATTTTCTATGAAATAAAACATCTTACTTTTGAAGAATAATGCAATCATTTAAACTTGGCTAAATTTAAGAGGAAAATGTGGCAACCTCATTAAAAAGAATTGAAAAATTGAAAGAGCTTAATAAAATACATTTGTACCCAGAACCATTATGTTTACCTTCAAAAGGATAACAGTTATTTTGTAAAGAACTAATAAAAAACTACAATCAAAGACAACTTCAAAATTAAATTCACAGAATTGCAAACAAACAGAACAACATAAAGAAGATGACTCAAAATCTATAAATGAGTTTAAGAAAAAAATAGACAAACATCCTTACTACAGCTAGTCAACTAATGTTGACCAGATTTTCAAGATTTAAAAGTGCTATTGCATATCATAGTACATATAATACCATAATTACATAGTTAAATTCATATAGCAGATCTTTAAATTTATGAAACTAGATTTTTTTTTTAACATCTTCACTTCCAACAAAGTTGCAAGCAACCACCATTAGTTGGAAGTTACTGGAAGAGAAAAGATGAAGTTTATAGAAAAAGATAACTGACAGACAACTTAAAAGATTGCAAATTGTTTAAATCAGAAAAACAAGATAAAGGAAGTGAATTCTAAAGAACTTATGTTCGAGGAAAAAAACTAGACAAATACGAATTTTTGGAGCACTTAAGAACAGTCATAGTAAAAGAATGAGATTTGATGACGGGTAACACAAGTAACACAAGAATGAATTTTAGTAGATGTCACAAGAGACACTTGCTCTTCAGAGCAGTGCCCATTATAGTATTTATAGAAAAGAAAAAGAGAAGCAACAACACGACAGTGTGATAAGGGTTGGAGATTGGGTACAAGAGCAGATCCAACTATGTTTACAATGCGTTTTTGCACTTGCACTTTTTGCATCATTTGAAGATCTGCCCCAGAAATAGCAACAGTATTCCATACAAGGATAGATTTAAGGTTTATAGAGATAAAGAATAGAATCCTGAGTAAGAAAGTGGCGAGCACGATAAAGAGATGCAACCTTAGCAGATCCTAATTATGCAACTGATTTGATATATGATTTCCAAGAAAGATCAGAAGTAAGAGTTAATCCTAGAAGATGAAGGGTAGATGACTCATCAAGTACATTAGCGTTTATGAATATAGGAAGATCTAAATTATTGTGAAAATTGGGTTTTATCTAAATTAAAGTTCACCAGCCACTGTGAGCCCCATGCTGTAGCAGAAGTGAGATCTTTTTCAAGCTCAAATGCCTCCTCCAAGCACTCAGACAGTGTTGGCTTCTTATCAAGACAAGAATAAATGGTAGTATCATCAGCAAACAATGCTATCTTAGATGTGAGAATTTCTGGGAGATCGTGTAATGTAAATTAAAATAAGTATAGGGTAAAGCATAGAACCTTGAGGAACCCCTGAAGTTACAGGAAACGAAGAAGAATGCTGTTCATTGAGGACAACTTTTATACTAGGATTGGTAAGGAAGGATTCAATAATCCTATAGATGTTACCTGATACACTGTAAGAAGAAAGCTTATGAAGAAGACCAGCATGCCAAACTTTATCAAAGGTTTAAGAAATGTTAAGAGCAATAGCCTTAACCTCTCTACATCTATCTAATGCACGGTAAAGCCTATTGGTTATTACAGTTAACAAATCGACAGTACAATGAGAAGATCGAATTCCATATTGATGATCAGAAATTAAGTTATTAGATTCAATATGAGAGATTAAGTGTTTGTTAATTAAAGACTCAAAAACCTTGCTTATGATAGTAAGAAGATTAATGGGATGGTAGTAAGACAAGTAAGATGCTGCTTTCCAGCAGGCTGGAAAACAAGACTCTGATAAGCACTTGTTAAATAGTTTTAAAAGTATAGACGACAGCTCTGGAGAACACTTCTGCAAGACTATAACAGGTATGTTGTCTGGACAACAAGCTGTAGAAGAGTCTAAGCAGAAAATCACTTTAGATACAGAGGCTGGTGTGATACGAATGTCAAGCAACAGATCAACCTGTTTGTATTGGCTATATCAGGTAGAATAAAGCTAGTGGAATCAAGAGATGATATTGATGAGAAGTTCTTAGCAAACAATTTAGTTTTGTCTTCAGAAAACTATGAAAAAGAGTGAGGCTTGACTTAGAATTGTCAAGGGGGAATAAAAGATTCCATGCCGTCCTGAATCAAATAAGTTACGTAAGAAGCTTATTTGTTAGTAGGAAATCGAAAGATTTCTATCCAAGGGCCATCACGAAGAAAATCACGGAAAGAGTCCCAGTAAGCTTTAAGGTTGTTGTAAGAGGTTTGATGATAGGGGGATTCTGATGATGAAGAGGAATGAGATAACAGTTTTAGAGAGATCAAACCTTGATCAGAAGCACTGAAAGAAGAATGTGGCAAAGCTGAGCACTGACTAGGATCAGAAACAAGGTTTCTATTTCTAGTACGTTGATTGTTGTGTTTTGAGAATACAAAAAAAATTGAATTGAGAAGACAAAAACTTGGGTTAAAGACAAATATTGTGGGCCTTAAAGCCTGCAGAGTCACTGACACTATATATGACCATATATTGCAGGCTTCAGCAAGAGTAAATGAGTACATGAGCTATAAATAGCCCGTCTAAACCCGTCTTGGTGGCATACGCGGGTCGCCTGCCTAGATAGTCTTGCGCGGGCTTTTTTAAAAAATTAAAATTATTATGTTTTGATCAAATTTTTTTTATTCTGAAATTTTATTTTGTTGATTCTTCATGCCAGGTATAGTAAAAATTTTAATTTTAATAACAAATGTTTTTTTAGCGATAAAAAGACAGAAAAACAACTTGCAAAAAAAAAACAACCTACCGAATGATTATAATTATATTATTATAAATGTTCATTTATTTCTTTTCTTCTTTGTGAATGAAAATGATATAATATATAAACATTTTTACAATCGCTTTACTAACAAGTAGGAGAGCCACAAATCATTTAAGAGATCACAAGACTTTGGTAATTAAACTTCGAATAGTTGGATACTTGTAAAGTATAGATAATAGTTTTTAACCTGAATAACTTGATAACTTTATATCAGACACTCAATTTATACTACAAAAATTAATTAGCAGTCTGTTGATTATAAATGAGGTATTTGATTTTTAATAACGAGTTATATATTAGCATATTAAATAAACTGTCGTTGTCATGAAATAAATTAACCCCCATAATAAATTAACTCCTGTTGCGTAAAAAATTACCCGGGGAGTTAATCTATTTCGAAATAGATTAACTCCCCTTGAACTAAATCAACCCCTGTCGGCGAAACAAATTAACTCCCCATAACAGGTGATGCGGAAGTTATCGGACAAATCCTAATTTCATTATTTGAGCATAATAATTAGTTTTTGTGGTTTTATGTCTTGGCATAAACATTCTATAAAATATAAACTTTATTATTTAAAACACAATTATTTAAAATGAGGTTAATTGCAGCTGAACGAGAATCTTTTCGAAAGCGACTAAAAATGTTTTTTGTAAATAAACCTAATATAAAAAAAAAAAAATCGTAAATCATTTTGAAAAGGAAGGATTTGCTCGAGGAGCAATATATGATAACCTAAAAAGACTTGAAACTGTTCAATCGTTTTCTGATAGAAAGCACCCTGGTCGTCCGACATCCTGGACTGGAGAAAAGAAAGCCGAATTAACGAGACTTGTCAACAATCGAAAAGGGGTCAGTCAGAGAAAAATAGGTATTAAATTTGGTGTAAATCAATCGACAATTGATCGCCAAGTAAAAAAAATGAATATTAAATATAGAAAACGTGAAAAGACTCCAAAATACACTATAGAACAACAAATAAATGCAAAGAAAAGAAGCAGGAAACTAGTTAACCAACTCTATAACACAAAATCGCTTCTAGTCATTGATGACGAAAAATTCTTTTGTTTTGCAGGGGACAACATGCCTGGAAATTCTGGATACAAACAACAAAAAGACATGCCCAGAAAGCGTTCGTTTTATAGGAAAAGAGAAATTTCCAAAAAAATTATTAATGTGGATAGCCATAACTGACCGTGGTATGTCCGAGCGATTGTTTCGCACTTCCAAGGCTGTAGCGATCAATTTATCAATCTATATTAATGAATGTTTAGAAAAACGACTTCTTCCATTTATTCACAAGTATCATGGAGACTTTAACTATTTATTTTGGCCAGATTTAGCAAGTTCTCATTATTCTAAAGATTCTTTAAATTGGATCAACCAATATGTCTATAACGTTGATAAAGAATCCAATTCCCCAAATGTGCCTCAAACACGACCAATTGAAAATTTTTGGGGACATTTGGCACAGAAGGTTTACGAGGGAGATTGGCAAGCTTCAACAGAGTAAGTTTTGATTGATCGCATTAAGCTAAAACTACAAGAAATTGATTTAAACTTTTTACAGTCGCATATGAAAGGCGTCAGAGCAAAATTGAGATCAATTGCAGATGGTGGTGTTTTTTCATATAAAAAATAATATATTTTTATTAAAAGATAAATGCTTTATTTAAAAAAAATATAATAGTAGTTTGTTTTTTTATTTATAAATAAGTTATTGACGTTTTTATTTTGTCCGATAACTTCCGCATCACCCGTTAATATTTTTACTCCCTTGGAACAACTTATACGAATTACAAAAAAAGTATTTTAACTTGATGTTTTCCAAATGATGTTTTTAAATCTGTTAATTAGTTATTGATATGGATATAAATTATATCATATATTAATAGTGGCAATATATATATATATATATATATATATATATATATATATATATATATATTTTTATATAATTTTGCTTCATTTGAGTACCAGGTTGACATACTTTTGAAAAACTTTTTTTTTGAAAATATTAGTGTCTCATTAAATATTCGAGGGTCTTGAGGGACCCCTTAAAATATTTTTTATTCAAAAAAATTTTAAATCTAGTGTTTTTGTATTAGATAGAACACATTAAGGGGGTCTCTGCATACATTTTTTTTAAATGTTGTTTTTTGGGACACCCTAATATATATATATATATATATATATATATATATATATATATATATATATATATATATATATATATATATATATATATATATATATATATATATATATATATATAGGGAAGTGGGGTTATAACAGCCCCCGTAAGGTTTAGATTAATAAAATATATGAAAATAAAAACGACCTGTGTTTTTTTAACAGTGTATTTCAACAACCAACAACAACAACAAAAAAGCTTTTAATTTTAGCAATTTAGAAAAAAATGCAACAGTTTTTGAAAATGTTATTAAAAAAAAACACAAAAATCGCTGGGGGTATACTTTTCGTGGTACAATTTCTGCAGGTGTATCATTTTTTGTTTCTACAGTCTTGTCAACTGTTTGAGCGCTTTTTCTTTTTTTAGTTTTTATAACCATCTTTTTTGCCAGTTCCGCTTTATATGGTAAACTGATGAGTATAGCTGTTTGGCCCGTTTTTCGGCATCGTTTGCGAGTTTGCTGAGTTTTCTCATTCGAAATACTTACAATTTCTGCAGGTGAAGCAATTGTGAAAGAAGCCATAGATGTTGAAGACAAAGTTTCTGATTCAGAGCAAGATGTCAGGGATAATTCTTGCAGTGAAATAGTTTGTGTTTGAGACTTGGTAGTTAGATTTGGTGTTGCTGAATCCATCTCAGGAAATGACCTGTTGGTTGTTTCTGAAGGCTCAAACATCCAATCATTAAAAACTTCAGGATTATGTGGACTTATTCCAGTCTTTTTGAAACAATTTACAGCTGTCAACATGTTTGCAGATTTCATATAAGCTATTCCAAATAGTTCTGGAATCTGATATTCGATCACAACTCTAGGATAATATGTACGCAGCCAAATACTTCATTCAGATAGTTGCTACTAAATGGTGCCATGAAGGAGACATTTAGTGGCTGCAGACGGTGTGAACAATGTGGTGGAAAGCAAATAACAGTAACATAATTTTCACGTGCTTTCATTATGAACTCCATACTTTTTGTATGTGTTGCATGACCATCTAATAACAGCAGTACAGGCCTTTTTTTGGATGGCATTACAAAGGACAGAAAATGGTCAAACCACTTCAAAAATATATCTGCTTGCATCCAACCACTAGGGTGATATGATGCAATAGTACCCAGAGGAGCTTTTTCAATAATATTAACATTCTTGGGAGCTCTAACACGGGGGAAAATAATCAAGGGGGGCACATATATACCAGAGGCACTCATACACATTTCGATTGTTATGATTTTCCCTTGTTCAGCTGATGTTAGAGTTCCAACTTGTTTTTTACCCCTCTTAGCAATTACTTTTGACACTTTTTTTGGTACTGAAGAAATTCATTCCAATGTCTCGCCAACATTATATATATATATTATTTGGAGTTATGTTATTTTCATCTATGCTTTTAGTCAATAGTTCAAAAAATTTATTCACAGCAGGTCGGTTAAATCCTACTGCTCTAGCTCCAGAAGTTCCCTCTGGCATACACAAAGAAATAACAGGATTGCGTTTTAAAAAGCTTTCTGCCCACTGGTAGCCTGCCATTCCTGTTTTTTTGTTAAAGCTATGTGGCATATTGTTCTTTTCAGCTAGCTGAAATGCCAATTCTCTCAAATTTTTTATTGAAACTGGAAACAAGCGACTCTCGAGAAAAACTAGGTGTTTAGCTAACTCTTGCTCTTGTTCAAGGTTAAAAACTGATTTAAAATTCCCAAGTTTTTTTACTGCACAACTATATAGTGCTAAACTCCCTTGCTGAAGTCTTTTTATTCTGTCTCGCAGTGTTGTTGTTGGGATACAAAACATTAACGATGCCTTTTTATACCCCATTTCCTTCTTCATTACTGCTTTTCAATAGCTGCTTTCATTAAATTTTCTTCCCAGAATTGTCGATTAGTTAGACGTTTGTATTTTCTAACCATATTAGGTAACTGTATGCACAAAATAATAACTTTTTTTCTATCAAAGAAAAAATATAATAACAATATATAAATATACAATATGTATCTATATATCTATATATCTATCTATCTATCAATCTATATATATACAGTATTGGACAAAACATTTGCAACCAACATCGAACAATGCTAAAAAGTGTTCCTAATTTTACATGTCTTAAAAACGAAACGAACTATAATACCACAGCAAACAATTCAGGAGTCTGGAGTCATAGCATGCCATGACATGAGCAATCAGCTGACAGGTGACAGCACACAGGCAGAATTTCGTTGACAAGTGCCATTTTGCAGCGGACAAAACAAGTGCAACTTTTTTGGTTTGTTTCATTTTCTTAAGTCTGGTCTGTGTCAACGTCACGGAAGTTTTTTAATAATTAAAGGAAGTATTCAGAAGTTTCCAGAAGTTTCCAGAAGCATGCAGAAGCTTCCAGAAGAAGCATCTGGAAGCATCCAGAAATATTCAGAAACATTCAGAAGCATCCAGACGCATCCAGAAGCTTCCAGAAGCATCGAAAAGAAGCATCAAGAATCTTCCAGAACAGGTTCACATTGGTTCATTTTACTATATAAGAGACATGTAAATCGACATGTAATTCAGTCAGTATATGGAAGTCAATCAGTCAGTATTATCAAGACAGTTTATTGAAGTGAGTTTTATCAAAGTGTTTTATCGAAGAACATCAATACAAGTGAAATACAACAAGTGTTTCATTACATCAATACAGTCCACATCCAACCAAGACGTTGTGTTCCACAGAGCATTATTGTATCATCACAAGGTAAATGTAACACGGTAAGCCTTGAGAAGCGTGATTATTTATTTTTATTATTTTTATGACTTCAAGTGCAAAAATGGCTCCCGACAGTCTTGGATTGGAACTAAGAAAGAAAATTATTGGCGATTATGTAAGTGGAATGCCACAAAAAAGTATTTGTGATAAATATGGCGTGAAAAAATGGACCGTATCAAGACTATGTTTTAAATATCGTTCTACGGGGAAGTTGGCAGCAGATAACAAAGGTGGAAGACCGCGTTTCACCACTTCTAGAGAGGATTCTATGATCGTCAAATCTGTCAAAAAGGATCCCTGGATATCATCAGTTGAGATACAAAAGCAATTAGAGCTGCCTGTATCGGACCAAACAATCAGACAACGTGCTGTTGAAGCCGGATTGTTTTCTCGACGCCCTGCAAAGAAACCGCTGATTTCACTAAAAAACCAGAAGAAAAGACTCCTGTTTGCTACATCTCATATTGACTGGAATGTGCAGAAATGGCGAACTGTCCTATTCAGTGATGAATCGAAGTTCAACATCATTGGCAGCAATGGCATTTGCTGTGTACGTCGACCGGCCGGAAAACGCCTCGATTTACGTTACTGCCATAAGACCTTGAAGCATGGTGGAGGCAATGTAATGGTCTGGGGGTGTTTTTCTGCTAACGGTCTAGGTCCAATACATCGAAACAATGGAATAATGGAGCGTTTCATGTATAAAAATATCCTGAAAGATGTTATGTTACCTCATGCTGAATGGAATATGCCAATAAAATGGGTTTTTCAGCAAGACAACGATCTGAAACACACTGCAAAAGTAGTCAAGCAGTGGTTTCAAGACAACCACCTATCGGTGATGGATTGGCCGCCTCAATCTCCGGATCTCAACCCTATCGAGAACCTGTGGGAGATCGTCAACCGCAGAATTAATCATGAAGGTTTTCGTAATAAGGATCAACTGTTTGAACAAATCCAAAAGGCCTGGGCAGCGATTCCACAAAGTTTCATTGATCACCTGATCGAATCTATGCCTTGAAGATGCAAGGCTGTGATCAGCAACAAAGGATTCTCTACGAAATATTGATAGCGAAATACAGCTTGGTCAACATTTTGTCGAGTTGCACTTGTTTTGTCCAGAAGGAAATCAACTTTTTTTTAATACTTTTGATTAATTTATTAATTTTCGTGTACAAATAATGAACTTTGTGATGAATAAAACTTGAAGAACTTTGTCTCTAAACAGTTACATAGTTATTTCTCTAAATTGAAAAAATGCAGCACTTTTATATAAAGAAACTAAATTAGCATTATTTGGTTGCACTTGTTTTGTCCAATACTGTGTGTATATATATATATACATATATATATATATATATATACTATATATATATATATATATATATATATATATATATATATATATATATATACATATATATATATATATACAATATGTTATATAAATATATAAATAATATATTATATATATACAATATGTATATATACTTTATATACATATATTTACATACATATATATATATATATAATATATAGTATATATAGTATATATATATATATATCTATATATATATATATATATATATATATATATATATATATATATATATATATATATATATATATATATATATATATATATATATATATATATATATATATATATATATATATATATATATATATATATATATATATATATATAATCTTTGTATTGTATTAAATATAATACAAAGTATTATATTTAATATAATACACACACACAGATGTGTGTGTGTGTGTGTGTGTGTGTGTATTATAATACTTGGTATTATATTATTTAATATAATACAAAGTATTATATTAAATATAATACACACACAGATATATATATATATATATATATATATATATATATATATATATATAAATATATATATATATATATATATATATATATATATATATATATATATATATATATATATACATATATATATATATATATATATATATATATAGAGAGAGAGAGAGAGAGAGAGAGAGAGAGAGAGAGAGAGAGAGAGAGAGAGAGAGAGAGAGTATAGTATAGATATAAACTCTATAACCTTAGACATTATTATTAGCAAAAGAGAATGGTTCTGAAGTATTAGTATTAAAACTATAGTAACAGTAATAGTGGATCAAAACAATAGTAATAGTATTGCATGAACTTCAGTTCGTGCAATACTATTACTATTGTTTTGATCTCCTTTTTATATATAAGATAAAGGCTTGTCAAAAATAAACAGTTAAAAAGTATTTTTATTCAACGCTCACTAAATATTTATATATTGTATATTTAAATATATATAATACTAAATATATATAAAAAATTTTTAGAATAGAATACTTACACAATTTTGTAGATATAATTATAAGTTAAAATTATTAATTATTTAAAACTATTTAATTAATAACTATTTAAAATTCATTTCAGTGGGGGATAGAAATACTTAAGCCCCCGGTTAATCCATTTCCCTATATTTTAAAATAATTTAACTGCCGGAGTTAATTTATTTCGAAATAGGTTAACCGGGGAGTTAAAATGTTTTAACTGGGAGTTAACTTTTTGGGGAGTTAATCTATTTCGCATCACCGTTTTTATCAAAAAAAATCAGGAAGTTAATGCAGAAGTATACAGGGAAATATGCACTACCTTAAACAGCTTTAAAGTATGACAAACTAGTTTATCAATCAATTAAGCAAAATGTGTGATTATACAAAAAAGAAATTGTCTTTATTATCTAACAGTTCTTATTGTATAAGTTTACAAATTTCCAAAGAATACTGAAAACCTGAACTATTATGTTTAATTCTTTTGCATATTTTAACACATGCATATTATGCCTGCTTTTTAACATACTACTTATTTATCTTTTAACATAATGCAGAAAAAATACAGAACAGTTATAACTGTTTGAAATAACTTGTTCAATTTTTATTTTTTATTTTTACATCAGAATATTCAAAAATTATTTTTTTCATAATTTTTTTATATATTTAAAACAAACAGTTTTACAAAGCTTTTTTTACTATTAAAATAAATGGTTTAACAAAGTTACATCATTTGAGAAGATTTTAAAGAATAACTAAATAAAAACATTAAAATATTTAACTTGATTTTTACCAAAAATTTATATTTTCCACAGGCTTTATTTTGCCAGTGTAAACTGATTTGCACGGGTGTGGAGGCAGGCTTGGACTATAATCCGCCATTCCTGCCGAAGCCTGTACTGTATATTATACAAAATACAATATAAATATAGTATTTTTATATCTGTGAAGAGTTGCAATATTTTTATATAATATTATAATATTATTAGTTATCATCTTGTATGGCGTTGTAATATCTGCACTAATTTACAATTTTATAATTATTTTTCAATACAACTCAAGAAAAAAATGCTAACCTGAACAATTAAATGAAAAATATTGTGGATAACCTGATGTGTTTGAAAACGTCAGTTCTATAAGCTACAAAGTAATTTTAAATCAATTAATTAAAATTTATGACACAACTAATATGTTAATAATATAGTTGGGTAGGCCACCTAGAACCATTTAGTAGTTTTAAACATAGTTTTTTAAACATAACTATGTTTAAAAAACTGTAGTTTTAAACATAGTTTTAACAGGATAAAAACTAAACTCACAATCTTTATGATTTCCATTTAAATGGTTCTTGTAATAAATAAATAAAAACAACATTAATTACTAGAATAGCTTTGATAGAACTTTTTTTTTTTATTGGATGGTATTTTCATACAATGGTTACATACTTTATACTAATGGTTACTATGGTTACATATCTTACTGGAGAAATTTAAATGTAACTGAATTGTACAAAATATGTTACCTAATATAATCATTACTATCATTTTAGATTTTTAAAAATACTATCATAATTCTAAATGAAATTCCTACAATTCTATGCTAACTTACTTGGTTGCTGATGTCATGTCAACTTATTTTAAGTAATTAAACATATAATATCAATATTATAATCAATAATATGTCAATTACATATATATTTTTAAGTAATTATAATATAATATATCAATAAAAATTAATCAGATTGAATCACATCAGTTTCACTATATTAATAAAGCCTGTGGCTTTTCTTTTTGTGCATTTGTTTTCCTTTTATATCAAATCAACAACAGTAAACACATAGATGATAGTTTTAAAAATGACAAAAGAAGATGTCAGAAAAAATACTTTGCACAAATATGAAGAAAATCCAAATAGAAGCTACAATTCAATAGCAAAAAAGTTGCAAATACATTCCTACACCATTAGTCATGCTATTTAACATTTTTTCCAAACAAAAATGATCAAACGCAAATCTGGTAATGGAAGAAAAATAGTTTTTCAAGATATAAAAGATAATATAAAAGAGATAAAAGATATAAAAGAGATAAAACTGGTTAGAAAACTAGTTAACAGTTTGATGAATAAGGAAAATGCAAAAAAATAAAGATTTTCATATAGTTTTGTTGTAAAAGTTTAAAATAAAAACGTTTTTAAAAATGTTTTTCAAGCTTTCAAATTACAAAAAGCGCCTAACCATTTTGAAATTCAAAAATAAAAGAACGCGCTGAAGAAAGTTGTATGACAATTATACTTCTAAAAATTTCTGAATTATTGAAGATCATAAAACCTTTAAGAAGTACTATGATCAGCAAATTCCTAGTGTTGTAATCCAGAAATATAAAGGAAAACCAGATTAGAAATTTAAATACACAAAATATGATAAGTTTGCTATAAAAGGCTTGATTTAGCAAGGTATTTGCAGGTATGATAAAAAATCAGCACCTTTTTTATTCTGATTCTACACTCTTTGTTAAAATATATGTCAAAGAGTGTTTACAAAAACATCTTTTACTTAATTACATGATAGTAGACATGTGTTCTGGCCTGATTTATTATCAAGTCGTCACAGTTAACTGGCTATGGGTTGGTATAAACAGAATAACGTGAAAGTTGTGTTTAAAATAGCAAATCCCATAAACTGCCCAGAATTGAAAATTTTTTAAAAGTACTGTATAGTGCAGAGAAGTGCAGAAACGTTAAAGATTCGAAAATGCCATTTAAAAAGCATCAAATAGTTTTGATTGCTGTTCTGTACGCAAGCTTATGGGTACCAACAAAACAAAAGTACAAAATTTTATTAAATGCCCACAAGAATAAATTAATTTAATTGAAATATTTAATGTTCTTATACTAATGTATTAAAACTATAACTTTAGTTATAAATAAATGTTGATGAGTACCTTTTTTATACTTGTTTTTCAAGTTTCACACTAATTTCATATACATACTTTATTCAATAAACCATATTAAGTAAATCTATTATTTAATTATTTCGAAGCTCAGAAATTTGCGAATTAACTTTAAAATGTTTAGAATATTATCAACTTTGGAATGTTTAGAATATTATCAACTTTGGCATGTTTAGAAACACTACATAAATCTTCAATCAAATGAAACTTTGTAAATAATCTTTTTGTAGCAATAAAAATAATGTTTAATTTATTGTGCGCACTGATATGTTAACTTTTTGTTAAACTTACCCCAGAAGCACATGTTGAACTTTTATTATAGAAAACAAAATACTTTTGATCCTAAAAATACAGTAAAAACACATCATTAAAAAAAACAAAAACATAAAAATATACATCAATAATAAAAATACAATAAAAAAACAACACTAAAATATCTTACTATTTTTAACTTGTGATTAAATTCGTTACCATTACAATTAGTCCACCAAATGTTTGTCATACCAGTTAAGTTTTTCAAACTTATGTACTTTTCATTGTCCCAGGAAATATTGACAAATTTATTAGGAAAGCAATTTAGAACAGTAATATTAGTAACCATATCTATGAGAATTGAAGGTGGAAAAAATCAGTAAGATATATAAACACTGTTTTTATTTACAATCTACATTATTATATACAATCTATTATATGTAATCTATATTTATACAATATTATATATATATCTATAAACATTAGTGTTAACATTTAAATACTATATATCATGTCAATAAAAAAACATCTCAAATAATTGTTTTATGCATATTTCAGATTATGCAGAACAAGGTTAGCAAGTTGTCAACTGAACTATAACAAAAAATACTTATAGTCAGTTATAGGTCATGCCCAGCACAGTTTTTAGATCTCACAATTCTAATATTCAAAATCATCAACCCTAAGATTTCGATATTTCATTAAAGTTACTTTTTTAAGTATCATATAATAACAAAATGCATAAATGCCCTTCTTTTTTCCATTTTCTTACTAGAAAAAAGCCAGAATACAAATAACTTTTTTTCTATTTTAAATTGGTCCAAGGTTAATGTTTTATCATTGAGAACTAGTCTTAATTCAATAACAGTGAAATAAGACTTACCATCAAAGATGAACATTTAAATGTATATCAATCATCAATGGCAACTTTTTACTTAAGCAACATAGAACAGACTACTACTACTACTACTACTACTACTACTACTACTACTACTACTACTACTACTACTACTACTACTACTACTACTACTACTACTACTACTACTACTGCCTGGCAATATACAAAAACTACAAAAGTTTAAGAAAAATGCTTGTCTAGTTGTTCATTTCCGATGGGGCGCCAAAATCATACTTTGCTCCTAATGGTGTTGCACTTAACCAATATTTTTATTTGAAACATTGCATCAAGAAATATCTGATGACATGATGTTGATCAAGTTTTATTAAAGAATATTTTATTGATGACGATTACTTATTTTGGCCTGACCTTACTTACATGACCTGGCCTGGCTTCATTACATTAGAATGTAATTAAGCCAGGTCAGGCCATATAAGTAAATTAAAGTAAGACATGGTGTCACAAAACGGTGACACCATGTCTTGAAAGGAATTCCATAAACTATTTAGCTAAAGTGGATAACCAGTCAAACATCCCAGAAATGTCAATGGGGAGTTTTTGCAGTATTCTAAAGGGAATGATCTATGCAAAGAACTGGCAAGCAAAAAATCTGAAACAACTTCATATTAGGATGAATAGCTGCCTCAAGAAAATCAACAAAAACCTCACCAAGTAAAATTGTATTCGTATTGGGAAATTTCAAAATAAAAGACTGATAGAACAAATTTAATATTAAAACTAATAAAGGAATAAATACTCTATATAAATAATTTTCAAAGATTTTTATTGAACACTTAATACTATTTTTTTATAGTGTTTATTTCTTGTAAATAACAAAATTTGTTATTTCATGTAAATAACAAATTTTGTGTTGTTTTTTCAATTTATATAAAACTTTTTTTTAACAAATTTTTAAATCTTATTTTATATATACATTGTTAACAAATCTTTATTAATTAACCACAAAGTTGTAATGTTAAAGAGCAGTAAAAATAAATTTAAACTATTTGTATACTAATGAGTAGTTATGGTAATGCTCATTTGTCCCAAGTTTATTATAAGTAAGACTTTATTATAAGTAAGAATCCTTTAACCACTTAACGAATTTGCTCGACATATGTCGAGCAAACTTTTTTAGCCAAAAAAAATTTGCTCGAGATATGTCGAGCATTACCAAAAATTGGTATACTTTGAGAGCTAGCTCGCTATATGTCGAGCAAAGCTTCTGATTGGTTATTATGATATCTGATGCGCTTCCTGTACGATAAACTCTTCTTTTTATGACTGCCACGCGCCAGTGTTTACACATGGGCGGTTGGAAGTGCATTGCATTGTTTCGTGACTTTTTTTTAAGTGATTGATAATTTTGCATGAGTTATCTGTTGCGTAACCTGCATTGTTGAATTATTTGTGCCCATTTTTTGTGTTACTTATAAATATGATGGATTCCGACAGTGACGAAGGAAGTTTATTGGGCGATACCGACTCAGTTCATGTTAGTTCGTCTGACGATGAGAGGAGTGATTCCAGTGACAGTGAAGGTTTCTCAGACGATGATTCTGAAGAAGATGAGCCTACGCTTGCAGACGTGCGTGCATGGCAAATTGAACCTCAACCAACGATACCTCATCCTAGGTTTCCATTTGTTTTCGGCAACCAAAATATTCCTGCTGATGGAAATGCATTAGACTTTTTGAATTTATATTTTGACGATGAACTAATCAATATTATTGTCACTGAAACAAATCGGTATGCATTGCAGAAAGGCGATAGAGATTTTCCTAATACCAATGCAAGGGAGATTCGTGTATTTCTCGCACTCGTAATGTTGCAAGGCTTGGTAGTAAAGTCTAGTCATTGGCTTTACTGGTCAAAAAAACCTCTCTTAGACACTCCATTTTTTAGAGAGTGCATGCCTCTCAAAAGGTTCAAGGCACTAAAAAAATATTTGCACTTTGCAAATAGTGAAGACTACAATCCTGAAACTCACCCCCAACCAAAATTGAACAAAATTTACCCTATTTACCAGCTTCTCAGCAATAAATTCAAAACATTGTATAAGCTGGATCGTGACGTGACCATCGACGAAAGTCTAATGCTTTATAAAGGTAGACTCGGTTGGGTGCAATACATCCCTCTGAAACGTGCAAGATTTGGAATTAAATTTTATATGTTATGCGAGTCTTCAACTGGATACGTTTGGTCTACTATTATTTATACGGGCAAAGGAACACAAATGGATAAAAAGTATAAAGATCTTCCTGCAGTTTCATCAAAAATTGTGATGTCTATAATGGACCCGCTACTCAACAAAGGTCATTGTTTGACAACTGACAACTTTTATACTTCGCCTGCACTTGCTGAATTATTGATAAATAATAGAACTGACACATATGGAACCGTCAAGCAAAATAGAAAAGATATGCCCCCTCAAATAATTTCAAAGAAGTTGAAGAAAGGAGAGACTATTGCATTTCGCCGTGGAAAAGTTCTGACCATGAAGTGGAAGGATAAGAGGGACGTCACTTTACTTTCCACTGTTCATTCTTCGGAAATGGTTCAATGTCAACGAGGGCGCGTAGCTACCAGTATTCCCAGAATTGTAAAGGATTACAATGATACGATGGGAGGGGTCGATCGAGTAGATCAGTCATTATCTAGCTACCCCATCATGAGGAAAAGGGGAAAAAAATATTACCAAAAAATTTTTTTTCATCTTCTTGAATTTGCAGTATGGAATTCTTATATATTATATAAGCAAGCTGGACATACTAAAAAACCGTTGGACTTTCGAATGGATCTTATTGATCTTCTTGTATCCACGTATAAAGACAATTCAGTGAAGAGCAAAGGTCGTCCTAGCACAACTCCCTCTCCCCTTCGCCTCTCTGGTCGTCATTTTCTGGATTATGTTCCCCCAACAGAAAAGAAAGATAAACCGATGAGATACTGTGCTGTTTGTTCACAAAAGAGAAATGCGCTAGGAAAAAAAGTTCGAAGAGAATCAAGATACCAGTGCTCAGAGTGCGATGTTGGTTTGTGCGTCGTTCCATGTTTTCGTGAGTATCACACAAAAGTTGACCTTACGTAAGTCTGCAAAAACTTATTTTCTGAACTAAAGCCTTATATTATATATATAAAGCGTAATTATATATTGAAAGTCTTATATTATTTTTATTGTGTTACTAAGGAAAGAAAAGGAATAAGTTTCAGTTTCATGTCGTATTGGGTTTTATAAAATTGTTTTGAAAATTTTATAAGTGCCTGCAATTTCATTATAATCTCAAGTAATTTTCTATTATTTCAATGTTCATAAATTTATAGAATGCCTTATTTTATTCTTATTATTTATAAATACGTGAAAGTTTCTTGTAATAAAACTACTTTTACAGTTAAAAATTTGAAATTTTTGTATGCGTGATTTTGCCTAGTCTCTACAATTTTACAGTGCCATAAATGTACATTTACGAAAGTTTATGTAATGTTATATAATTAGAGTTTTTAATAAAATCATAAATTTATAAATTTATTGAAATCAACTTTATATTTTATTGTTTAGAAATAGAGGAAATTAAGTTTGCAACTAGGTTCACTTCAATTTTTCAAGAATTTTGCAAGAATTTTATGCAATATTGCAATGCTCGACATATGTCGAGCAAGTTTTCAAAGGTCAATTAGGAAGGTCATAAATTATTAAAATATATTAAAATTTATTAATTATTATTATTTTCCTTTTTTGCATGGTTAAAACAGTAAAATCAATTAAAAAAAAAAATAGATTTGTTTTTGACACACTTTTGAAAATTAATAGGTTCGTTAAGTGGTTAATGGATCTTTTAAATATTAGTTTATTGAGTTACACTAAACTTTGTCAGTTGGAATGACAATGAAATATACAAAAAACCAAACAGGAAAAAGTAATAAAAAGAATGTTTTAATATAGTTTATTTGCCAGTTGTCCTCCATCCTCCCCTTCAAGCAAAAATTTATTAAATGTCCTCCTTTTATAATTTACTTTCACTAAAAAGTTCTTAGCTTGATAAACAGCCCACTTTATAATGTAATTCTTTTTGTATTTATATACCATTTTACCTATTAAATCATGTTTGTCTGTTTAAATATTCCTTGCATGATTGTCATCTTTTAATTTGATTGGTTTGAATAAGATATTTCCCTCATATTCAAATACAAGTAGTTTGAACATCTGAAATAACATTTTGCATAAAAATTTTTATTACTGCTTTATCTTAAAACTGTTTGCTAATTAGATTTTTAATAAAAGAAAATTAGTATTTTTATAATCAATTTTTTAATAACAAAAAACCATTTAAAAAAATGTTGGTTCAGTTAAAAGTTTTCAGTCTCAACAATTTGATAATTTTTTGTAGTACAGCAGAGGAGAGAAATATATCTGTAGCCAAATTGAAATATCACATGATTTGGCCCCATTTTAGCTAACAATCATTAGACTGTACGATGAAACTAAATTCAGCAATCTTTAAATACTCAGAAATTGCAAGAAGTGTATCTCTGGCTTGTATTAAATGTAAGGCAATAGTTTCGCGAATATTAGTTCCTCTGACAATAAATATAACCAATATACAATTGGAAAATAACCATTATTTAGGCGTGCAAACTGATGAGAACAACCATAAAGATGTCAAACAATTTCTGGTTGTGATTCGATGTTTCAATCCCACTTAAAATGGACTGACCTGAAAATAGACAGATTAAAACATAGTTGTTAATGAAACTAAGCTGAGATTGTATCAGATTCTGTAGAATGCAATTTAAAACAATTACAGCAAAGAAAAGTGTAAGTAGTATTCACAATAGTGTAATAACTTAAAGTTATAAACATATCTACTTAAGAGTGTCTAAATTAAATACTTTTTAAATAATGGTTGAGTTTAAAGACTCATTAAAACCAAACTATTCATCAAATCATTTACCATTTATTGTTAAAATATTCAAAAATATTAAACCATTTTAAAATTTTAAATACTCAAAAAGATTAAACTATAGCATATTTTTTACTATTTTCATACATTAAACACAGTTGTAGACAATGATAGAGCAATCAGCACACAAACTAAAGGTTTAAGATTCAAGTCTACCTTTTACCTCAAGGAAAGGCTCCCTTAAACTTGATTAACTAAGCAGCAGCCTTGTTTAACAAAAGAAGTTTATGTCTTGGAGTTTAGGTTTAAAAGAGTTAAAAATAAAACAAAATATTTAAAAACCAAAAATGAGTCCTTGACTGATCCCAGGAGCTTTGGAGAGGTAAATTTATGTGTGTATATATATATATATATATATATATATATATATATATATATATATATATATATATATATATATATATATATATAATACATACATATATATATATATATATATATATATATATATATACATATTGGTTTGGCGGATTACAAACTTATGACGTAACTATTAGCAAACAGAAATATCATAAAGGGTTGTGGAGAAGTCATGGCAATTATAGAAGAATTTATTTCAATACCTATGCATGAGCATTAGTAGCTAGATTATTAGGTGCGATGTTCTCTGAGCGATAAGATAATAGTAAACAAAGGTTCAAATCCTGTGCATGGATAAGAAATTATTTATTGTGTTTTTGTAATCTTATCAATTTTTTTTTAAATACAATAAAATAAATACAAAAATGTAGTAAAAAAAAAAAAGTTTTTGACTTTTGATTGATAGAAAAGTTTTAAATATTTTCTTATATTGTAATTACACAATCCTTAAATATATAATCTGCTAACTCAATTTACTGACTATCAGTAGAACTGATGCTTACGCTTATAGATGTTTGTACATTATACAGTACACATAAGAGCTAATGTGTACATAATACAGTACACATTAGTTTGTACATAATACAGTATACATAAGTTTGTACATAATACAGTACACATAACTTTGTACATAATACAGTATACATAAGTTTGTACATAATAAGTACATGTCAGTGGATTTTTATACATTTGAAACATTGTTTTTTACCTTTGCATCTTTATTAATAATAACATACTTACAATGAGAACAGAATTTAATCGCACAAAGTAATTTTTGTACTTTATTTTTCTAAAAGTTGTCTTTAACTTGATTAGTATTGAAAATAACTGAAATGATTTTTTTAAAACTAATCATGACAATTCCTTATTTATAATTTTTCAGTAAAAATGTAAGAGAATGCTTTGTTATACAATTTTTGCTTTTTTTCATAAATAGGTATTTTGCATGCACATAAATTAATTGTACAAATTGTACTGTTGCATGCACATAAATTAATTGTACTGTTTTATTGATAATGTCCTATAAAAATCAATGTTTATAATATTTTTAATTTATAAAATATCAACTTTAATATTGAATTTATTTTTCTAGAATTTTATTTTCAGTAATCAATATAATTAATTATGAGCACTACTACGATTAAGTTAAGTATAACAATATATATATATATATATATATATATATATATATATATATATATATATATATATATATATATATATATATATATAAATACACTGCAGGCCAAAAGTTTCCGGACACTTGATATTTTTATATAAAAAGCTAAAATGTATCCTGTATCATTAAATTAATCAATAAAATTAATTTATAATACTTAAACTTACTAATTTTAAGTGCTTATGTAAGTTTGAGGTCAGAAATTGAGTATTACTGACCTCAAACTTACATAAATAAGTTGGTTTTTTTAATTGTTTATTTTGACTTGATATATGGCGTTACATTATTCTTAAGAGTTTGGTTTTGTTAAAGTTATTTATTTGTTGAAACATGAAGTAAATATTTATAATATAATGATAGACGACTAAAATGATTAAGAATATTTAGTTTTGTTTAGTTTTCATTTGGTATTAATGACAGTTGCATTAAAAAATCTTGAAAAAAATTTAAAAATTTTATAATTTGACTATTTAATTAAAAATATGATATTTGAATTTTTTTTAAATAATTATGGGAGTTTTAATTAAAAAATTAAACAAAATCCAAGTGTCAGGAAACGTTTGGCCTGCAGTGTATATGGGCAATTCCATTTCTAACTTGCGCGCAACAGCTTAATCAAATATTTGCCTATTTAAACTGTTAATTAATCTTTTAGCTATTTTGTATGAAAGCTGTTAGTCTAAAGATTAAAATAAGCTAAAAGGTTTTGAGTCTGATCAAAAGAACTTATTACAGAAAATGCCACTTAACTAATGTTACACAGAAAACAAGGTAAAAAAATTGCTTCAACTTTTAGGTCAGATTTCTGTGAATCAGTAAAGCGGTTTGTATTAGAAACTTTCACAAGATGTTAAGAAATCTATGCCAATATTAAAAATATATAAAATTTTATCAGAGGTGACTGGCTAAGGAAAATAAACTGTTTTTTTTGATACTATATATTTAACTTCCGTTACATCACTTACATTACTTAGCAGTTATTATGGTGGATTTTTTATATACAAAATTTTTAAAAACTAGTGGCACTCTTCCTAAGTGATTTTTCATAAAATTTATGAAAGTTATCAAACCGAAAACAATTTTTCTTTAAAAAGTCATTTAAATAAGAAAATCTTCTGTTTGTCAAGGTTTATATTTACACTTCTTACGTTTATGCATATTGCCTTATTTTCATTTTGTTGAACTTTTAAAATGCTGCAAAGTATTTACATTAAAATCTTTTATGAACGATGAAATCGATAAAGAATCGTATTTAGGTATTAGCAGTACGCAAAATAAAATCGTATCTAGTAATGTTAGCGAATTTGGAAAAAGCGTAATAAGTGATGAATCCGGTGAAAGTATATCAGCAGCAGATCCACCAGATTCAAATAAACAAATAATAAAAGATGTAAACCCATTACACGACTTTTTTTATGGCCAAAACAACCAATCACGAAAAAAAGGCTGAAACAAGTTGAACGATTACCGAGCGTTGTAACTTCATCCAAATGGTTAGATATTCAAATAACTAGAGAAAATGCAAAGGAAGAAGAAGATATCAAAAAAATTGAACGTAAAAATAAAGCTGCTGAAAAAAAGAATTAAAAGAAAAAAACAACAAGAAAAATCTAAAAGAAAACAAGCTGTAACAAAAGAAAATAAAAATAAAAGACAAAAAAAAAACATTTAAAAAAAAAATTTAAAAAGAAAAAAAGTTTAAATTCAGGAAAAAGCTTTGGTGGATGATTTTAAAACCAATGTCTTTTTTGTTTTGTTATTAATATTAAATTTATGTATTTGTTTCTCGATTTAAATATATAAAAGTAAAATTAAAATATACGATTTTTTTCATACACGGTAGGTGGAGAATCGATTACGGTAGGTGGTGCTTTATCACGGTAGGTGAAGAAACATACTAGATCTTACAAAAAATCAAAAATAACATTAAAAAAATAACTTTACTCAAATTCAAATTATATAATTTAGTTAATAATTGAGTATAAAATATTAATTCGAAAACCCTAAATAAAAATCTGTTATGGTTTTGGAGTTAAGAAGTTTTGAAGTTAAAAGTTTTCTTAAAGTCGCGGTAGGTGGTGCCATGACCCTATATATATATATTTAGTAGGCAACTAAGTAATTGCAGATTTCACTCATAGATAACTTTAGTTAAATTTTTAGGTTTGCTGATGTAATCGAAATGTCAAAAACATTTTGTTATTTGATAGTTGGTACTTCAACTGTCAATCAGTAAAAAAATTTTTTTGATCAGTTGTGTAGTTTTTGTTTGACATCTGCTGAAAAATGGAAAATCAAACCGAACATTTTTGTCATATTTTACTTTTTTATTTCTGAAAAGGAAAAAACACATCGCAAGCTCACAAAAAGTTATGTACTGTTTATGGTGACGAAGTTTTAAAAGAACGAAAGTGTCAAAATTGGTTTGCCAAATTTTGTCCTGGTGATTTTTCACTTGAAGATGAAAAACGCTCTGTTTGTCCAGTTGAAGTTGATGACGACCAAATCAAAGCAATAATCGATTCGGATTGTTACAGTACAACACGTGAGATTGCAGAGAAGCTTCATGCATCACATACATGCATTGAAAATTGCTTAAAACAACTTTGCTATGTACGAAAACTCGATATATGGGCTCCTAATGAACTGAAAGAAAATCATTTAAGACAACGCATTAACATCTGCGATTTGTTAAAGAAACGTAATGAAAATGATCCAACAATGTCAATTGGAAAAGATTGTGGAGCAAGCCAGGTGAATCAGCTCAAACAACATCAAAAGAAAGTTATGTTATCAGTTTGGTGGGATTACAAAGAAACTGTCTACTTTAAACTTTTACCACCTGACTGAATGATCAATTCAGATGTCTACATTGAACAATTAACAAAATTGAATAATGCAGTTGAAGAAAAGCGGTTCGAATCGACAAATCGC
>NC_088931.1:16997500-17005000 GCF_038396675.1 Hydra vulgaris
ACCACTGAATATTGAATAGTTTTGTTACATGGTTTATTTTTATAAAAAAATATTTTTTATAAAAACTAAATATAGTGATTGATTATTATTTTACATTTTAATAAAAAAAATAAAAAATATTACTATCTCACTCCATCAAAATAAATAATACATGACAGCTACTGTGTCTTTTCTAAAATAATCAAATAAATTTTCATAAAAATTTGTCAAATCAGATTTTTGGTCTTGAAGAGTGTTATAATAAAGAACTGAGTAATTGTATGTGTTATACTTGTAAACAAATATGAATGAATAAAATGAAATAGAATGTAAATAATGAAGAAACTAGATAAAAAACAACAATTAATGAACAAACATAAATAATATATAAATGTATAATTTAAAAATTAATAATGAACAAGCAATGATCACAAATCAAGTGTGTTCTATGCAAAAATAAATTAAAAAAAAAAAAAATCTAGTAAATGTATTTCAAAATAATTTTCTCTACAGCTTCCTTTTAAGTCAAAAACCTGAAACCTAAACTAACTTTTGTTATGTTTTCTATTTAAAATAAAAAATTATTCAAAAATTAAAAAGATTAATGACTAATAAAAGAAAATAGTTAAAAATGAACAGAAGAAAATGATGGTTATTTCTATTGTCTTGAAAAACTAACAAATTAATTTGATACACTCTCTTTCCCTTAGAAAATGCTTTTAATTTAAAAATCTAAAATGAATCCATGTGCAAGAAGATGATGATAATGAACTCAATGAAAAATAATAACCAAAAAATTTTGAACTTACATTTTCTTCAACATTCAATTTCAGTTTATCAAGTAGGTTTTGCATGTCATTATTCTAAATAAATTATTCCAATAAGTTAATCATTGCCCGCAAATAATTTTTCCCAATCACAAGTTTTTATAAATTAATTAAAGTCATCAATATTTAAGTCCGCTTTAAATTTTATTGTTACTATAGTTATTGTAGCTGTTATTATTTGTTATTTATAATTTATTATTTAGTAATAATAATATTTTATTTCAGGGGATTGTAGTTCTTAAAATAAAAAATAATAACAAAAGTATTTTTTGTCTATTAAAAATCATCTAGTTTTGTTTAGCCTTTATTTTTTAGTCAGTCAAAAAAAATAGTTTAAATTTGTATTTTGTAAACAAAAATTGATTAATATTACCATTAATCTTTTGAGATAAAAAAATGCTACCATCAAAAAAGGTCTAGTCTTATAATAAGTGAAATAAGTTTTTAAAGTAAATACTAGTAAACACTAAATTTTTAAAGTAAATACTATTTGGGGCTTGGTGATAAGACTAAGTTTGTCTTCTTCTAGTCCCAGTCATGTAAATATTTGTTTATTGGCAAATACATAAAAATAAAAAATCTTCAGGACTTTATTGCAACCTTCTGTGTCACTAAATCTAATCTAGAATAAGAATCTAGAGTCTGCTGTTGATGAAGTTTTTTTAATCATATGACTTCAATATTTTTCAACCATAACACTTTAATGTTTTTTAAACATATGACTTTATTGTTGGAAAAAATGATGTACTTTTTAACATTTGTACGTGCCAACAATATAAATTATTAGGTCCAGGCATTTTAAAGACTAAAAAAAAGCATAGTTTTAAATTTACAACTGAGTCAGGAGGAGATAAGGTATAGGGCTTTGTATTAATATGTAATGTACTGAAAAGATTTTCAATAATGAATTTTGAAATAAAAGTGTGTAAGGAAAATTGGGGCAAAACGGCCCATAAATTATATGAAAAATCTTAACAACAGGCTTTGCAATCTTGCAACTGAATGGAAATTAAAAAATCATCAAGCTTAATGAATTAATGATTTTGACTAGTTTCAAGTAAAAAGCTAGTTAATTCTATTAAAACTCTTAATGTGTGAGATATTGCATCTGAGTTATTAAACAATATACTTGCTCCTGATTTATATCTGGATTTTTTTTCAAAGCTGTCAGGGTTTCTTAACAAAAACATCCATTACTAGTTTCATACTTTTCCTTTCTACAGGCTTTGGAGATATGGCTAACTCATTTAGACGAGATAATGTGATGAATGAGTTCAATTCTAACAATCTGAATTTCTCAAAATTTTTCTGAATTTCTCAAAATTATATATATATATAAATATATATATATATATATATTATATATATATATATATATATATATATATATATATATATATACACACGCATAATTACAAATTAAGGAAATGTGTGTTATCGAAAATAATTTAATTAATCTTGTTACAACCATCAAATTTTGGAAAATCAACAATGTTTTTCAAGAAAAAATAGCAAATGATGTAAAATCTATATGAACCTTGAAAAAAACTTTAACTCTAGCTGACAAAACATCAAACATGTACAAACTATCCAAAGATCAATACAACCATCTCCTTAATAATGCAATTACTTCCACGTATAAAAAGGCGGACTCTAAACTCAAAGATCAAGTAAATAAACAAGGTAAAAAATTTTAATCAACCATGATGTATACAATAAAATCGAAATTAACGATACTGCAGATTGTTTCATAACTCAAAAGACCATAAAGAGAACTTCCTAGATGAACCAACTGTTAGACTTATTAATCCTGCTAAAAATGAGATTGGAAGAATTTCAAAATCTATTGTATCCAACATTAATTCCAAGCTGAGAAAGAAGCTATTTTTGAACCAATGGCAAAACACTCAGAATGTTATACATTGGTTTCAAACCATAAAAGAAAAGCAATTCTGTAAGTTCTTAGTCTTTGATATTATTGATTTTTATCCATTGATTAATGAAAACCTACTAAAAACTGCAATAACTTTGCAGAGCAACATCTAACAATAAATAGTGAACAAAAGAGTTTTATACACCATGCATGAAAATCATTATTATTTAGCAATGGAACTGCCTGGAATAAGAAAAAGGGAGGATTATTCGATGTCACTATGGGGGCTTTTGATGGCACGGAGATTTGTGAATTAGTTGGGATTTTTATTTTGCATCAAATCTCGCAGTTTTATGATAAAAGCAATTTCGGTATATATCGAGATGATGGACTAGCTAAGTTTAGGAATAAAAGTGGTCAGGAAATGGAGAGGATACAGAAACATTTTGTACAAATTTTTAAAAATAACAATCTTCTTATCTCTATTAAATGTAATTTGAAAATAGTTAACTATCTCGATTTAACGCTAAACCTTAACGATGGTTCTTTTCAGCCATATCGCAAACCAGATAATATACTGAATTATATACATATTAGTTCTAATCATCCACTAAGTGTAAAAAAAAGTATTCCTTAGACTATTAAACTAAGATTATCAGCAGCATCGTCAAGTGAATCGATTTTTAAAGAAAGTATTCCTCCTTATCAAAAAGCCTTGAAAAAATCGGGTTACAATTGCAAACTTGCATACCATCCAAGTAAAAAATCAACAAACGGCAACCATAAAGGCAAGATAATTTGGTATAATCCTCCTTTCAGTGCAAATGTTGTTACAAAAATAGGTAAATGTTTTTTGAACCTCATTGACCTCCACTTTCCAGTTAACCACAGACTTCGTAAAATATTTAATAGAAACACAATCAAAAAAAGTTATTCCTGCACACCAAACATAAAATCCATTATCAACTCTCACAATAAAAGCATTTTACATAAGGAGGCAAAAACTAATGAAATGAAATGCAACTACATTGACAAAACCAAATGTCCAATGAACAACCATTGCCTTTCCAACAACATTGTTTATCAGGCCACCATCCATTCAAACAATCTATATAAAGAAAAAGTGTATTTTGGAGTTAGCGAAACACCTTTTAAAGTTCGGTATGCAAACCACTTAAAATCTTTTAATGCAGTTAGGTACAAGAATGATACATAGCTATCACAAGAAGTATGGAAATTAAAAGAAAAAAACTTTACACATTTTGTCAGATGGAAGATTTTTACAAAATGCAAACCATACAACCCAACAGCAAGAGTTTGTAACCATTGTTTGAACGAGAAGTTTTAAATTTTGATGTATAAAGGAGAAAACCTATTAAATACAAGGAGTGAAATAATATCGAAGTTCAGGCACAAAAATAAGTTCCTTATTTCCACTTTTGATACCGAAGATTGATCCTGGTTGGTTTACGTCACATTATACTTTTAAAACTTTTAAAATTTTGTTTCTATGGAGTCATTAGTACTCACGCCACCGTAATTTTATTGTAATTTTAACGTTTAGTTTTTAATTTTGTAATATATGGCTGATGATTGCCATTAGGCATGAAACTTAAAGTTTCATAATAAAAGTTTTTTCTTTATTGTTTTTAATTATAATTATAATTATAATTATATATATATATATATATATATATATATATATATATATATATATATATATATATATATATAGGTGTGTATATATATATATATATATATATATATATATATATATATATATATATATATAGTCAGAAATATGTATATTCTTCAGAAAGTGGACATATAACAAAAATATATTTGTTTTAGTTTATCAGTATCAAAAAGTTTAGTTTTACAGTATCAAAAAGAGTAAAAAAATGTCTATTTACTGGATTCTTATTGCAAATTACGGATATCACTTTTCCACTGGATGGTCCAATAGATTCAATTACATTAGCAACAACACTGTATCAGAAATCAGAATCCAAACTAGACTTTTCTTTTCATGCAAGTTTCGCAAATTTGCATTACTTTGTGTAGGACTTAGGGAATTGGGTAACTTAGGGGAATTGTAACTGCAGCTTAGTGGAATTGTAACTGTAAGGAATTGTGTAACCCAGTACAAATTGCTTCATGTCCTGCTGCCTTGTAGGATACGCCTTTTTAGGCAAAAGCTAGGAGATGCCAACTCTGACTTGAAATACCCCCTGACTTGGGGCTCTTGGTTGAGTAAAGGCTGGAGATGATGTCTCGGTAAAAATATTCATCTTGGGCAGGCGCTAAATGCATCCCGCTACTGTCTTGTAGAAGGCCTCCTTGGCAAAGACTTAAGGGGTAAACAGATTCTATCTGTTGACCAGCCTTGCACTCCTTCTTCATCTATTAGGCTGGCGCAGATGTATTTTTAATACATTGTTTCCATTTTAGGATGTTGAATGCTGGATCTTCTCAACTCAATGCATGGGATTTGCTTGTGCCTCTGTTTTTATGACTAGGCAACTCAATCTATTATCTTCTAATAAGGGTACAGCTCTAAAACTCAGTTTTATGGTTCTGAGGCCGGCTGGTAGTCAGGTTTCCCAAACTCTGTGGTAGCTCCCAGAGAGTCTAATTCCATCAACAGCTGAAAAATTTCAAAGTATTAACAGTGCCATGTTGCGCATGGATGGTGTCCCTGTTTTTACTTTTGGTGTGCATTGCCGAGGCCACATTTGGAGCCCTTTGTTATGGCTTAGGGTTTATTAATAGTAACGAGGCAATTGCTTGGGCTTTTAGACAGTGTTTTGAGTACTATCTATTCTTTAAGTCAAGTTCTTCAACAAATTTAAAAATGAATAAAGTACCAAAAACTATAAAACACAAAAAACCAGCATCATCACCAAGTTCTCTAAACCTATCATTCACTAATATTCGTAGTCTTCGAAGTAACTTTTCTTCTGTTGAGTCTTATCTTTTGCAAAGTTCACCATCTTGCGATCTTAGTGTTGATGGTTATCTTCCTTTAATTCATAAAGGTTTCAATAGTCACATGCTTGGCCTGGGCATTTATATTCATAAGAATTCACCCATTTGTTGTGAAACTAGGTTTGAATCCACAGAATATTCTTTCATGTGCTTTCATTTAGCACCACTTCACTCTATCACATTTCTCTTTCTTCTATATCCTTCATCTCAAGACTGCACTCTTTTAGATATTATTTCTGGCATGGAAGCCTCACTCTCCTACATACTGTAGCCTGGACAACATACCTATAGTATGTTGTCAGGCTTGTAGCCTGGACAACATACTACAGGTATGTTGTAACCTGGACAACATACTACAGGTAACATACTACAAGCTGTAGAAAAGTCTAAGCAGGAATTCACTTTAGATACAGAAGCTGGAGTGATACGAATATCAAGCAATGGATCAACCTGTTTGTTGGCAATATCAGGAAGAACTCAACTAGTGGAATCAAGAGATAATATTGATGAAAAGTTTTTAGCAAACAATTTAGGTGTCTTCAGGTGAGGTGACAAAGTCTGAACCATACAAGAGAGGTGGAATTACAAATTTGCCCTTATTATTGATTTTATTAAAGATTCGCCAGAAATCACGAGAGCCTAATTTTTGTGATAAAATACAAGGTTTTATGACCTGAGAATAGCGGGCTTTGGCGTTAGACAAAACCTTTTTACAATGGTTTCCAGCATTAATAAACAGACGTCTGTTTTCTGGAGAATTGTTTTGCTGATAGATATGGAAATAACGGTTTTGATTGGCAACCGCAGCAGCACAATGTGAGGAAAACCATGGAGGAGAGTAAGGCCAAAGTAATTCCACACAAAATGGGTATTGCAAAAATCAACATAAATAAACCGCATTAAAATGGCCATTTTTTGTAGAATAGCTAAGTAATGCGTCATTTAAAATTAGTAAATGTTAACAAAATTAAAACTGAAGCGTATCTTTTTTTGATTGTTAAATTAAAGTTTTCCAGCATAAAAAAAATATTTTTTTTTTAGCTTAAAACAAGAAAATATAATTTTATTTTTGTTAAGTATCTTTTTAAAGCAAAATAAGTTGCAACGTTTACAAAAATGTTTTATTTATATATGTTCATTTAATGGGTACAGATGACTCAAATTATCAACCTATTTCTCTTTTTCTAACTTGAGTAAACAGTTTGAAAAAGCAATGTTCAAAAGACTCAAGCATTTTTTGGAGAAATATGAATGTCAAACACTCAACAACTCATTTATTAATATAAATAACAGAGAAAGTTAGACAAACCATCGATAATAAGCACTTTGCATGTGGAGTGTTTACTAATAAAAAAAAGCATTTGATATAGTTAAGAACACGATTCTCCTAGAAAAACTGCAACATTACAGTATTAGAGGTATTCCTTTTCTTTGGTTTTCCTCTATCTTTGTAATAGAACACAACTTGTTTCAATTAATGGTATCAACTCAGAACTAGCTAAACCTTTTAACGGTGTTCTATAAAGCTCAGTTTTAGAACCATAATTTTTTCTTATTTTTATCAATGATTTAAATGTCTCACTTGTATTTTCTATTGCGTATCACTTTGCAGATGACACCAACCTGCTCCTAATTAACAAACAACTTAAAAAACTTAACAAACTTATTGCTTAATAGCTCCATTCCATTTAATTATCCCTTAACTCTGAAAAAACAGAAACTATTATATTTAAATCTGTTCAAACAAAAATATATAAGAAATTAAATTTCAGATTAAGTGGGCAGAAAAAAAAACAGTTAACTCTTATATCTTGGATCAAAATAGACTCTAAT
>NC_088931.1:17010000-17077500 GCF_038396675.1 Hydra vulgaris
TACAGGAAGTTGCAAATGTCTTAACTACTGTAAATTTTCACACATTTGTAGAATTTGCTGACACTATTATAAAAAGAAATCTTTAGAAATGATTACTTATGCTATTTTTTTAAAATGTTTTTTTAAAAAGGGTAGTTAATGTAAATATTATTTGAACTCATTTGTTTTTATAGTTTTTTAGGAGAAACTTATTTTCGGAATTAATTTCTAAATGTAATTTCTAAATGTCAATACAATCAATTAAAAAGTATAAGATGCCATACTAAGAAATAGGAGATAACAAAAAAAAGATTAAAAAGATACATAATATCTATAGAAAGTAGTAGCTAAACAGAAAGTGAGTTTAAATCGTTTATGGTCTATAAATTCGGATGTGCAGGATATAACTCCTACTATCTGAACATTACAAGAGGGACAAAAATTCTCATATCTATAAGCATCTCCATGCTAATGAAAATTGTTTCATGCAAATAAGTGATAAGTGTTTTTCTGTTTTAGATTCAGCATCTAATAAATTTGAGTATGACATGTTAATTTTTTAATTGAATTTATTGTATTTTGTAATTATGTTTTTATTAGTTATAGATATATATATGTGTGTGTGTGTGTGTGTGTGTGTGTGTGTGTGTGTGTGTGTGTGTGTGTGTGTGTGTGTGTGTGTGAGAGTGTGTGTGTGTGTATGTATGTGTGTGTAAAAGAACCTTACTGATGAGTCAACCAAAAATATGTTTTAGTTGATGAAACTAAAGATGATAGCTCCTTTGAGCACTGACCATGGTAATATTTGTAGAAAAGAGTAAAGGATGCAACTTTACAATGATGGGAGAGAGGCTCAAGCTTAGCAGATCAAACAAATCCAACTGGATTTACAATGCATAATAGGACATTGTCTAGAAGAGTACAAGTATCATTCGAAGAACCAAACCAAATATGATAACAGTATTCCATACAGGGACAAATTAAAAATTTGGAGAGGTAGAGAATGGAATCAGGAAAAAAAAGGTTAGCCGTTGCTAACTTTGCAATTGATTGAATATATAGTTTTCATGAGAGTTTAGTAGTAAATGATAATACAAGAAGACATAAAGAAAAGAATTCCGTGAGAAGATTTCTGTTCATTAATATAGAAATGTCGATAATGTTGCATTAGTTGTTTGCAGTAAATAACTGGGTTTTGTTTGAGTGCTGTTACAGAAGGAAGATCAGATTTAAAATTGGCTGACTGTTCTAAACAATCAAAAGGAGAAGGTTTTTTGTCAAGGCAAGAGTATAAAGTTGAGTTTTCAGCAAATAGAGCCAATTTATATGTAAAATTCTCAGAAAGTCATTAATGTAGATAAAAAACAATACAGGACTAAAGATAGAACCTTAAGGTACACTACTTAAAATAATTTATAATGTTGGCCTTTAAGAATGACTTTAATACTGTAATTAGAAAGAAATAATTTGATAATCCCAAAAACTTTCCCAGATATGCCAAAACTTATTGAATGCTTTAGATCAAGAGTCAAAAGAAAAAGTCTTAACCTTGCCACCGCCATCTTTCAGTTAAAGCAGTTTTAGATTAAAATCCATATTGATTGTCAGAGAAGTTATTAAACTCAAAATAGAAGGTTAGAAACTTGTTGATTAAAACTCAAAGACTTTGCTAATGATAGAGGGAAGACTAGTCGGACGATAGTTTGAGGGGTCAAAAAATTGGAACCACAAATGGCTTTTTCCAGTAGACAGGAAAACAAGCTTCAGTCAAACACTTTTTAAATAGTTAAATAGAAAATTAAAGAGAGTTCTGGAGAGTGTTTTAAAAAAAAAACACTCCTTAAAACTATGACATTAATGTTGTCTGGACAACAAGCTATTAAAAAGTTTAGTTGAGAAATCACTTTAGAAACAGAAACCAGAGTGATTTGGATATCTAACAATGGTTTAACTTGTTTAATTGAATTGGCAAGAAGAGTATGGTTATTAGATTTAAGAAGAAAGGTTCTTTGCAAATAGTTCTGCTTTATCTTTGGAGAGGTAATAAAATCAGACCTATGAATTACAGATGGAATGTTCAATTTACCTATGTTAATAACACTGTTGAAAATATGTGATTTAGTAAAATGGAAATAATGGAGCTTTTTTAGAATTGATTTTTACAGTGATTTCATTCAATATATAAAAAGACATAAAAATATATTTAAAGAAATGATTACAATTAAGGACTGGCAAATATTCATCAAAACTTGGATTACAAAGTTTACTGAAAAGTCTACAAGAAGTACAAAGTCATATTTATTTATCACTTATAAATACACCGAAAGGTAAAAACAGGTTAATATTTAGCATAACATTCTTTGCGATCTTCATTTATAAAATATGACCATCAAAATTTTTCAATGAACATTACTAATGTTTATTTGTTAATGTTCTTTTAAAAACTTTATTAGTTGTAAAGATTGCATAACTTGATTTCTAATTATTGCTGCATTCTTAGATTTTCATTTTAGACACAATTTGTTCTTGTTTAATTTTGGTTTATAAAAAATTATTACTCTAAAATTTATTTTTATTTTTTTAAAAAAAGTAATAAGTTTATAAATAATGTTATGAACTATGTTTTTGACAAAAAATTTCATTGTCCTTGTGGGTTTTTTTTTTGTGGGTTTTTTATTGATATGTTATTTACTTTTTATTAATTTATGAAAATTTTGAATAATGTTATAAAAATATAACTAATGTTTATATTATGTGTATATTATCAATTAAAAAGATAAGTCAGTTAGATTTAATATATAGAAGTTTGACTTTTGCTTTCAGTTAAATTCTGTTTAAATGTCTAAAATCAGATTTTAGTTAAATTAAATAAAAAGGTCTAAATTCATTTTTCAGTTAAAATTAGGGCACACATATGGTTTAAATTCATCTTCTAGGTAAATTCAGGACTTAAAAAGTTAACTTCACCAATCCTCAATTATGATTAGATATAGTAGCTACACAAGATGGTGAAAACGATGGAGTAGAATGAGGCTTGATTTCAAACTGATAAGAAGGAGTAAAGGCTTCCATGCCTGCCTGGATCCAGAAGTATTAGAAGAAACTTATAAGATGCATTTATCAATGGAGATACAATAGATATCAACCCAAGGACTGTCACAAAGTAAACCATAAAGATAATATAATGATATATAATATATCATAAGGATATATAAATATCATAAATATTGACAGAAGGGTAAATAAGAAAGGGCTTGGTTAATTTGTTCAGAAACTACATTTAAAAGAGAGTAGTTTTGATAAGGAGGAGAACAATAATGAACAAAGAGAAAGGCGGTTGAGTGAAGAGGTGCTAAGCGGAAGCGCATAAAAACATTCTGAGCAACTATGGCTTTCACTCCCAATCAGCAACAGTAAGAAGTTACTGATTGTATGTAAATACTGCAAAATAAAGTTGTTAAATATAATATAAAGAGGTAAATATAAGAAACAAAATAAAGTTGGTAAATATAATATAAAGAGGCAAATATAAGAAACAAAATAAAATGTTTAATAATTATGACTAGATCACTATGTTTAAAAATTCAACTGTTAATGAATGTTACAAAAAATAGACATATCAAAAGCCAAAATACTATTGACATTATTAAATTAAGTTAAACAAAAAATAACTATGGTACAAAAATAGAAATACAAAGTGGAAAATTTCATATTTAGTAAATTTTTATAATTCGTTTAGAGACAAAATCAAAAATGATACTTTTTTAGCAATAAGATTTTTTGAAGAAAATTTAGTAAATTATAAGAGCAATTTGATGCAGACAATATAAATCCATTAATTTTACATAAGCCCATAAATTCTAAATAAAACGTGAGTTTTACGTAGGGGAGAATAAAACACGCTAACATTTTGAGCCTGTATAATTAACTCGCTTCAAAAATTCGCAAAATTATTCTCACGCTTAAAACCAAAATTTGTTTAAAAAATGTCTTCAAATGATTGTGAAGCTTCTTATGCAGAAAAAGAAGTGGAAAAGTTAAAGCTTTCACCAGGTTCTTTTTTAAATTTATTTATAAAATAAGTTGTTCTCTTTTGTGAGTTTAGCAATAAATGAAACGAATAAAAATTTTTGAATCGAATTTAAAAAAAAAAAAGAACTTGTCAGAACACAAACTTTTTCAAATGTATATGTCTCAAATGTCTCCCTATAATAAATTTGTTGCTTGTGAAACAAAGTCTTCCCTTTGTAAAGTTTTTTTTAAAATGTGTAAGTCTCCCCTTAATGAAATTATTATTTGTGAGACAAATTTTCCATTTGTGAAGTTTCTTTAAGTGTGTTATTCTCCCCCTTTTTTGAATTAATTATTGTGAGAAGTATTTTTAAGTATATAAGTCTCCCTATAATTAAATTATTACATGTGAGAAGATATCTTCTATTTCTGAAATTCTTTATATGCGTAAGTCTCCCTAAATTGAAACTGTTACTTGTGAGACAAAGTCTTCTCTTTGTAAAGTTTTTTTTAATGTGTAAGTCTCCCTTTTATGAAATTATTACTTATGAGACAAAATTTCCCTTTGTGAAGTTTCTTAAGTGTGTCATTCTCTCCCTCATTAAATTATTAATTGTGAGAAGTTTTTTTTAGTGTGTAAGCCTACCCTAAATGAAATTATAACTTATGAGGCACAATTTTTCCTTTGTGAAGTTTTTTCAAATGCGTAATCCTCCCCTTCATTGAGTTATTTATTGTGAGAAGTTTTTTTAAGTGTGTAAGTCTCCCTATAGTTAAATTATAAATGTGAAATAATATCTTCTATTTTTGTAATTTTTTTAAATGCATAAGTCTCCCTATAAATTATAGTATAATGAAATTATTACTTGTAAAACAAAGTCTTCCATTTGTAAAGTTTTTTTTTTTTAATATGTAAGTCTCCTCTTAATAAAATTATAATTTGTGAGAAACTTTTTTTCCTTTTTTCCCAATTTTCCCCAATTTTCCCTTTATAAAGTTTTTTGAAGTGTGTAAGTCTCCCCTTAAAAAAATTATTACCTAAAAACTTTACGGAGGGAAGACTTTTTTTCACAAGTAACAATTACATTATTACTCCCTATAATGAACTTGTTCCTTGTGAAACAAAGTCTTTCCTTTGTAAAGTTTTTTTTTTAATATGTAAGTCTCCCCTTAATGAAATTATTGTTTTTAAGACACAATTTTCCCTTTTTTTAAAGTGTGTAATTCTCCCCTTTATTGTATTATTTATTGTGAGAAGTTTTTTTAAGTGTGTAAGTCTCCCCTTAATGAAATTATTACTTGTGAGATGATATCTTCTATTTCTGAAGTTTTTTCAAATGTGTAAGTCTACCTTTAATGAAATTTTTACTTTTGAGACACAGTTTTCTCATTATGATTAAGGAAAAAGTGTTCCCTACAAGATTTTTTCAAAACGGTCTCATTATTTTCTATTGTTAGTTTTTTCCTATTTTGCTTCCCTTTTTTTGTAAAATTGTTTTCAATTTTCAATTTCAAGTTTTTCAATTGGGGAAAGCCTTCCATTTGTAAACTATTACAAAATGCATAAGTCTCCCTTTATTGATATTATTTTGTTCACAAGCAAGTCTTTTTATTACTATATTGTTCTAGTGTATCAGTGCAAATTTTGTTATGAATAATTATACAAGATAAACTTAAAAAAAGTTTTTATGAAAGAGTAACTCTTTTCGTGATAATTTGATTTGGATAAGTTAGTTTTCTTCTAATATATTTTTTATCGTGTTTGGGAAAGTTTTGAATTTTAATTTAATTATAATTTATACATTTTATAGAGATTTCATTATTTTTTGAATTTGTGATATATCCTTATTTTGTGCTTCAATGTTTGTTTCTAAAATATTTTATAATATTTATTTTTTATATAGCATCTTCGTTCAATCCCTTAACTAGTTTATCTGATGCTCAGTTGTGCCTTATGAAAACTCCTTGGTGAAATATTTGTCAAATATCTTAAATACTGACTTTTAACTTTAATGTAACAAAAAAGTTTGATTTTTAGTTTTACATGCTCCAATTGTATGAGATCATTTTCAAGAAAAGATGGTTTTAAAAGCCATACACTGCTGATGCATAAGGCCATATTCCCTGACAACCAGTGCAGAGATAAAAGAACTCCTTATTATTATAAAAACTGTAACCAAGTTTTTTTTCAAAAAATAAAATTGATTAAACACATAGAGGAGTATCATAAAGGCAAATTTTTTACAGAAACCTATGAGTTTTCCTCAGAATCTGAGTTCTTAACATGGAAAAAAAAAGAGGAGATTGATAATTATGTATTTTTCAGTAAACAAACTAGAAGTAAACGAAGCAGCAAAGAGACAAAAACAAGTTATTTTATTTGTCAAGTTGAGGGTCATTCAAAACCACATCGCTCTGCAAAAGAACCTCCAAGAAAAACAAATAAAAGATACTTCAGAGGTAGTGTTAAATCAGATGCTTTCTGTCCTGCTAGAATGATTGTTAACATGAAGAAAAATGGAACCACCAATGTGTGTTACATAAAAACTCACAATCATATTATTTCTGTTACTAATACTATATACCAGCCAATCCCAGATAATGTAAAAAATAACATTTCTGCTAAGTTATCTATTGGCGTACCAGTAAATCAGGTCTATCATGATCTTAGAGAGAGTTTTGGAGAACCCAAAAATAGAGTTGATGGAGATAATATTGTTCTTACTAAATCCAATCTCCTTACAAAAAAGAACATTTCTGATATTAACCGAGTCATAAAAAAGGGATGTCAGCTTCACCCAGATGATAGCACTTCAACTTATTTACTTGTTTAAAAATTAATGTGTGAAGAGTTTAATAGCATTCTTGTATATAAACCACAAGGGCAACCTGCTATTATTGGGCCTAAAGTGTATGATGATATTGATATCAACAAGGATTTATTTGTTATTTCTATACAAACTAAGCAGCAACTGGCAATGTTTGAAAAGCATGGGTCAGAAATTGTTTGTATTGATTCTACATATAGCACTAATCAGTATGCCTTTCCACTGGTAACTTTGCTTGTCCGCGATGATTTTAAAAGGGGCTATCCAGTAGCTTTTTTTGTTTCTAATCATTCTAATGAACTCCATTTTTAGAGGAAATAAAGAAGCGATGTACTAATTCAGTCAAAGTTAATGCAGTTATGACAGATGATGATTGCTCTAGCTGGAATGCTTTTTCTAAAGTCTTTGGAGATACGCATCACTTGCTATGTAAATGGCATGTAAAACGCGCCTGGCATAGTAAACTTCATTTAGTTGGTACTGCTCAATTACAAGAAGAAATTTACCAGATTCTAGAAACAATGATAGATGAAAAAGATCCGATAGTTTTTACATCAATTATTAATGGTTTTGTCAAGACATATGAAAAGATATGTCCTAATTTTATAAATTATTTTGTAACATACTATGCTTCTTGACATGAAAAATGGGCTTCTTCTTTTCGGAACTTTCAGCATGCAGATACTGACACAAATATGTTGCTTGAGTCATTCCATAACAAATTGAAAACAGTTTATATGGATAGACGACCCAATAAAAGGTTAGATAATCTGATCAAAGTGCTTTTGAAAATCGAGGAAGATGATTATTGAAGACACAAAAGAGACAACATTTATCTAGGAACTCTATCTCTCCCTAAAAAGTTTAAAAATTGTCATGAAAAAGGAATGCTGATTTCAGATGACTGTGTTCTTAAATGTTCATCAAATGAGTACACTGTGAAAAGTCAATCAAAAGACATAATGTATAAAGGTGACATTTTACAAGACACCTGTAAAGAAAGTTCATGTTCACACTTATGTATAAATCCTGCCTGTATTAGCTTGTGTGAGCATTTATACCAGTGTAATTGCAGTGACAACTTTAACCTTTGTAAACATATTCACAAGCTCCCATCATTTCTTCTGAAAATTAAAAAAAACAACATAAAAGAACCATCATTAGCTGTTGTTTCAGAAGATGTTCAGATGATGAAAAAACCACAAGTGTTTGATAATGAGGCAGAGCGGTTTTAAAAAAATGTAGATGAGTTATGTTCTTTAGTAAATAATCCCATGATAATAAGTCTTCAACTTCCATCTATAAACAGACAATTAGAAGATATGATTAGACAAGGCAAAGCCATTAAAGGCATAAACTTAATTGACATACCCATGAAGGCAACATTACAAACTCAACCCTTGAACTTTGCACCAAATTTCAAAAAAAAAAACAAGAAAAGATAAGAGGAAAAGAAAAATAAGACCATACCATTATCCTGAACAACACCAAAAAAAGGAAATAGTTTTTAAAATGTTTCAGAAAAATGTTGATATAATACACAATGAAGAAATTACAATAATATGTGATGACATTGAAACTAGTGACTTTACTAGTACTCTTGTTAGGTAATTGCTCCTGCAAGGATGCTTTATGTCCATGTCATATGATTCGTAGTTTATTTTATTCTATTTATTTTATATTTTCACTTTTAATTTTTTGACATATTTAATAAATATATTACTAAAATATAAATATTGAATGATATAATGGTAACATGATGCAAAATACCAAATGCATAAATTCTAACTTAAATGTAAAAAGTTAATAAATGTAGCGGTAGTGGTGTAGGGGTAGAGCGCTCGCTTCATAAGCGAGAGGTTCGGAGTTCGATTCCCGCCACGCCCCTGGTAGTACCGCGCTCAACTTGTTTCTCCGCGCAGCGGCCTTGTTCGTCAAGGTTTGTGTTTCAGAGTTAAATAGTTGAGAGAGGGTTATAATTACAAGTAGCCTCTTCATCTGTAATGGCCTTCTCAGCCTTGGGGAGGTAAATTATAAAAAAAAAAAAAAAAAAAAAAAGGATATGAAAATAAGCAATTTTTATATATATATATATATATGTATATATATAATAATTCATTTAAATACTTAATTATTTTTAGACATGGTCCTCACCAACTTTCTTTTATTTCTCTCTTGACACTTGAAAACATAATTTCTTCAGACTTATTGCAGAAATTCCAAAAAAATAATATTCAATTTCAAAAAGGCTGGCTTCAAGATGAAGTCATTGGAAGCTTCCTGCATTGTTTAGAAAAAAGGTTTTCATTTATAAAATATTGTGGGCCAACAGAAGCATTAGCATTAGGCTATTCACGAAGTATAAAGCTCTTATGAAAAGATGTTGACACTGAAAAAATAGATCAAGTCTTTATTCCCTTTAATCCAACTAATTCAAATTGGATTTTAATACATCTGAAAGTGAAAACGGAAGAAATAACTGTTATTGATCCACTAGCTTCAAATATTTTGTTAAATAATATTTCACATAAGAAGTCAATTGTAGTTGCCAAAGAAATTTACAAGCATAAATTCAACATATTAAACCCTAATGTTATTTCAACACAAAGTCATTGTTTACAAAAGGATAGTTACAACTGTGGTGTTAATGTATGCTACTATGCATTACAGTTATGTGAAGGTAGAGTTTATAATGTTGCATATTTATGTGACATATCTAGCAGTTATTTGGGGATATATCGGTTTTGTTCCTAAGGATTACATTCTTGTCAGGAAATCATTCATTTCCTAAATGTCCATTCTAAATTTATAATGGAAAATATTGTTTAATTCCCGGTGCAATCATGATAAATATTCAATGGAAAATTTTTGAGGTTTAGAAAGTTATAAAATATTTAAAAATGTATAAAAAATCTATTAAGGGTTTTATGTCTTAGTTTTCCTTCTAGGTAAGTTACATTTACTGTAGCTAACTAGCCTCTCACCTCCCCCATATGAAGCAGGTTGTACTGGATAACATGTTATCAAAAGCAGGTTGGCCTGGCAATTATGTGTATATATATATATATATATATATATATATATATATATATATATATATATATATATATATATATATATATATATATATATATATATATGTATATATATATATATATATGTGTGTATATATATATATATATATAAATATATATATATGTATATATATATATATTTATATATATAAATATCAGGCCGAATTTAGAATTTTATTTATACTACATAAAGAATTATAAGGCTGATAAAAAAAAAAAGTATAAAAATAAGTAAACTTTTCATTATGTTCAATTTTTGTCAATAGCAAAAATATAAAATTTTTACTTTATAATAAAATTAGTAGAATAAATATGTTTTGTTGAATAAACATGTTTTATTTCATTCTCTAATATCTTTTTTTTGTGTAAAAAAATAGAATGTTTAATTTTCATTTCATAACCATTAACTAGTCTTATTCATAAACGCAACAAAGTTAATTTTATTTTAGAAAAAAATCTTAATGGGCCATTTAATGAAGTTCAATTCCGTAAATACATTTACGACACTTTATGTGGTGGATGTTTGAAGAACCTCGAAAGTGGTTTTGAAAAGTTGTATGATGTTTGCAGAGTAAGTGAATAATTTGTTACATTATGGAAATAAAATATTATTTTCTTTTGTATATTAATTTATTTATTTTTCTTTCCCTAAACTGATAATCTAAACCTATATATATATATCTATTTATATATATATATATATATATATATATATATATATATATATATATATATATATATATATGTATATATATATATATATATATATATATATATATATATATATATATATATATATATATATATATATATATATATATATATATATATATATGTATATATATAGATATTTATTTGGTGCTCAAACGGATATAAGGGGGTTTAAGGCAGCCAGCATCGACTCCCCCTGTTTGTACACCGAAAGTTTATAGTAAAATTAAAAAAATAAATATCTATACTTAAATCTACAACTTTCATAAGAAAATTAAAAACCAAGCGCCCCAGGTTTGCCTGATGGTAAATGCATCTCTGACTATATAATATAGTCATTATATTTTTTATAATGTAACCCTCTGTAAATGCACTAAGCCTTGGTTCTTGGAGTTACATTCAAATTTAGGTTTATCCATATTTTAAAATTTAGATATCGATGTTCTTATATGTATATATGTCTACAGATATATTACTGAGATATACTACAGAATAATTTTAGCTTTTTGTCATTATAGATTTGCCGTAATACGGACGTTAAAAAGAAAGATTGGGTGCAGTGTACAAAATGTCCACAGTGGTACCATAGCGAGTTTGCGAATATTTCTATCAAAGATGCTCATATCAGTGATTCCTTTCAAAGCCAAAGATAAAGCATTTTTTAAACGGCTATTTTCATAGCCACAAATTTTCAAGTAATATTAAACGGCATAGTAACATTTTAGTAACTACCTAATAACAAGCCACTTCAATTTAAGTTGATCATTCAGATTTGTGAGTAGCATGTCTTTGGAAAACTCCATTCAGGTGATCATTATATTTTTTGAAAGAAGTTCAAGGTCTTTTTTGTTCGTTTCTCTAGCAACACCACCACTTCCTTATTATTTTACAATACTAAAATAAGTTCTCTATAGCAACGGCATCCATAAATGCAATGAAATTGCAATTACATTGCATTTATTTGCAAAAATACTTTGCAAACGTATTGATATTTTGAATGGAAAGTTCTCAGTAATAATGTAATATGGTTTTAAATGTAGTAGATGCAGTTTAGTTTCAAACTTTAGCAACGTAGATTTTTAATAGACCACTTATTAAAGAGATAAAAATCAAAAATTTGAAACAAAAAGTTTGACTTAGCTTTTCAAAAAAATAAAAAAATTCTTTAAGGAGGTAAAATGCTGCGTAAGTTTTTTCTTTTTAGATATTTGCACTAATTTTAGCGACAAAACGTATTTATGTCACAAAAATATACAAGCCCCTATTGGACTTATATATTTTTATGGGCAGGGTATGCCATGACACATGGCCCTAACCAACCGATGATAAAATATATTGACTTGATTTGATTTAAGTAAAACAGATGAAAGCACGTCACAGTTAATGCAGGAAACCAAACCGTGTATAAATGAGTTTTTATACACCTGGTCGATGAATTTATACATTGATAAACTGATCAATGACTGATCATAAATTTTAATAACAATAAATGATGCACACTGTGCACATCGGTTAGAAAGGAGGCATGTACTTTTTAACTCTTTCGTAGTGATATGTGCAGGGTCCGTGGATAAGTTATAGGCTAGGGTTGTTCTGTGCGATTGACCCCATTTTTTACCAAATTCTTTATATTTAACGCAGATTTTAGCATAAAAATTCAACAAGATATTTCCTAATCAAGATATTTGCTAATAAAACAACCTTTTTTTTTATCAAAAATTAACCCCTCCCCAAAGAAAATTTTATGGTACAGGCTTTTATATTAGTTTAAAAAATAATTTGTCCAAATTTTATCTCTTGTTTACATATATTACTTTAAGTTAAAAATCACGAATTTTAGATTTATTGCGGGACGTGTATACAGGTTATTTTATAAATCAATAGGTGTAATTCTCCCCTACACTCGATTCATAAAACATTAGCTAAACCATTATTGCTTATATTTCAACTTTCAATTGATCTATCTGAATTACCAGAATCTTGGCAAAAACAATAATAAAACTATTATATTATCTGCATGTCAACATGGATTCTTTATAAATAAATCAAATGTCATACTCGATTTATTAATAATGAATAATGATTAATGAATAATGGTTAATGAATAATAGGGTGTATCAAAAAACAACTTTTTTTTAATTTGAAATTGTAATAGAGCGGAAAAGTTGCTTAATGTTATAAAAAGTAATTGTGACAAATTTTTTTATATTTTTTTTATGTCTTCAGTTTGTGCTAGGGTTTTGATTTTCTTACAAAAACCTGTTTTCTAACCTTTTTTACAAAATAAAAATAACAAACTGTATGCATATACTAGAGTTGTAATAGAGTTAAAACATTACACAATGACTAAGTTAGAAATGGTTACAATTTTTAAGAAAATATTTTAATGTCTTCAGTTGCCGCAAGAGGACTGAGTTTTTACGAAATAACACAATTTTTATTCAAACAAAGTAATTTTAATTATGTTGTTGATGCTTTTGCTTGTTGTAACTGTTGCAATAATGGAAAAAATAAAAGTAATTAAAATGTAACAAATTAAACATTCTATACCAATGGTTACAGCAGTGATTTTTAAATGACATTGAAGTATGTAAAATGTCACTAATTAGGTCATTTATTACCATCATCATCAGCATTATTTACCACAACTTATGTCTATTTGTGAAAAAAATTTGTGGGGAAAAGCATCGATACCTACTGCGTCTCATAAACGCATTGTAAAAATGTTTCTTGATTACAATCAAAAGAAATATTATAAAGTTCGTTAACAAAACGAAACATACAGACTAATTTAAGTCCAAAATAATAACATTTCAAAAGCATGCAGAAAATACTTTATTTGACGTTGCAGCATGCATATGCCTTAATTTTTCCTAAATGCATCTGTGAAAAAGTAAAGAAGAACATAATGTTCTCAGCGACCAGAGATTTATGAGGATTATGCATATGGAAAGACTCGATATTCAAACTACTTTAGGATTGCGGCAAAAAGAAGCAAGAAAAAACAGAGTAAATAGCCCCTTACTGCCTAACCCATCAGCACAGTCTTGTGCTATTCATCAGCACAGTCTTCCCATCAGCAAAGTCTTGTGCTATTACAGGTATTGAAGCTCAAGTAATATCATCAAACCGCATTCAGAATTCAAGTTTTTATTCTATATCTCAAGACTATGATTCTGATAACACTGTGATTTGGAATACTGACTCAGAATCAGGTGCTGATTATTTAGACACAGCTGAAGGCCGCAAGCAAAAATGGAACAGAAAAAATAAAACTTAAAAAATGAGATCACCATTACTATTCTTAGCACAAGACTGCGATAGAATAGGTGTTTCAAGCAGAGGTGTTGCATTTATAGTATGTGTTGTGCTGGAAGAAATGAACATAATTTCAAAAGGAGACCAATCTAAAGTAAATGATAAAAATAAGATTTAGAGAGAACGAAAGAAGAAACAGACTTAAAATGCAACATTTAGACTATGAAAATATTCAAATGTTAGAAGGTTTGTATTTTGATGAAAGAAAAGATACAACATTAGTTATTGATACAAACAAAGAGAAAAATATACGAAAAGCTATCAAAGAAGAGCATGTAGTTTTAGTACAAGAACCAGGGTCAGGTATCTTGGACATGTAGAAACTGCATCAGGACATCGTTACAGCATTAAGATAAGTATAAAAACATTTATTCAACTCAAAACAACATTGATACATCCATATTAATTGCCATGGGTTGTGAAGGAGCAGTTGTCAATACCGGGTTATTTAATGGTGTCATTGCTTTGTTCGAATTAGAATTAAAAAGACCTAGTAGAGACAGCTTTATTAGTGAAAGACTTGCATTGCGAAAAATAATGCCTTTATTCAACACAAAAAGACATTTGGAACAGATCCAAATGAATCAGATAGTTAAACTTTATTACAGCTAAACTTTAAATATTTTTCAAAAACATTTTCACTCTTTTAAAACTTTAATTGTACATTATGGACAGCAGAGTTTTGTTTGCCAGAAACTCATGAAACAGTGTTTTTTCGTAGAAACTCAGCCATCTAGTAGCAACTGAAGACATTAAAACATTTTCTTAAAAATTGTAACCATTTCTAACTTAGTCATTGTGTAATGTTTAAACTCCATTACAACTCTTGTATATGCATAGAGTTTGTTACTTTTATTTTATAAAAAAGGTCAGAAAACCTGTTTTTGTAAGAAAATCAAAACCCTAGCGTGATCTGAAGACAAAAAAAATATTAAAAATTTGTCACAATTACTTTTTATAGCATTAAGCAACTTTTCCGCTCTATTACAATTTCAAATTCAAAAAAAGTTGTTTTTCAATACACTCTAATGAATAATGGTAGTTAATAAATAATGAATAATGGTATTTAATGAATACTAAAGTGTTATACTTGATTTTTTTTTTTTTGCAAAATATATCAAAAATTCTTTGAAGGTTAAATATTTTGTACATGCACATGCAATACCAAGAAGTTTTACTATTGGAGTTGGAGTCGCGATTTTGTTTAGCGACTCCAACTCTGCCTCCACTAAAAATGTTGTGACTCTGACTCCACAACTCCAACTCCACAGCCCTGTTTATAATGAAATTAAAGGTTTTAAAACCTTTGCAAATTCAAATAAAAGATCAACAAATAATATATTCCTTAACTATATTTTAAACTATCGATTAAAGTGTCTGATAAAGTACTGCACACACCTAAAATATTTAGGCTAGAAAAATACTTTTATAGAATATATAGAAAAAAACCATTATTGGAAAACTTTCTTCTTAGATAAACTTTTTCCTTTCAAACCGCTGCAAATGGGTTGTTTTAGGAGAAACTGTATCTGATTGGGTTCCTGTCACTTGCAGTGTTTCTCAGAGTTCTAATTTAGGACTTAAATTATTTATTATATATGTAAATGATTTCTCTGATAAAATAAATGTTTGTAAAATGCATGTTGATGATACAAAGATACTTGCCATAATCAAAAAATAGACTGTGAACAGCTTAAGAGTGATGTTAATTGGATGACAGTATGGACAAAAATATGGTTAATTAAACTCAATGAAAGCAAATGTTAAGTAATGCATTTTCTATGGAATTCTAACTTACCAAAATTTAATTACAATATGAATAATAACAACAACAAGATATTTGTTTTTATGTACAATCTTACAACAAAATAATGATAATAAATCATGATAAAATATCATTATTAGGAATAAATATAAATAACAGGTTAAGAAAGGTGTTACTCACGCAGAAACCTGACCAAAGAAGAGATATTAGGGTTTCAAAAAAACTGCATTTATAAAAAACTGCGATTTTGGAAAAACCGTGATTTTTGGAAACTAGGGTTTCCAAAAAAACTGCATTAAAAAAAAACCCCATGGTTTTCAATTTTTCTTGTTAAATAATAAAACTTGTGTAAGTTTATCTTGCGTTATTTATGAAAAAAGTTTTTAAAACAGAGTGTTTTAACATTATGTTTATATTTCAAAATAAAACTTATAATGACTTATTTTTATTGTAAAAAAACGTTGAGAAAACTTAAGATTTTACCAATTCATCAGATAATTGTGATCTGATTTTTGTGCAGAAACTAGTCCAGCTCTAAAAAATATGTTCGACATCTGTTGATGTGGGCTTTATAGAGAGAATCGCATTTTATTTTCATAGTCATCGTTCTTTTGCCCGTCTTGGTTACAACAAAAACTCTTGCTTAAGTCATTTGATTTGATCAGTAGATTTAGGAAAGTGTGTTATGCTATCTTTATTGAGAAGTGCATTTAATTCATGCAACAGGTAAACTTCCTGATGTTGTACATGTTGCTGCAGCTAGTAATGGTTCCACATCATTAGAAGTAAATCCTAAAAAGCCTAAAAGCAAGTTTTCCAGCAAAATTTAAAGTATTTTTTAATGGAACAACAAAAGAATCTTTTAGGCACTTTAACAACTGCATAACATTTCCATTCAAGAATGGTATCTGCTGTCAATAACGCTGCATCTTCTCTGCTAAGGAATTCCACTGTTAGTTTTGCTGGTTCTAAAACAGCGTGTAATAAAGCTAATGACTCAAAATCTAGCTTAATGATTACATCAAGAGCATTTAATTCAGTAAATGTCTGGAATAAACATTTAGTTTTTAACAAAAGTGCAGTCAATGAAAAAAGTGAATTCCAACGGTGGCGAACATCCAAATGTAGTTCGATTTCTTTACCAAATTTTACTACTTTTTTTGCATTCATCAAAATTTTAGAGAAGTAAACATTAATCTCATTGTTTACCAATTCAAAACTAAAATTATCATCATAAATTCCATGTTCATCCTCTTCTGAATCACTGTCCATTTCCTTGAAAATTGGTACTTTTGCATGTTTAATTTTCTTGTATAACGTGTCACATACACCAAGATGAATTGCATGATTAAAGCAAAACAATGTCCATTAATTGCATCAATTAATTAATCAACAATGTTAATTGATCTACAATGTCCCTTAATTGCATGAGCTTCTACATCTACATCTCTTTTCACACAGAGACCAAGCGGAATTGGTGTAGTGGTAGAGCGCTCGCTTCATAAGCAAGAGACTTCGAGTTCGATCCCCACCATATCCCTGGTAGTACCACGCTCAACATGTTTCTCCGCGCAGCGGCCTTGTACATCAATGTTCATGTTTTAGAGTATAACCACAATTAAGTAGCCATCTTGTCTGTAGTGGCCTTCTCAGCCTTGGGGAGGTGAATTAACAAAAAAAAAAAAAAAAATGAGTTCAAATGATCCTTAATATTTTGTATCAAACTTTCAGCTGGATAGGAACCATAAATCCTAATAAGGGCAGTTTTATAGGTTGACACCATTTAATCATTAATCAAAACACTATTTGTAGCTAGATCAGCTACAATTTCTTTAAGGATTGTTTTTTGTAAATAACTGTTCATGGTATTTTTTTTCTTTAAGTGGTGGATTTGAGCTGCTGCTTGATTCTCCAGTCGAAGCACTCTTGATAGTAATTTCATGACTAAAAGTATGATTCCGCAAGGTAGTTCCACCAGATGGATATGGATCCACCAGAGTATGTTACAACAAAATTGCATCTATTACAGATGCCTTCAACATATCTAGAAATTAGAATTTTATGCTGGACAGCAAATTTCCAAACTGATGACATGATTTATTCGAAAGATAATTATATTTTCAAAAAATTAAATAATTGATAAACATTATTGTGAATTATTTTTATTACATACCTATATGCTAATATTTTGTTGAACAAAAGATGCACTTAAAATATCCTTATGTTTATTTAAGGGATAAAAATCTTTAATAAAAAGAATAGGCCATCCTATTTGAGTATTTGAATACTTTATACTCCAATATATTTGTGTGTTTTATTCGATATTCGAACATTTTTTTTTGGAATACTTGAATAATTTTGAAAATGAAAAGATATGTTAATCTTTCCAGCAAAATACAATCTAAATAATAAAATAAAAATTTAATTGCTTACAAATTTAATTTTTTATACCTTTCTATAATAAATAAACATTCAAAAAACATTATACAAAAAAACCGCTAAAACCGTTTTTGAAAACCAACGGTTTTCATTTATATTGGTTTTGACAAAAAACCGTGGTTTCCGATTATCGTTTAAAACCAATTGAAAACCCTAAGAGAAACCAAACAAAAATAATAATAATAATTAATAATAATAACAGTAAAATAATAATAATAATAATAGTAATAATCAAAGTAAACAGTAAATTAAACGGTAATAATAAATACTGTAAAAATAATAAGCATAATAACAAAACAACAAAATAATATGTTATATTATACCAATCAACAAAAAATCAAAAATAACAATATAATATTTATATAAAATAAACAATACTATAATATTTATAAAAAAAAAAAATTATTATTTAAATTATTAAAACTATTATTTTTATTTTTAAAAAAATTTAAAAATAAAAAGAAGTTATAACTGCTAAAATAATAATACTAAAATAGATGTATCATGTTTTAAATTAAAAAACTGGAAAATCACAGAATACGAGGAAGCTTAATTCAAACGTTTAAAACTGATAAAGGTCTTGCCATCATTAATTAGCACACTAAACCTTTTATTACAATTCGATGTGGTAAAACAGTTTTGTGGTAAAACAGTTTTGTGGTAAAACAGTTTTGTGGTAAAACAGTTTTGTGGTAAATCAGTTTTGTGGTAGAACAGTTTGTATAAGACTTCAATAGAAATTATAAACAATGATACAATATTTTAAGTAATCGAGTACCTATACATTGAAATGCACTCAGTGATAAAATGTTAAACTGTTCCTAAATAGACAAATTTAAACAAACACTTGGCATTTCAATAGATAGTTGGATATAATCATTTTGACAATTTAATAGATAGTTGAATATGCGGTAGTGGTGTAGTGGTAAAGCGCTCGCTTCATAAGCGGGAGGTTCGGAGTTCGATCCCCACCACGTCCCTGGTAGTACCGCGCTTAACTTGTTTCTCCGCGCAGCGGCCTTGTTTGTCAAGGTTCGTGTTTCGGAGTTATAGAGTTGAGAGAGGGTTATAACCACTATTAAGTAGCCTCCTCATCTGTAGTGGCTTTATCGGCCTTGAGGAGGTGAATAACAAAAAAAAAAAAATATACATATATATATATAATCATTTTGACAGTTCAATAGATAGTTGGATCACTTTATGATTATAATAGGACCTGTATCCTAATTGCGTCTCAAATACTATTAGTATAACTACAATAAAATACTATTTAATATTATATAAATATATGATATACTAAAAAGAAAAAAAGTAATAACAATGTAATGATAATATATTTAAAATTGAAATAAGTAGATAAAATAAAATAATATAAGATACAGCAAAATCAACCTTAATAAAAATTATAAAAAAACTTTGTCTTTTCCAATAGATTATTTTGAAATAAGTAAAAAAAATAAAATAATATAAGATACAGCAAAATCAACCAAAATAAAAATTATAAAAAAACTTTGTCTTTTCCAATAGATTATTTTTATTTCTCTTTTTCTTTTCTTATTTAAGCTGTTTATATGTAAAGGTTTAAAAAAATATTTCGATTTCTAATTTTGCATTTTTTTAAATTTAACTTTTTGTTGTTGTTATTGTTTGTTAAATTGTTGTTATCATCTCAAAGTAATAACTTTAAATACATTCTTCCTGTTATATTTATTTTCTATTATTTACTATTTCTTTAGCAATTTACTTAATTTAGTTAATTCAAAGTAGTTTATTTTATTAAACTTTTCTCTTTCTTTAGTATTATTTTGTTTCTTTATTGTTTTGTTTAATAAGAATATTGAATGACCTCAAACTGAGAAATAAGCTTAGGCTAACAACAACTCAACAAGATGTTTAATATTAATTATCTAATCTTAAATTTCACGATCAAGGCAAAAAAAGTGTCATACAAAGCTAATTGAATGCTTGAAATTCTCAAAAATACATTTATTTCTGGAAAATGTTATTATATGGAGAAACTTTATAAAATTTATGTGCGCCCACATTTAGAGTACACAGTGTCAACATGGTCACCTATGAGCAATTCCATGTGAAACACTAAATTTTTTTTAATGCAACTTTAAGTCTGTTATTTTGCTGGTTTTTACACCACTCAAATATTTAAATAAGTTATGAACATCCCCAACATTTTATCATCTAATTCCAAATGGTTTCAAACATATAACAATTTTAACTTTGCTTTGAACCAACAAAAATCTGCCATTTTAAAAAATGATTTTGGCCTTTGTTTCTGTTCTGTGCACAATGAAAAGCTGAAAATTGGTACACTTACATATTTTGAGCCAGGGAATCCAATAAAACAATTTAAAATATTAAAAAATAAATAAAACCTAAAATTTTACCGTTTATAAAAATAATACTGGGACAAGTTTTTATTACAAAAAATGCCAATGTACCTCAATTTTTTTTTTAAGAAGATGTCATCCTGAATAGTTTAGTTAGAGTTGTTATAAACAATTGGAAAATGGTCTTTTCTTAAACAGAGAAAAAAACATGGTCAAATTTACGTAAATTTGTTATTTATAAAACAGGAATTATAAAAAATCAAAGGAAAAAATTTTTGGAAAGTTTTTACACCCATCCTGAGGTTAGTAAGTCCCCTCTCCTCGTTTATTAAATATTACAATTTTTGTTTAACCCTCAACTCTCAAACAAAGTTTACAACTCTCTTTCAACCCTAAACTCCAAAATACAAATCTTGTTAAACAAGACTGTACAGAGAAACAATTTGTTACTTCTAGAGGTGTAAAATAGATTAAACCTTAAACCTATTGATTATGAGATGTAAGGAAGGGATAGTAAAATTTAGTAAAATTTGAACATATTTTACTAAATTTCTCTCTAGTAGCCACATTTTTTTTCTTATTGAACAACTGTCACTATAAGCATGGTAACTAGATACAATTACTCTTTTTTTTTTTTTTGTATAATTCTGTTATATTAAGTTCATGCAATGAAAATACCTCCTCAATACTATCCTAAATCATTAGAAGTGAGGAAGGAAATAATAGGAGAGAAAAATATTACCTCCACTAGCTCTTAAATAAACCATGGTGCTTAAAATACAAAAAATGAGGGGACCTAACATTACTTGTAAATAAATTCTTCCTACTCTAAAATTTGTGCAATAATTAAAAAATAATTAAATAAATTAAAAAACTCAAAATCATTGCTCAAAATTTGTTAATCATTTTTAATTTTAAAGTAAGAAAAGAAATAAAAAAGTAAAGCATGTTAGATATGAAAAAACCTTACCAAATGCAGCTTCCTGATGACTTGGTCTTCCACACTCATCTAAATTGAATATGTATACATATCTTTATAAATAAGAGTTAATGTAAGAAATTTAAAAGTCACAACTAAAACTTATTTTTAAAGAAATTCATCATAGTTAGGGTGACCATTGTCCCGCTAGGAGAGCGCAGCACTAAAGTAATTTTAATTAGCTTAGCGCTGCTCTCTCCTACAAAAAAAACTGGGAAAATGGTCACCCTAATCATAGTTACCTTTATTGATAAGATGTCACATATTTCACATAGTTGCATAGTAACAATATAAAAGTTTCTTTACTAATAAAAACTAATTTCTCATACAAAACTTAAATAAAACTAAGAGGTTAACAGAAATTTTTAAATAAAATTATCATTAAATGTAGAATTACCACACTAGTTAACAAGTAAAATAATGTTTTAATCACTGTTTTATAAAAACTAAATAACTTATGTCAAAAGGATTGCTGTAAATAGTTACCTTAGAATAGATATCTAACCTAAAGTATAATAGAATAAATAAAGTAAAATAAAAAATCTTGCTTGATGCACATAAAATTCTCTAATTAATTGTCAAAATTATAACTGTCAAATTTAAAACTGCCAATTACTTGATATTTGGCGATGACCTATTATAATAAATAAAAAAACATTAGCTGGTTTTTTGTTTTTTTCTGGTTTGACTAAAATCACCTTGTATTTTGTTATTTGGTTAGCAGATTATAGTTTTTGATCACTAATTCTGATATTGAGTTTTTATATAATTATTTTGCTTTAGATTTAATGAAGACCAGAGGAACACCTACAATTTAACAGATTAATGTAAAAGTCCAAAGATAATTTTTTTTCAAATAAATAGTATAAAAAAGAGGGTCAGTATAATATACTTAAAACCATAGTAACCATGAGTATATTATATTGACCCTCTTTTTATTTTGAGTTTTGACTCATCATTAAAAGAGGTATCAATGAAGATTATAAAGCTTAAATAAAGACTATAATTGAAATAAATTAATTCTATACTCAAAAAACTCTTTTGAATGTAGAATTAATTTATTTCATTTTTTAATTTCAAAGAAATTAAAAAATTTGCAAACCAATTTAGAAAAATTGTCCTTTTGAGGATGTTTAATAACAACAAACTTACAAGCCAAAAGTTGGCACAAGTTTTACTAAAAGGCTGGTTTCCAAAAGTTGTAAAAATATCATACAACAACCATTTCGTCAAACAATAGTTACGACAAAATTTGTTAAATTACATTATAAACTTTGTTGTACAACAAATGTTAAGTAGTGCAAATTACATAAGAAAATTGTGCCATTAAAACAAAATTGTTGTGCAACTGTTAAATTAAAGTTATATATATATATAAATATACAGGGTGGATGCTCAAAATCGAGACTTTTTTGACACAAAATAAAAATTACAATAAAAGTATTAGTTTCAAAGCTATATTTCTGAAATTTTAAATAGTAATGTACACATATAAGAGCTTTCATTTCACTTAATCCAGCTGCCTTAAGTTTCATTGACTTGCTCGATAAGCTTCCTGAACCTGGAGCAGGCGTGCTCCACCTCATCGACCAACATGTTGGCAGCTGCAGTAGTTTTTTTGTTGACATTTTGGCCCTTCAGGAAGAAGTGTGGTGGCATGACATTGCCCAATCTTTTAGCATCAATAAAACATGAAGCACCGGTAAACTTTGTTTTTTCAGCGATGAGAAAATTTTTACTGTGGATGCCAAAGTGAACAGAAGAAATGACAGATGGTTGGCTCAAGACCCAGAAGATGTCCCAGTGATTAGTCAGATAAAATTTCCAGGCTCTGTCCAAGTCTTTATGTCTGTTTCCAGCAAAAGATTGGAACACTTAGCCACTCTCTTCTCCTTCATTGAAGTAGACAGCATCTGCCTGACTTTCAGGACATAGGACTTGTACCTAAGGCCATCACAGATCATTCTTCTCGTAGTGTAATGAGACACATTCATATCTTTGCTCAGTTTGCTGATGGAGGTGCTGGGGTTTTTGTTAATCAACTTCTATACTCTGCTGATGAAGGCTTTATTCCTAATTGGTTTGTGAGCAGTCCTTTCTTTTCGTTCTACAGACTCTGCTCCATCATTAAACCTCTTTGCAATATCATAAACTGTGCTTTTTGGAAAGCCAAACCATTTTATAATCTTTGGGACAGAGTGCCCAGCGCGGAGGGACTCAACCACTGCAACTCTACGGTCATATTCCTTTGACATGATGTGCTAAATTTGCAATTTTTATTTTTTTTCCCGAGAATACAATGTTTGTTTTGATTAATGTTTGAATTTTGCAACATAGAATTTAAAAACAAAAAAATGCCAGCAAATTTAAAATTGTCCGGATTTTGAGCATCCATATTTAAATATTTTTTTTCTACATCTTCGCTTCCAACATGGCTGCATGCAACCGCTATTAGAGTTGGAAGTTACTGGAAGAGAAAAGATGAAGTTAAGTTTGTAGAGCAAGATAATGATTGACAGATGACTTGAAAGATTGCAAATTATATGAATCAGGAAAGCAAGATGAAAGAAGCAAATTCCAAAGAACTGATGTTTGAGGAAAAAAACTAGACGAATAAGAATTTATGGAATAGTATCAGAAAAAAGATGAGATTTAATTGAATAACGAATAACACAAAATGAACTTTAGTAGATGGCACAAGAGACACTAACTCTTTAGAGCAGTGCCCTTTATAGTATTTGAAGAAAAGAGAAAGAAAAGCAACGTGCCAACAATGTGATAATGGTTGGAGGTTGGCTGCAAGAGCAGGTCCAACTATGTTTACTATGTGTTTTTGCACCTTGTCTAAAAAATAAAGGGCATCATTAGAACATCTGCCCCAGATATGGCAACAGTATTTCATACAAGGATGGATTTGAGATATATAGAGATAAAGAATCGAATCCAGAGTAAGAAAGTGTCGAGCTCAATAAAGAGATGCAATCTTAGAAGATGCTAATTTTTATCTGAATTAAAGTTCACCAGCCATTATAAGCCTCATGCTGTAGTAGAAGTGAGATCCTTTTCAAGCTCAAATGCCCCCTCTAAGCAATTAGAGAGTGTTGGCTTCTTATCATGACAAGAAAAAATCGTAGTATCATCAGCGAACAATGCCACCTTATATGTGAGAATATCTCGAAGATCCTTAATGTAAATTAAAAAGAGTATAGGGCCAAGGATAGAACCTTGAGGATCCCCTGAAGTTACAGAATTAGAAGAAGAGTGCTGTTCATCAAGGATAACTTTTATACTGCGATTAGAAAGGAAGGATTCAATAATCTTAAAGATGTTACTAGAAACACCATAAGAAGAAAGCTTATGGAGAAGACCAGCATGCCAAACTTTATCAAAAGCTTAAGAAATAACAAGAGCGATGGATCTCTCCACCTTTACCTAATGCACAATAAAACATATTGGTTATTACTGTTAGCAAATTAGCTGTAGAACAAGAAGATCAAAATCCATATTGATGATCAGAAATTAAGTTATTAGATTCAAGATGTGAGATTAAGTGTGTGTTAATTAAAGATTCAAAAACCTTGCTTATGATAGGAAAAAGACTAATGGGACCATAGTTAGTTGAATCAAATTGCTCTCCAGAATTTTTGAAAATAGGGATAACATATGCAGCAATCCAGCATGCCGGAAAACTTGTTGAATAGTTTTGAAAGTATAGATGACAGCTCCAGAGAACACTTCTACAAGACTACAACAGGTATGTTGTCTGGATCACAAGATGTAAATCACTTTTGATATAGAAGCTGGAGTGATACAAATGTCAAGCAATGGATCAACCTGTCTGACAGTTATATCAGGTAAAACGCAACTAGTGGAATCAAGAAATGATATTGATGAAAAGTTCTTAGCAAATAATTCAGCTTCGTCTTTAGGTGAGGTGACAAAGTCTGAACCATACAAGAGAGTTTGAATAACAGATTTGCCCTTATTATTGATAATGTTAAAGATTCTCTATAAGTCACGAGAGCCTAATTTTTGTAATGAAATACAAGATTTTATGACCTGAGAATAGCGAGCTTGGCATTAGACAAAACCTTTTTACAATGGTTTTTAGCAATAATAAACAGACCTCTGTTTTCTGGAGAACTGTTTTGCTGATAGATATGGAAGTGACGGCTTCGATTGGAATATGCAGCAGCACAATGTGAGGAAAACCATGGAGAAGAGTGAGGCTGGACCCGGAATTGTTGAGAGGGAATAAAAGATTCAATGCCAGCCTGAAGCCATGAAGTTATGTAAGAAGCACATTTTTCAGCAGGAAGACAAAAGATTTCTATCCAAGGGCCATCACGAAGAAAATCATAGAAAGAGTCCCAGTTAGCTTTAAGGTAGTTGTAAGGGGTACAATGATAGGGGGATTCTGATGATGAAGAAGAATGAGATAATAGTTTTAGAGAGATCAAACCACAATCAGAAGCATCTAAGGGTGAATGTGGAGAAACTGAGCACTGACTAGGATCAAAAACAAGACATAGGTTGAGTAGAGAAGGTGAATGATTTGGGTTGCCTGGAAAGCGAGTTGAGAAGTTGACTATTTGAGTTGAGATTGAGAAAGACAAAAATAAGGACCTTATTGCCAGCAGAGTCACTGACACTGGAGCCGAGCCATTCAGTGTTATGAGCATTAAAGTCACCAACAACAATGACAATGGCTGATGTATAAAGAGAGAAGGCTTGGTGAATTTGTATATATATATATATATATATATATATATATATATATATATATATATATATATATATATATATATGTAGATATAAATATGTGTATATATATATATATATATATATATATATATATATATATATATATATATACATATATATATATATATATATTGTATAAAAATTCACTCTTCAAGCAAAATGGGTTTTTTCATCATTTTTAACAACTAAAAACTATTGAACAAATTAGTTTTATACTTCAATTATTTTAAGATAGCAAGTATGCTTTAGATACTTTTAAAAGCAAAGAAATTAGCTTTAAAAAATTTAAAAACTTAGCATAACGCCGGGCTAAAGTTGATATTTTTGTTTTGGAATACACGGATTTATAGTTCCGCAAATTATCTCAAAATTTTTTAGAAAAGTAAACATTTCTAGAATTTGAGAAGATTTGAAAAAAAAATTTGTGAGGCAGAATATGACATATTGATATTACTTTGATATAAAATCTTTGATATAAAATTATTAAGCTCTAAATATTTATCTTACTAAACGATTATGTGATAATTTACAGAACAGAACTGAGACTATAAACCTGTGTATTGAATTTTTTTTTTTTTTGATTCTTTATTGCAATGTTTAAAATTAAACATTGCAATCTTAAAAGAGCTTAAAAATTTAGAGCTTAAAATTTTTTTATCAAGTTATAAAGATCTTTAAAGCTAGATAAAAAATTAATAAAAAATCAATTTGTATGCTGATTTAAATTTTAAGTATTTTTTTAAATTCAGTTTATAAGACTGATGACTTATAACTTTTAATTGAAGCTCGCATTTAAGAGTTATAAGTAATCAATGTGACCTGGATCAAGATTTACTTTATATTTGTCCTTGATGCATAGCATCTGTTACCTAAGACAGCAACTTTTTTTTTCCTTATGATTTTTTATCCATAAATTTCTTATCTATCAATACTACTTGGCTTAAGACGTGTTTAGAACATATTAATCCATTTTTATAAGTCTAAAACACGTCTTGGACCTACTCATGTTCAATCAGTTAATAAAAACCAAAAGAATTAACGAACACTTAATTGTAATCCCTTAAAAGGTAGTCTCTAAAAGTCAAGTATATTTTTCATAAAAACTTGAAAAAAATAATTTGTTTATTAAATTTTCAATTACTGATATTCAATCTGAAAAATACTGATAGAACCAAATAAAATGTTATTGTTTTTAGAACTAATAAATGATAGGAAGTATGGCAATTTTTTTGATGAAAATGATGAAAATGAAAAAAATAAAGTTAATATTTATTAATCACAAAAATCAAACTTCCAATGTACTTTTGACCGAGCAACTTTACCTTTTAGTTTGTAAAGAGTTTGACATTTATAAGAGGGTCATAAGAGGATATAACAGGATATAAAAAGTCAAGCTAACTACTTCCAACATTTAAAAACCAATTTAAAAGAATAACATATTTTAGTTCTTTTTGACTTGCAGAAAACTAAAGTTTTTTAATATTAATAACAATACAGTGCAAGTAAACAAAGCTTTTGTGTTATATCAGACCATCTGAAACATGGAACTGATTATCATTGCTTTACTAATTATGCTATTGATAAACTTAAACAATTACAAACATTTGAACATATTTTTTTTTAGTAATGGAGCTGCATCACAATATAAAATATATGCAATACAAAAATATTATCAACTTAGGCTACCATAAACAAGATTTCATTACTTTGCATTATTGCAAAGTGGCATTTTTTTTGCAACATCCTTGTGATGGAGAAACTAGAGAAGGGCCTATTCCGAAAAAAACCGACTCCTATTCCGATTCTCTGTTGCGATTCCAATTCTTTACCGATTCCGATTCTTTTTCGATTCTTATTATTTTAATTAAAACTGGTAGTTAAATTAATAATTTAACCATTATATCATGTTAATTTAAAACTTATGCAGATTTTAAAAGTGAAAACACCAAAATTAGTTATATTGGTACAGGTGAAACATGACCAAAGACACCAAGGCCCAGGGGCATGCCCCTTTTTAAAAAAATTGACCTATAAATAGACTTTTTTTTCAAAATAAGGGAGTGTTCCCCCTCTATTTTGAAAACCGTGTCGTCGGCGCTGTGAAATAATAGCAACTAAACAAGTAACATAATATTAAACAATATATGTTTGTATGGAACTTATTATTATTAAGAAACAAATGATATAGTCATAGGTAATGGTAAAAGTGATCAGATACACAGAATGTTGTCTTTTCAATCAGCTTTTACATATGACATTAGTACCGTTAGTACTGATAGTCAAGAAACGGGAGGTTCTTGTTCAAAAACACAAGCATTTGCACTTGTTCCGGAGTTAACCGGCTTTCCGGTCGCAGATAAGACCTGCAGTACTAAACAACCGCTCCAAAAACACTGTACATAGAGGTGTCCCTAAATATTTCTGTGCTAGTTTTTTCATGTTAAGAAATTTGGATTTCCTCCAGTATTCAAAGACATCCTCGTGACTTGCAAGTAGAGGTTCTTTCAAGTACACTGCTACTTTTTCTGACATTGTGCAATGCGCAGTATAAATCTAAAACATTAAAACAATTTATAGGCTTGCTATACTTAAAGTACAATACAAATATAGAAGCACAATACTTACTACAGAATTTGTGTTGATTAATTGGTTATACAATGACTAGACAGCACCTGGAGCAGGTGTGGTAGGTTCTTGATTTTCAGCAGCTTTAATTTCATGACTCTCGTCATTTATTCTTTATCGTTAATTATTCCTGAAACTTAACGACCTAATTGTGAATAATTTATAGAATGAACCAATAAAAGATAAAATTTTTTGGATAATTTGCAATTGGCAGTGAAAAACTAATCGAGTTAAGAGATGGTTTTTCATGAAATTTATATAAGTAATTTTTTTTAAAAAAAAGCAGTTATTTAATGCAAAGATTATTTAACGAGTAAAAAACAATTTATATCCAACATCAATGAACCTTATAAACATTTAGAAATAAATTTATGATTTAGACAAAAAGTAAATAAGCTTAGAATCAGCTATATTTTAAAAATTACGTAAAACTTTACTTTAGAAAAATTATAATTTTATAATATAGTCAATTATTATCATTTTTGTGGAAAATAGTAATGAAATTTCTTTTAATACATGAAAATTTTAAAAAATCTAAATCAAGTTGGGATAAATAATAAATTACTTTTTTCTTAAGGAACTCGGCAAAATAAAATATCGACTGTTTACCAAAAACATAGCCCTCTAAAATATTAAGGGTGAAACTTGCCCAATGATATAAAAATAATTATAATCTAATTTAAATAATATTAAATCGATGCAGTAACTCTGACTGTAATAAAGTAGCATAATTAGTTGTCATTTAATCGATAGAGAGAATGAATGGTTACACGAATTTTTCACTGTCTTGAGAAAAAAATTTTAAAATTGAAATAATAGTTAAGATGCTATTTAAAATTGTAAGATGAAGAGACCCTATAGAGCTTTACTATAAACTTTTTTTAAAATAATAATAAGAAATTATTAAAATTAGAAAGTTTAGTAGTTTAGTTAGGGCGACTGTTTTTTAAAAATAACAAAAATAAGCAATATAATAAATTTGTTGTATAATTAAACAATTTAACAATTACTATAGTAGGCTATAATGACCCGTTATTATAACAAACAAAAAAATAACGATTAATTAATAAAAGCTACCTTAGGGATAACAGGATAATTTTGTTTTAGAGTCCTTATCAAAAACAAAGTTTGTTACCTCTATGTTGAATTAGGATATCCTAATAATGCAGTAGTTATTGAGGGTAGGTCTGTTCGACCTTTAAAATCTTACATGATTTGAGTTCATTCCGTCGCAAGACAGGAAGGTTTCTATCTACAATTATAAAATTACTTTAGAATTTTAGTACGAAAGGAATAAAGTTTCATCTAGTTAATTAAAAAAACTAATAACAAAATTTTGAAAGAATCTAAAAATTTAAAGTAATTATTTAATAAAGAGGGTCGATTAAGTAGATCAAATAGTCTTCAAAATTATTAGTGTTGGTTCAAATCCAATACCCTCTGTTTATGAAAAATTTAATATTTTTAATAAGTTTTTTCACTTGTTTATTATTTAATAATTTTATTTATAAAATAATTCCTGAAGCAAATCAACTTTCTTTTGAGGAAAGTGCCTCATCTTGTAGTAATAATTTAATATTTTTTCATGATGATACTATGTTTTATATGGTAATTATTCTTGTATTAGTAGGGTGATTATTATTTTCTGTAATTGTTAACAAAAATTATAATAAATTTTTATTAGAAAATAATTTTATTGAAATTGTGTGAACATTAATACGTGCTATTATATTAATTATTATAGCTATACCTTCTTTATTTTTATTATACTCTATTGATGAAAATGTTGAACCTTCTTTAACTGTAAAAATAGTTGGTCATCAATGATATTGATCATATGAATATTCTAATTTTTCACCAAACATAGAATTTGATTCTTATATGATTCCAACCGCAGATTTAAATCAAGGTGATTTTAGATTGCTTGAAACTGATAATGATCTTGTTTTACCAGTTAATACAAAAATTGAATTAATTGTTTCAAGTGCTGATGTTATTCATTGTTGAACTGTTCCTTCTTAAAGTGTAAAAATATTCTATTCCAGGTCGTTTGAATCAATTAAATTTTATTATTAATAGACCTGGTAAATTTTGTGGTCAATGTTCAGAATTATGTGGTCTTAATCATTCTTTTATGCCTATTTCTATTTATTCTGTTTCTCAAGAAAAATTTATAAATTGATCTATTAACAAAACTTAAAATGTCTCAATTGGATTTATCCTTATATTTTAATCACTATCTTGTTTTATTATTATTATTATTTTTATTAATAATTTTATTGAGTTTAAGATTTTATAATTTCTTTTTAATTCTTAATACAAGAAATAATTTTATTTCAAATAACTTCAAATCAATTCAGAATCAAAAAAAAATAATTTTAAACAATTTTCTATATTATGTAATATCTTAAAACTATAATGTCTTCTTACTTTGATCATTTTCTAATTATTAAAATTTTTGGATTTTTATTTGATTCTCATTTAATATTAGTATTATCTGTATTTATAATTTTCATAGCTTTAAATTTTAGTTTATAACTCCTTTGAGAATTCAAATATTTTTCGAAATGATTATTAATCATTTTTTCCAAATTGTGAAAGAAAATTTAGGAAATAATTCTCAAATATTTGTATTGTTTTTATCAACTTTATTTTTTTATCTTTTATCAATTAATTTACTAGGATTTTTTATTTTTACTTTACCCCCTACTACTCATATTTCATTGACTTTTGGTTTATCATTCTTTATATGACTATCAATAATAATATTTGGATTTTTTAATTTTAAAGGTTCTTATTTAAATATGTTTATGCCAACAGGAACTCCTTTAGGTCTTTCTCCTTTATTAGTATTCATAGAATTAGCTAGTCATATTTCTAGACCTATAGCTTTAGGAATGCGTTTAGCAGCTAATTTAACAGCTGGTCATATTTTATTAGCTATTCTTTCTGATTTTATATTTAAAATGATATGTTTTTTTTCTTTTTTTAATCTATTTCCATTAATGATTATAATATTTATGATTATATTAGAAATAGGTGTTTTAATTATTCAAGCTTATGTTTTCACTCTTTTATGTTTAATTTATTTAAAAGATAGTTTAATCTTACATTAATGGAAAAATATTATCATCCATTTTCACTTAGTAAATCCTAATCCTTGACCATTTTGTATATCGATGGGTGTATTATATTTAACTTTAAATACTGTTGCTTATTTTCATAAAGGATTTTATTATTCTTTATTATAAAGTTTTATTTTGATAATTTTATTCATGGTTCTATGATTTACAGATATATTTATAGAATCCAGTTTAGAAGGGGCTCATACTAAATTAGTTCTAACAGGTTTAAAACTAGATTTTATATTATTTATAGTTTCAGAAATATTATTTTTCTTTTCTTTTTTTTTGAGCATTTTTTCATTCTAGCCTTGCTCCTTCTATAGAAATAGGAATAAATTGACCTCCTTTAGGAATAATAACCTTAAACCCTTTTTCCATTCCATTATTAAATACTATTCTTTTATCATCAGGAATAAGTGTTACTTGATGTCATCATAGTCTAATTCAAAAAAACAGAAATCAAACTTTAATTAGTTTAATAATTACGATTACTTTAGGTTTATTATTTACGTTTTTACAAGCTTTAGAATATCTAGAATCTAATTTTTGTATATCTGATTCAGTTTATGGTTCCATTTTTTTTGTAGCTACAGGATTTCACGGAATTCATGTTATTATTGGTACAATATTTTTATCACTCTGTTTACTTAAAATTTATTATTCTCATTTTACTAATTCTCGTCATTTTACTTTTGAAGCTGCATCATGATATTGACATTTTGTTGATGTTGTATGATTTGAAGCTGCATCGTGATATTTTGTTGATGTTGTATGATTGTTTTTATACATATGTATATATTGATGAGGCTCTTAACTCTTCCAGATTAGTATAATTAAAGTTTGATTCTTTAACTGTAATAATTTTCATGATCTTTGATTATAATAATTTATTAATATTTTCATTTGTAGTTTTAGTTATATTAAATTTATATTTAAATAAATATAGTTTTTTTTATTTAATACCATTAATAATTTCACTTATTATAATTACACAATTTGTTAAAACAAATTCTTTTTTGTGAATTAGTGTAATAATATTTATCATTATTTTAAATAATTTACATTCAAAATTAGAAAGTTTAATCTTATATGGTTTTATCTTGTTATCAGTAATAATAATAATATTGTCTAATAATTTAATAATACTATATTTATCTGTAGAGATTCAAACTTTTTCCTTATTAATTCTTATCGGTTCTAATAGGAATAATATAAAAAGTCTTGAAGCAACTTAAAATATTTTATTTTAAGCAGTATTTCATCTGGATTTTTTCTCTTGGGTGTTGCTTATTTATTTAAAATTTTAATTTTATTGGATTTAAATTTATTTAATTTTATATTTAATAATTCATCTTCTTTTCATTCTTTTAGTAATTCTATATTAATTTTTTCTCTTTTATTTAAACTAGGTTTAGTCCCTCATTTATTGAATTGCTGATATTTATGAAGGATCAGATCTTGTATTAATATTATTATTATCTTCTTTATGTAAATTATCTATATTCATTATTTTACTAAAATTCAATAATAATTTTGAAATGCTTATGCTTTTAGGAGCACTATCAATAATCATAGGAACTATTGCTGGATTTAATCAAACTAAAATAAAGAGATTTATAGCTTATAGTGGTATTTCTAATTTTGGATTTATTATTATATCTTTAAGCTTGAATAATATAATAGGTATTGAAATTTGTTTACTATACCTTTTTATTTATTTATTTACAAACTTATTTATAATTATCATATTGGTGTTATATAGAAACAACATAGAATTTATTATAGAACTAAGCGGATACTTAATGAATAATAAAATTTTAACAATTGCTTTAGCTGTAATAATTTTTTCTATAGCAGGAATTCCTCCTTTTTTTAGGATTCTTAAATAAATTTATTCTTATTTCTACGTTGATAAATTATAACTATATTATAGCAGGATGCTTATGTTTATTAATCACCTGTATTAATATGTATAATACCATTAATATGCAAGTCTTAGTTATTACTGTTTCATTTTTTGTTCACTTATTCTCTTATTCTTATATGGAGGGTGACCTTCATTTATCAAGATTTATATCTTACTTATCATTATTTACTTTTTTTATGATCGTACTAATATCGAGTTCAAATTAAATTCAACTTTTTATAGGATGAAAAGGGGTTGGATTATGTTCATATTTATTAATTAATTTTTGATATACTAGAATACAAGCTAATAAATCAGTAATTAAAGCAATGATTATAAATAAATTGGGAGACATTGGATTATTAATTGGAATAATATATTTATGAATTTTTACTGGATCATTTGAATTTAATGACATATTCATAATTTCCATTACTAATGATATTTCTATTCTTTATTTTCCATTATTCAATAGGCGTAATAGGAGAATCTGCTCAATTAGGCTTTCATATGTGATTACCTGATGCAATGGAAGGGCCTACTCCAGTTTTGGCTCTAATTCATGCAGCTACAATGGTTACAGCTGGAGTATTTTTAATTATCAGAATGTCACCTATATTTGAACTCTCATCTACTGTATTAATCTTGATTTATAGGGATTTTAACTTCTTTCTTTTCAGCAACTATAGGAATGGTTCAAAATGATTTAAAAAAAGTAATAGCATATTCTACTTGTAGTCAATTAGGTTATATGATAATGATTTGTGGTTTTTCTTTTTATGACCTAAGTTTATTTCACTTAGTAAATCATAGATTTTTTAAAGCATTGTTATTCCTTAGTGCAGGATCTATTATTCATGCTATAATTGATGAACAAGACATGAGAAAATACGGTGCTTTAAAAAATTTTCTACTTTTAGTATTTGTTTTTATAACTATAAGATCCGTAGCACTATTGGGGTTACCGTTTTTATCAGGATTTTATTCTAGAGATTTAATTGTTGAGGTAGCATTGTTTTCAAATTTTTTATCTTTTTCTGTTTGAATTAGTATTAGTGCTGTATTTATCACGGCTTTTTATTCTTTAAGACTAATTTATTATACGTTTATTAACAATCCACAACAAAATAAAAACAACTTTTCTAATATTCATGAAAGCGATTATAAAATTATTATTTCATTAACTTTATTAACATTGTTTTCTATTTTTTCTGGATACATGTTTCAATTCATAATTATAAAAGATAATTTTCCTAATATGGTTTACAATATTAGTAAATTATTACCTTTTTTTCTTAGTATATTAGGCATTATTATAGCTACAATAATATTTACTAATTTAAGTAAAACTTGAAACATTATTTTTCTCAATTATTTTAAAAATATTTATTTATTTTTTATTAACAATTGATACTTTGACATTTTGATTAATTACGCTTTTTCTAAAAAATTAAGTCCTTTAGGATATAATATGTCCAATGCATTTAACTCGCCAATTAATAAAGTAACAGCTTTCTCAGCCATCGTCCTGCTCCTCAAAATCTTGTTTTAAATCTAGGATCTAGTATTGTTGCAAAAGCATATATAGGTTCATTCTCGCAGTCTCGGTAACGTCGATGCAAAGATTTGACACAGAGATTCTTTAAAATTTCCGTAGTCCTTGATGCGATCAATTGACATGTTAACTGCATTTATTATTGGGATAACTTCTGATGTGGTCATTTTCGATGAACTTGCAGTAAGCGTGACCTCTTCAAACACTTTTAAAGCAGCAACGAGAGGAACCAAACTATCCCATTCTCCGGTTGACAACTCCTTGTTTTGTCGAGTAGCTTTTGGGAAATGTGGCATTACCAACAGAATCGCATCTTTTTGTTCAACTAAACAGTTCAGCATGTGGTAGGTGCTATTCCATCTAGTTGGCTCATCTTGAACAATGCTGTGTTTAGGCAGTCCCAGAATCTCCTGAGATTGTCGCAAAAGTTTGAATGACTTAACCGAATGTTCAAAGTGTCCTACTATTCTTCTACAGGTAGCAGTTAGTAAAGATATGCGTTCATTGTTGAGGCAGCCGTCTTTCACAACCGATAAAAAATATATAATAAATAAAAAAAGAACTTTGTGGGCAAAGTACTGAGCGGCTGGGTGCTTTACACACAAAATCCTTCATAAAAAAAAGCCTCAAAGAATAATCCAAAGTTGATTCACACCTATATTAACAAAATGCAAAATTTTAAACACGAGTTTAATAGGACAGTGCAGGTGAAAGCACAGTTGATGAGGAGGAAATATGTCGAATTTTAAATAATTACTTTCAATCAGTTTTTGTAATTGAGCCGCAAGGTCCAATGCTAGATTTCAAACCAAGGACGGAAGTGACATGTACATCGCACTTTATTGCACGTGACAAAGTACAGAAAAGACTTCAAAACCTTGACGGGAACAAGTAGTCTTGGATGAATGCCGTTGGGCATCAAGGACATCCATCCAAGACTACTCAAAATGTGTACAGCAACATTTTACGCTCCACTTACCCTTATTTTTTAGACTTCACTTTTTAAAGGTGAGGTGCCAGGCAACTGGAAGCGCTCAAATATAACCCCGATATTCAAGAAAGTCTCTAAACTAAAAGCATCTAATTACAGACCAGTATCACTCACTAGTATCCCTTGTAAAGTTATGAAGCATTTCGTTTGAGACCAGATTTTAAATCATTGTACGGTTTAATATTAAAAAAAAAAACGGTTTTGTTTTCAAAAAGTTGTGCTTGACAAATCTTCTGGAAACACTTATTCTTTTAACAAAAGTTATTTTCCAAGGATACACTACAGACATAATCATAACGGATCTAGCATAAGCCCTTGACAGATTTCCACACAATAAACTTCTCCACAAAATTCAAAATGATGGAATCAACAAGGAGCTTCACGCATTGATTAAACCAAGGCTCTTAGAAAGGCAGCAGAGAGTCGTAATCGAAGATATCGAATTGCAAAAATGTTATTAGCAGCTTACCACAAGGCTCAGTCTTAGGTCTATTACTATTTGTTCTGTACATTATTGATCTTCCAGACAAATTGGAACATCAGATCTAGCTCTACGCTGATGACAGCAAAATTATTGGCGTCATATAATCGGACCAGGACTCGGAGAGTCTGCAAGCAGACTTAGACAAAGCCATTGAATGGTCACATTGCTGGCTTATTATGTTTAATACTGAAAAGTGCAAAGCCATGCATACTGAATGAGGGAAAAAAGTATCAAAACGAGACTATTTCTTTCCAGGACCAGACAGCCCGCCACTAGCAATCGAAGTTACCCATTTAGAGAAAGATCTTAGAGCTCTTATCTCAGATGATCTTAAACTTAATCCTCCACTTTCAGCAGCTGCGGTGAACGCTCACCGCTCGTATTTTTTCAATGTGAAAAGAACTGTACACATGTATGTTTATCCTCACCTAGACTATGCCATAAAAAGTGTGGTCACTGTACCAACAGGCAGACATAGAAGTGCTAGAAAAAGTTCAAAATCATGCTACAAAAACCATTTCTGTGATAAAGCATTGCACCGCCGAGCAGCGAAGAGTCATGTTAGGTCTTACAACACTTGAAGAAAGAAGAATAAGAGGTGATTTAATTCTGATATTCAAGTTCATGCGTGAAACCGATGAAATAAACATTCACTACCCTTCAATTGTCCTTCGCCATCTAAGTATATTATGTGTGATCATAATCAAAGACTTGCACCGCAAAAAGTACTCAATTGCATACAAAGAGAGAAATTTTTCATGAACTGTGTTGTGTTGCAGTGGTATACCCTGCCCCAAATAGTAATTGACGCAACTTAGCTCAACATGTTCAAAAATCAACTTGATGAACATTCAAATCAGTTAAAAGAGAATTTTTATATGATAAATGGAAATAAACTCTATTCAAATTTGTTTCTAGTATTCTGTAATGTTTTTAAAGTATGGTACTTATGTCACAGGTGTGCACGAGTATCATCAGACTGTTAGTATAGAGGTGCCTGATGCAGCACATCTATGTTGATAATTTAAGCATAGCGAACATTATTAAATATAGAAAATATGTTAAGTTATTGACCACTAAAATAAACTAAACTAAACTAAAACATTTAGGAAATATTCTCAGTATTTCAAAAGAGCATCAAGGTTTAGATTAGGTTTTTTTATTGTCGAAGGCATTTAATACTGTCAACCATGAAAAACTGCTCCAAAAACTGAAGTAATATGGAACTAATTATATAACTAAAAAATGGCTTTGAAGTTACTTATCAAACCGCAAACAATTTGTTTTCAATAATAACAATAACCAAAGGCATTTTCTAGATATATTTTCCGTAATTTTTTCCAAGGTTCTATCTTGTGACCACTTTTGTTCTTAATTTATACAAATGACTTAAATAAAGCCTCAAACTTAATGAGTATCATGTTTGCCGATGACACCAACTTATTCCTGACTAATAATGACAAATCCAAACTCTTTTTTACAATGAATGATAAACTCAAAAGCATATCTACTTGGTTCAAATCAAACTCTTAACATTAATAAAACCAAATGGATTCTTTTCCATTCTCTCTCTAAAAAACACTATTTATCCCAAAATTTGCCCAAACTATTTATTGATGAAGTTGAAATAAAAAGTGATTTTGCTACAAAATTTTTAGAAGTGGTTCCGATAATAACATTACTTGAAATCCATATATTGACTATATTTGCTCGAAAATATCTCAAAGTTATGGAGTCATATAAATTCAGATTATATCTAAACAAAAAAAACCTTAACTCAACTTTGTTACTTATTTATTCACACCTATATAAACTATGCTTGTTAAACAGTTTACTTAATAAATATTACTGCATTAGATTATTTGGATTATAAAGCATTTAGATCAAAAACCAACTAGTAAATGTAATAGATAATTATAATAAGTTAATCCAAAGAATAATCAAGCCACAATCAGATTTTTTTACATATATTTGAAACAATTCTCAAGGCTAAAACGAAATATAGACATTATCTAAAAAAATGTAAGTTACATTATTAAGTAAATAAACTATTTTGATATCTTGTGGCGCGTTTTTAAATCCAAAAAATGACCTCTCCAAACCCCCTGGCTCTGCAACGGCTGTCTATGCTGTACATGAGTAAGGTTGGGCCTGTTAACAGAATAATTTATTTTTATAAAATGATTATAGTTTTAATATTAGTCACATCATTATTTTAAATAGTTAAGTTTTTATATAATAACTTTTTTTAAGTCAAAGGTTTAGAAAATCCTTTTGTAATTTTACATCTAATTATTTATTACATCTAATTAAATAAATTTACACGTTTTACATTTTCTAATAAATATAGTTATATAGATTTTATATTTTTAGTTTGCTTTCATCGTTGTTTTATTAGTCATAACTAAAACTACTATGAGCAGAATTAGAGTTTGGATCCGAAGCTGACACAAGCTATGACTTAATCATAAGAAAATTTTCTTTAGACTTTTCTTTAATTTTAAAAATTTAGATATACTTGGCACTAATTATTTCAATTATTTTTAACTTAATTTGCTCACAGAAAAATGCCAACAAACTAAAAAAAAATAATCCAAAATTTAGAAATGCAGTCAAAAATTTTTTTTTTTTAATAATTAATACTAAAAAGTTTGTACAACAATGTGCAGATAAAAAATAAAATTTAGTTTTTATTTATGTAATGTTTCTAATGTTTACTTTTAGTTTATGTTGTGTATTCTAATAATAAATTAATTCATTCTATTAATGATTTAATCTAGAAAATAAATAGAACTTGAAAGTATAAAGTAATAATTTTTTGCTCTTTAGATACTTAAATAAAACAACTTATTGATTCAATAAAAAAATTTCTGAAATTAAAATCACCTCTATATTCATATTGAGTAAACGCATTTACAACTGAGTAATTACGAACAGCTGTGCATAGTATACATCCTTTATGAGGTTGTTGTACATGGTCCAAAAGTAATTGACTAAAATAACCCATTACACCATTGTCTATGTAATAATAATCGTTTTTTGTAATTGCGTTTGGTTTTATGTCTTTGCAGTAGTGCGATTGTTTTTTAAACATTTTTTCGCAGGATATATAAGATGATTCTTCATGCCAAACATCAGGATGGAATGAACGACACACTTTCCATAAAAACTTTGCTTCCAGATTTGTTTTGCATTTATAAACTAATCTTCCCTCTCCAAGTGTGTAAATCGTATTTTTTGGCATACTATTTGGATCTATTGCTAGTAGCTAAACAAAATTATAAAGTCAATTGATGTACAAAAAACAATTAATGTTTAAAATATAAAATAACTTCAACAACAAAAAAATATATAAAATAACTACAACAACAACAACAAAATCAATAAAACAACAGGTACATATAGTTTTAAAACACATTGCAAGAATTCAATCACAAACCTTCAATTTAAACCGAATTCATGCCATGAAACTAAAATTATCAATGGTATTTTTATTGGTTTCATTAATAGAGCATTAAGTTTGTGCACAGTAAATAATATTGATGATGAGTTGTTGTTTCTTACAGATGTATTTGTAGAAAACGGCTATGAGAAGAGAAGTCTGAAAAAATAGTAGTCTGCAAATGAAAGTGTTAGCTTTCATGAGAACTTTTTTGTTGACAAAAAAAAAGCAACGTTTCTTAGTGTCTCCAAAAAGTTTTCTGTTTTTTACCTATATCTCTGGAATTAGTCCTAATTTAAAAAGAATATATAAAAAAGCAGGATATGCGCCAGTGTTTAAATTTCCAAAAAATCTACTAATGCTAATCTAAAAAGTCTACTTAGTTCCAACAATAAGCCTACACTACCAATTAATTCATATTCTAGTACATCAAGATACCCTATGATGGAAATTTTGAAATCTTTTAATTTTTCCAGCAAAAAATAATTTAATATTAAATGTTCAAATTAAGTGAAGTTTTGAATTTATAGTGCAACAAAAAAAACACCTGTTGAATGAAAACCATTGCATACAATTTAATAAAAATTAGTATAAACGTAGCATACGGCCAAACTCTTAATAATATTTCAGTCGGATTAGTTAAAGATTTATGGCAGTTTTAGTTTATATTTCGTTTGTTTTTTGCTACTAAGATCTCAAAACATTCCTGATTACTGTCATATTATGACAGTAATCGGGAATGTTTTGAGATCTTAGTAGCAAAAAACTTACTTATGACATTAATACATACTTATTTGGTATACATACTTATGACTTGTAATTAGTAAATATTTTACTAGATCAACCATTCCATGACACCTATGAGAAAAAACACAAGAGGTATCTTTAGTTAAATGTTTAATTCTTTGACCTAATTTATCAGGAGCCATTTTTTCGACCATATCAGCTAAATTTAAAAAAAAGTTCATTTGCTTATCATTGTTTGATGAAAAAACTGCACGATAATTATCTCTAGTACAGATATCTTCATAAAGTCCTTTAACATTAACAATTTTGAAAAATTTGATAAAAATAGACAAAAAAAACTGTTTTAATATCAACATTTTCCATTGATGGATGAGTTTTTAAAGCAGCTAAAGTCTCATCATAGAATACTCTTAAACAAGTTGACACATTTTACCGTTCAATTAGTTTAGGAAAAATTGCAGTTTCATTAAGTTTAGACAATTTTATAAAAGAATCTTTTTCAAATTGAAAAAGCTTTTTAAGATCTGATCATTTTGCAGTTCTTGAAATACCTTCATAAGTAAAACAGAGTTCTTGGCATTTTTCTGTGAGCCAAATGTTGCGAATAGATTTTATTAAATGAACAAAGTCATTCAGAAGAAAAATATTATCATTAGTGCACCAATTATTATGTAGATCAAACATTCCGAAAAAAATTTTATTTACTTTGTTATTGTCGCAAGTAATAGCAACAATAGAACCACCACAATTTTTTATTGTTTCAATTGTTTGCATTGTTTGATCATATTGAAAACTAGCATTTAAACCTGTTACTGGCAAAGCCTTATACAAAAACTGTTTTCCGCCAAACAATGAGCAAATCGTTAAACCTAAAACTATTTTTGCCAATTAATTTAGGGAGTTTACAGATTTACCAAAAATGTTACCTCCTTGATATGTTAACTGTGGTTTAACATAAATTTCATCAATTAGTAAAATTACCTGTCTTTGAGAAATAGAACATTTATCAAAATAAAACTTTAAAAAATCATCTCCAACATTTCTAACTTTAGACGTCAATTTTGTCATCAGCGATATACTTAATAGTTCTAATCATCATGTAAGCAAGAACAAAGAGTTCTTGACAATGAAAAGTATTCTAACACCCTAGCAATCATATCAGGAGAATATTTTTTTTTCCCAATGAACACTTATGAGTTCATACTTAACATTTGTTCGATAATAATACTTTTCTTGTGATCAATTGGTAAAGAATTCAGATAGTGTATAGCAGCATGGAGCCAACTAAAACAACCAATATTATTCATATGATTGTAAGAAAAACGTTTTATAATGCACTTAACACCACAGTGGTAACTATCAAAGGATAAATCATTTTTTATTTTGAAAATAAACTTTGGAACACCCAAATTGTCCAATGTATCAGCAGATTAAAGATGTAAACAGTTTTCATCAATATTTGATTATATCGAAAATGAAAAAGATATAGTTTAGACATTATTTTATTACACAAATCTCTAAAGGATGAAATTTTGTCAGCCTTTAAAAAATCCTCCATTTCATCAGGCACAATATTTTTTAACGATGGCAATGATTTAGTGGTTGACGTTGGCGGTGCATGTGGAGTCGGAATTTGACTTGGATTTCCACAAGAAAATACAGATGGTGGATGTTTTGGTCTTAACTTTCCATAAACTAAAACTTTTTCATAATATTTAGGCCAATGATCTTCGCAAATAAAAGTATTTGGGCTATCTAGAATATTCTCACGAGGTATAGCACTTATCCATCTTTTTTGTTCATCTACATTTTTTTTGTTTGGAAGGTGAACAACTTTTACAGACTTTGTAAGATCGTAGTTACCTCTGCATCCAGTGACACAACACTTAAAAACCATATTATAACAATCTAATTATTTAGCTCTAAAAATAAAGCAAATTTAATATACATAAGTGAAATTTATCACATAATAAATAAAAAGACCACATTCTTTCTCTGGAATACGCCATATTACAAATGTATATTCAAAAAAACTCGCCTGCAGTTTTTTTAAAAGCCATAGGTTTACTTGGCCTGCCACTACAATAGGCCATGGTATCAACCTAACATCAATTCGAGGAAAAGTCAAAAAATCTAGTAAATCAGACATCACAAAATGATCACCTTTTTTAAAAAAAAATTATTGTAAATTTGTTCCCAATTTAACTAATTAGTAGTTCTCTTTTATCAAAAAAATATCACTTGAATATCAGGATCACTCAAATCATCAAATACTCCTTAATAGAATAATTTTTAAGTGGCTTTTTATTACTATTTCTATAAACTGGATTGTATTTCTTTGATAAATTTTACTAACTTTCTATTACATAGTTTTTGATTAATTCGATACTCTCAGGATTGAGATATTACAGATTCGATAATCTCAGGAGATTTTGTAGCAGTCATAGATCAATTCTTCTTTCTATCCTTACAATTGTTTTTTCCAGCACTTTTATCATAGCCTCTGAGTGCTAAGGGCTAATAAAAGAAGTTAATGTTTTTAAACAGAATATACAGTCCTTGAACTTACCAAAAAAATTAGCAAACCATTTAACAATAAAATATTTATATTGGGGATCTTTATTGACTTGTCAAAGGCCTTTGACGCCGTCAATCACAAAGCTTAACTTAAAAAAATGCTAAAGTATAGTATACAAAATCAAGCCTTAAAAATGTTCAAATGTTTTTTTCTTTTGCTTCTAATTTATATTAACAACCTTCCAAATGCCTCGAACAACTTTAAATCTTTAATGTTTGCAGACGATACAAACTTATTCTACTCATCAACAAAAATCGAAAACCTATTTAAAAGAACAGATACTGAGCCTAAAAAACAAATAAATTATCTCTAAATATAGAAAAAACTAAGTAGGGTAGGGTGGGGTAATCTGAGCCGATTTTAACCTTATCATCAAAAAAAGTTTATACATAATTTTTAAAGATGTCTAAGTAGCACTGATTTGAATTGTATTCTATAGACCTGCATTACCGCGTTTAGTGGGTTACATATTTATATTTTTTCAATGACATACCAATTTATAGAAAATTATGACCGAAGTCATTGAGCATGTATTAAATTTAAATTATTTGATCAAAAGTTTAAACATCATAGTACTTTAATAGATGTTTTGAACGTAAAAAAACTTGTTTACCCTTTAACAACCCCGTATTGTTTTTAAAATGCGGTTGCTATTTGTCCATCTTTTTTTTTTGAAGTGGTCTAAATGTCCCGTGTTATTAAATTTATCGTAGTTTTTTACAAATAAAATAAGAAAAGTTTTTGACTATTTTTAACACAGCCATTCACTTCAAAATGTTATTATTCATGTTTAAGAATATATAAATCATACTACATATACACCAAATTTTAAAAATGTGTTCACTAATATTCACTTTTTGTACGATAATTGGAAAAGCATGGAGCATGACAAAGTCCTACATTACATTCTACACATTCATGTCTTAAATCTCCCCGAACATTGTCTTTGTAACATACTACACACATTCCTTGAGCATTAATCTTTTACTATTATTTTTAATAATCATTTATCAAACATATCTTTTCATGATTGATTCATCAAATGTATAATTTTTTATCTTTTCGTGAGTACTTTTCGTATTTACTTTTTGATAACTATTTTTGCACAGAAAGAATTTCCTTATTTATCGTATTTAAAATTAAAGTGAACACGTGTAAAAGTGAGTTATTGAAACAAAAGCTCTTTAATTATGTAGTTATAAACTTTGTGACAAGTAGACAAATAATTACTGATGAACAAGAAGCAAATATAAGGAGATGCATTAAACCGTAATATTACGGCATGGACATTTGGGAACCACTTTTAGTTTGAGTAATATTGCGGCATAGACTGTTAACGGGTTAAAGCGCTAAATTAGAAATGCAAAATGAATATTTTTTGTAATCTCTGTTAGCTAATTACTAAGGAATGCAGAGCATGGTTGTGGTTTAATTTCCATAGTTATTTTTACGAATTTTTTTAATATATAGAATAAATCATATTGTAGTTCTCTAAATTTCTCTAAACTTTTTTGAAAGCAACGTGTTGAAACGAACAGATGCGTTTTTTCTACAGCGTATTAAATTATAAAATATTTTACAAATATGGAAAATTCGTTTAAAAATATAGAAAAGTTAATTATCAAAATATTGGAGGAACAAAAAATATGTATACTGCAAGAAACAGAAAAGTTGTTAAAGGAACAAGAAAAGAGCTTTGCGTCGATAATGAGTGCAAACTTAAAAATATTAACCGAAAGAATTGAAAAAATTGAAATTTATGTAAATAATAATAAATCCAATGTGAATATTCAAAAAGACTTAAGCGATGTTAAAACTACATTAAACTTTCAAGAAACAAACCTAATAGAAAAGATAAAACAAATTAAGAAATGCCATGATTTGAACATTTTGAGCAAAAAAACGAGTTCAACATTTTGAGCAAAAAAACAATCGACTTGGAAAGTAGATCTAGACGAAATAACCTCCGAAAAGATGGAGTAGAAAAAAACCAAATGAAACCTGGACTGATTGCGGAGATACAGTAAAAGATATTTTTAAAAACCAACTTAAAATAAACAGCGAAGTAGTTGTAGATAGAGCTCATAGAGTAGGAAAAACAAGAGATAGCAAAATACCCAGAACAATAGTTCTGAAACTCTTAAACTATCAGGACAAGAACAGAGTTCTAAACGCCGTTAAAAACTTGCAAGGTACCGGTGTGTTTATCAATGAAGATTTCGCGAAGGAAACGATCGAGAGTCGCAAAAAATTATGGGAAGAGGTCAAACGATTGCGCGGTGAAGGTAAGTATGCTATTATTAAATATGATCGAATTTTATGCAGAGAATTTAGAAACCCTATTCCTTACACTAAATTTTAAAAAGAAACTTTTCTTAAATGAATGATCTGATAAATTAAAAAAAAAAAAAAAAAATGGCTGGAATAAGTGATTTTGAATTTATAAGATTTAACTTTAATGAATTGAATTCTGATGAAAATATAAACCCTAATATAAAAAATTGCTCGGATTGCTTATATCACTATCCATGCGAATTAGAAGGGTTTCTTTTTTAAAATGTTTATGACAAAAATTTAAATAAAATTAGAATTCTACACGTAAATATTCGAAGTCTTAACAATTTTGAAAAACTTCAACAAAAAATCGTTTTAATATAGTTTGTTTAATTGAAACGTGGATTTCGAATGACTTAGATAGTAATTCTAATTTTATTATTCCACATTTTAAATTTATTGTGGTCAAAAGACAAGTAAATAAACGCGACAGAGGAGTCCTTATTTATGTGAATGAAAATATTTTTTATTACGTTAGGAATGATTTAAGTGCTTCTGATTGCGATTAAGAAATTTTAACTATAGAAATTATAAACAATCAATCACAAAACATTTTACTAAGCTGTTGTATTGACCACCTGACGGCGTGAGCGAGAACTTGAGCATTTTTTCTGAACAAATTATTTTTAGAAAAGGTATTAAAGAAAAAAAAGATTTTCATTATTGGGGACCTAAATATGAATTGTCTTCTGTATAATAAAGATAACAAAATTAAAAACTTTTATGACTCCTTTTTTGAAACGGGTGCAATTCCTTTAATAAATAGACCGACCAGAGTTACAAAAAACTCGGTATCTTTGATTGATAATATCATTACAACAGATATATTCAACAATGATATTCAAACGGGTATCCTAAAATCTGATATTACTAACCATTTTCCAATATTTTTTACACTTAATTCAAAATATGAAAATAAAAATAAATCAATCAAAATTAAAACACGCACTTTTAACCATACTAATATAAACCAGTTTATAAACCAATTATCGTTACTGCACTGGAAGCATATTAACTTCAATGACAATGCAGACAAAATTTACGATAATTTTTTTGAAACCTTTTACTCCGTATATGATGCAAACTTCCCTATTTTTGAAAGAACAATAACTCCAAAAAATATAAACAATCCTTGGGTAACAAAAGGATTTAAAAAATTATCCAAGATAAAACAGAAGCTGTATATAAAATATCTCAAAACAAAATCATCTTCAAATGAGAAAATATATAAAGATTACAAATATCTATTTGAAAAAGTTCGTAAAAACTTGAAAAAAAAATCACTACTCAAAACTCCTAGAAAATCCAAAAATAACTCAAGACGCATTTGGCAAGGAATGAACAAAATTAGTGGTAGACAAAAGAAATGCTCAGGTTCTCTCCCCCAGATGATTATTGTTGATAACAAACGTATATAAGATCCAAGAGATATAGCTCATGAGTTTAACAAATTTTGTATTGACATCGGTCCTAAACTAGCAAATAAAATTTCTTCTACCAAAACAAAATTTAACAATTTTCTAGTACAGATGGATAATTGCAATGGTTCCAACGAATTATATTCAAAACTATCTTTTCAAGAATTCAAATTACTTAAAAAAAAACAAAGCAAGCGGAGCAGAATACTTAAACGGTAATATAGTTATAAAATGTTTTGAACAATTAAAAGATATTCTTTTTAAAGTATATGGAGCGTCTATCCATCAAGGAGTATTTCCTAACCGATTAAAAATTGCAAAAGTTACCCCTATTTTAAAAGAGGGAGATCAATAAAATATCAGTAATTATTGTCCTATTTCCGTCCTCTGCACATTTTCAAAAATACTAGAATGCATTATGTACAATAGACTACACAACTATTTTCTTTCTAATAGTTTGCACATGCAATTATCCAATTTGTACGTGAAATTTCAAATTCTTTTGAAAAATCTAAATATACCATAGGTGTTTTCATCGACTTATCGAAAGCATTCGATACTGTCGATCACCAAATTTTGATATAAAAACTGAAATACTATGGAGTAAATTACAAAGTCATAAAATGGTTCAGAAGTTATATATCAAATCGTAAACAGTTTGTTTTTAGTAATAATTATTATTCTACTGAGTTTCTAAATATTTCATGTGGCGTTCCCCAAGGCTCCATTTTGGGACCACTGTTGTTCTTGATTTATATAAACAACCTAAATAAAGCCTCAAATTTAATGAGTATCATGTTTGCTGATGATACCAACTTATTTCTTTCCAATAATGATATTTACAAACTCTTCTCTAGCATGAACGAGCAACTTAAAAATATATCCAAGTGGTTCAAATGCAATAAACTAACTCTAACAAGTAACAAAACAGAATGGATTCTGTTCCATCCTGTTTCAAAAAAAGCTTATTTACCCCAAATTTGCCCAAAATTATTATTGATGATACTGAAATAAAAAGACAATAAGTCGCAAAGTTTTTGGGTGTTTTTCTTGATGAAAACATCACACGGAAAGCACATATTGACTATATTAGCACAAAAATTTCCAAAAGCATTAGAATTTTATATAAATCCAGAACATAATTAAGTAAAAAAAGTTTAACCCAACTCTACTACTCATTTATACATAGTTATTTAAGTTATGCAAATATTGTATGGGGAAGCACAGAAAAAAGTAAGTTACAATGTCTTAAAGACATTGTAACTTTTTACTGCACTTAAAGACATACGGCGGTATATTTTTTGGTGCTTAAAGACATACGCGGGAAAAGCATTGTCTTTATCGCCGTCAGAAGCATGCGATCCGTTTAATTAATTTTGCGGATCGATACACTTATCCAAACCTTTTTTTATAGAAATGAAAATTCTCAATATATATGAGCTTAATGTGTTTAATGTCAAATGCTTTATGTATTTGTGGAAAAATGACTTATCCTTATCTGTCTTTAAAGATCTCTTTTGTGAAAAACCAATAAATAAATATACACTTAGAAATAATTTTCTCATTTATGAACCTTTTTGTCGAACCAAGTTTAATAATTTTTGTATTGCTAATCGCGCACCGTATCTTTGGAATAAGATTGTTTTGTCAAATTTTGATATATTTCACACTTATCCCACTTTCAAATATACAGTGGTGGCTCAAAAAATTAGAGCCACCACAAAATTTCCACATTTTTAAGGTTTAGGTGCCAAAATTACCGATTTTGGCATACATTGAATTTCTAAATCAATTGGTTCATGTACATTTAGGTATTTTAGAAAAAAAACGGTGATAACTTTTATATGTTTTATTACTAAAAAAAAATACACTTAAACATCTACACCGACATCAATATTTTGTATGACCGCCTTTAGCTGCGATGACTGCTGCAACTCTCCTTGGCATGCTCTCTATCAAATTTAAGCACTGTTTTTGAATGTTTTTGTTATGGTGCCATACTTCAATTATTCTTTCAATTAATTTTTGTTTATTGGTTAACAAAATTTTTGACATTTCCCGCTTTAAAAGTTCACATAAATTTTCTATTGGATTTAGGTCTGGTGAATTTCCTGGCCAGGGTAAAACAGTAATTTTTTGTTGTGTAAATACTTAGATACGCTTTTTGCTTTATGGCATGGAGCCGAATCATGTTGGAAAATATATTTTTCATCTTGAAACCACTCCTTTGCCTGAGGGATGAGGCGTTCCTCGAGAACTTTAATGTACTGATCCTGGCGCATCGTATTTTGTACAATATACATCCTTCCTTTTCCCTGGACACTTATAACGGACCACACCATTATTTTGAGTGGGTGTTTTACTCTTTGCACCAAACAGTCCTCATTAAACTTCTCGCCTTCTCTTCTTCTCACAAAATTGGTTTTATCCATCATGATCTCTATAGTGGATTCGTCTGAGAAGCAAACCTTAAAAGTCAAAGTTATAAAAATTAAAAAACACCATTTTTTTAATAAGTAGCCAAAATATGTAAAAGAATTCAGTTTATAAGAATGATTTTTTTCAAATATACCTTTTTCCAATCATCGACAGTAAAGTATAAATGATTTTTTGCCCATTGTAGGCACTTTTAGTTCATAGCTTCAGTGAGCTTGGGTCTGATTGCAGGTCAACAAGCTTTGAAGCCCTGTTCTGCCAATCTTCTACGAAGAGTCCCCAAAGAAATTTATATTCCTTGTTCATTAAGGATTTCTTTAGGGACTTTTTTTGATTTTCTCCTATTTTCCACCACTATATCTCTTATTTTTCTCTCTGTACGTGGGATTGTCACTCGATGTCTGCCACAGTTTTTCCTGTTTTCTGACAACAATGATTCATTTTTCCCCATTTTTTTCTTAATTCTATCGACTGTTGCCCTAGAAACCTTTACATTCTTTGCTATTTGTCAATTGGAGCTATTTCCAGCCAATATAAGACCCTGAATCAGTCCAATTAGAGATTGTAAAATATCCTTCTGTTTTCCCATTGCTTTAAAGATAACAAAAAAAGTAGGTTAGGTTATGTAGAAAAAAAAAATAAATAGAGACAAAAAAATATTAGATTTTTTAAACGTTCAAATAGAAGAAGCACTTACCTTTGTTCAGAAAAAAATAATAATAATTTTCAGTGAAAAATATGAAAATAAAAGTAATTTGTTCTTGGACTAAATATTGCTGTCAAAAATCCACGTGTATTCAAAAAACTATCGTTAGTAACTCAAATGTTACTAACTTTATTACAATGCAATAAAATGTGTTGCCACTATGATAAAATAATGCCAAGATGTGGCGTAATGTAATATTTGTGATATTAACTATATTGCATATATATTGCATATTTGTGATATTTACTAATTGAAATCAAATAACTACAAACAATTTGGTATTTTAAATACGTATTTTATGAAGAATTTAGGGCGGCTCTAATTTTTTGAGCCACCGCTGTAAACTGAAAAATTTTATTTTATCTATTGATGACGTAGTCAAGTACATCTAATTGATACTTTGTAATCTTTGTTTAGAACTTTTATTTTATTGTAAAAATACGCTTTATGAAACGTTTTAATTTTTGTTTTTATCTTATATATAAATGATATAGATTCTATATATAGTAACGTCAGATTTATTTACACGAAATTTTATTTTATTTATATAGCATCGTCAGATTTATTTACAGTGTTTACTGAAATTTTGTTTTTATTCATTTTTGTTTTGCTGAAAAATATCTAAAGCTGTAAAAGGTTCTGATGATAAGATCATTATGATCTTCTTTCAGATGCCTTGTTTGTTTGTTTGTAAAATACGACAAATGTAAACGAGCAAAAAAAGAAAAAAAAAACTGGAATATATGATATTCAATTTTAAAAGGTCGGAGTACTTATAAAAGTCAAAGCATGATAAAATTATGTTTAAGGAAGAATTTAAAGCGAAACTTAGTTAAAAATTATCCAAAATTTTTTGTGTTATATATTCGAGATTTATTATCCTACAAAAACGACATGTTCATAATTTCAAAACATAAATTCAATATGCAATCCTTCAAAATTGCTACGCTGCGATATCTACTAGTTTTAATTTAGTTGGTATTGATGTTTAATATCTATACCAACAATCTGTTATTTTGGAATGGTTACTTGTTACATTTTAGTTGTAAAATGTACATGTATTTAAAAGAACAAAACTCTAATTGAAATTCACCAATTGAAAAAATAAGTTATTCCTTCATGGATAAAAGAGAACCGCGACTTTACTTCACTTTTATCCATGAAGGAATATCTTATTTTTTCTCAAGCTGTGCAACCTCAGAAAAAAAAAGTTCTATAGAATTTCTATAAATTTTTGGAACATATGGCCAATAGAAATTCTATAGAATTTCTATAGAATTTCAATGGAGTGTCTATTAATTTCTATAGAAATTACTCTAAAACATTTTTTTCTAAACAAAAAAAAAAGTTCTATAGAAATTAAGAGAGATTTTATAGAAGTTCTATAGAACTCTATAGAAATTCTATAGAATTCTATATAAATTCTATAGAATTTCTATAGCCCAAAAGTGCTAATTTTAGTTCAACGCAAAAAAAAAAAAATGAAATATATTACTAACACAGACTTCCGCACCAAGAAAGTAATTAGGGGAGACCGGGGCTAGTTGGCCGCAGGGGTAAGTTGACGAACTGCGTTTATCTTTAGAGCCTTTCATCAGAAAGTGACAAAAATTACTCAGAAACTTCCTTATTGATGATTTTATCATTCACTGTAGTATTGTCAGGATTCGCGCATGCGCATGGGAGATATTAAGATTTATGCGTTTTTTGGACAAAAACGCATAAATATGAAAAAAAATTATTGTAAAAGCTCCAGTCACAATTGTATTACTATATCCAGTCAGAATTTTTTATCAAAGCTGCCGTTTTTCAGGATCTATAGACTGTTTATTAAAAAAAAAGCTTTCGGGGTAAGTTGACAAATTTTTCACGGTGTAAGTTGGCTAATAGCATTTACTATGGAAAAAAACTTTTTTTTTTTAACTTTTAACAATATTGAAACAAATTTTTCTTACAAAAAAATTAAAAAAAAAGATTTTTTTAATTTTTTTTCCACAGATAAAAGGTGGGCTACTGTTTGGCTTTTATACGGACTAATATTTGGTACCAGCTAAAAGTAATATTAAATTTTGGGATAAAATTGTTGCAAAAATTAATTTTAAAAAAATTTCTATTAATTTTGCACTTAATAGTGCATTAATAATCATTTTTTTTGCGCCAACTTACCCCGTGGTGGGGTAAGTTGGCGCAATTTTTTTTTTTTTTTTTGAGGGCCCGGAAAGGCCCCAAGAATTTTTTTTTGTAAATGAATGCAAATTTTATAAGATACCCTAACCCATACTCTTTAAGACTACACTTTAATATTTTTAAAAAAATGTACTGTTAGGGCTACAGAGCTCATAGAGTAAAAACCGAGCCAACTAGCCCCGGTCTCCCCTACTTCGTGAAAATTTGGGTTTTTTTCTCGGCGCATTCTAGCTACAGAACCAATAATTTACTTCCACTTGTGGCTCACTCATTCCTATTTTCTTCAATATCTGAGTTTATTTATCACATCTAAATAATAGAAATGCAGTTCTTCTAGGTTTTTTAAACAGTTTTCAAAAAAACATGAAATAAATTAATTTTTTTTTTCAGTTTCCGAGGACTTCGTTAAAAGCTTCTTGCTTTGCGTAAAAGCTCCTTGAAACTCATGAGAGTTATTATAAAGTTTAATTATGTTTTCTTCTTTTTTTGCACTTTATCATCCTGAAAAAGTTAATTGATGGGTATTAGACAAAACAGCACATGTCTTTTTTAAAATTTTTGATAATATAGTTTCAAAGTTTGTATATATACACATGTATATATATATATATATATATATATATATATATATATATATATATATATATATATATATATATATATATATATATATATTTATATACACACACACACACAATATATGTATATAGAACACATAAGTAATTCATAATTTCAAATCAAATATTGAACATCGATAAAATAAAGAAGTTTTATTGTTGAAATTTTATTAACCAAACTTTATGTTTTTATCTTCTAGATGTGCTTTCAGTCAAAGCAACTTAAAACTTATATTCGTATTTATTAAATTTGAAAAATTAATCAATACCTCTTCATGACCAGAGACGAATATAATAATAAAAACAAATACAAAGCACAGTAATGCTTTTTTTTCCGAACGCTTACAAGCCATAATTCACAACTAATATCTTTGGAGTAATACATTTAAATAAAATACTTAATTATTAGAAAAAAAACACGAAGATAATCCTATTAGAGTTCTCTGTAAAGAGAATAATACATAAACTATATGTTAATTTTCCGGTGACGCTTGTCTCATTGTTTTTGAAAAATGAATTTGATTAGTTTGTTAACCCAATTTCGGTCCAGTTATATCATGATTGTAATAATATTATAATTATTGATACAGTTTTATTGTTTTTTTTTTTGGTTTCGTGTCAAAAAGAAAAGTGTTATTTTTAATCCTTAGTAATAAAATAACAGAGCAAAATTTTATTTAGAAAAGAGTAAAGTGTTGTTATTATATAAATAGTTTTTGTTGTTAAGTAATAAAAGTTCAATCAACAATCAAATAATCAACACAACATTTACAATTGGGAAAAGTTTAAGAAAGTAGGTTACAAGTATCAATCACTTCGTTAATAAAAGAATTACCATTTTGTTTTGTTAGTAATTAAGTTAATACCAGTTAATAATAGTTGAGTTACAAAAGCCTGATAAACAAATTTATTTTGTTATGAAGAAACATAGTTGAAATTAGGGTTGTGTGCCGTAAACAAAAACTAACGAAAATTTTGAATTTTTATCTTCCGTTTTTTTTCCGTTGCTATTGCGGAAGTTGTACAAGCCCAAATTCGCCTTCCGTAACGCATTATACGAAAAAAAAAATAACAATAATAATTCCGAAATAACCATTTGCGAAAAGAAACTTGCGAAACAAATCATTTCAAAAGGAGACTTGCGAAACAGTTTCTTACGGAAGAAGCCTTTCGGAATGTGTGCTTACGGGGAATAGACTCAAAAGCATTCATTAAACTTTTATACAAAAAAGTGTTATTATTTATTATTTAAATAAAATAATGTTGTTAAATGATTCTTCAATAGTTTATACATATATATCTAGTATATATATATATATATATATATATATATATATATATATATATATATATATATATATATATATATATATATATATATATATATATATATATATATATATATATATATATATATATATATATATATATATATATATATATATATATATATATATATATATATATATATATATATATATATATATATATATATATATATATATATATATATATATATATATATATATATATATATGTATATATATATATATATAAGGGGCCTAACGCAGCTTAAATTTAAATAGAAAAAATTGAAACTTTGTGTTAGTTTTGAGGGAAAGGGCAACGCTCCCTCCGCAACATGTCTCCATGCCAGTGTTTATATATATTTATATTTATCAAGTACCGACTTTGGTTTACTTCCGACTTGCGGTTGTTTATTTTCTTTGCCTTAGCAGAAATGGAGGTTTACTATTTATATTCTCATATCTAAAAACTCAGTAAAAATTTTTTTAATTACAAAGCTTAATTGAGCTTTAAATGTTGTTTGGTCATTTTCAGTTTTTACCGAATCTTGTAATTAATTTATCACTACCTTTCAGACTAGCAACAGCTTGAATCTTTCAGCGTTTTTATAATCGTGGTGGGCTTCTATGTTAAAAATTTTTCCCAGGGCGAAGACCCGGGAAAGGGTCGTATTGTACGTGCCCGTTTTTTGCTATAAAATCTTGCGACTAATTTTTTACTGCTCTCCAAAACAGCTAGAACTTTAAAACTTTCCGCAGTTGTATTGTTGCAATAACGTTGGGATGTTGAAGATTAAAGCACTTTCCAGGGCTAATGGTACAATGGGAAACAAATGCCCTTCCCACCATAACTTTTTTTTTTTATTTTGTTTAATGAAAACATTTTAGAAAAAATTATTGAAAAAAATGTGCTTAAAATTTTTATAAATTTATTTGTTGTTATTGAGGTAATATTAGCGAAACCGCAAATAACAGAGCACCTAAAAAATAGAAAAATTGAAACTGACTAAACATAAAATTGTTTTATTTGAAAACAAGTAAAAGCTATTTTTAGGCATCTTATTATATAATTAAGTTTAAGCATTCATCACTTAAATTAGGTCTTTTTTTGATTTCAACAAAGGATTTGTTTCCCGATTTCGAAATTGCATTCGTATGTTAACGTTGTTCAAGTTATCTTTATTATTCAATTTTTATATGACATTCTAAAAAGTATATTTTATGAAAGTCTTGATCTTTTTATAGAAGTTTAAAAATAAAACTTATTAATATCATATAAAAAACTGGTTTTTTAATTACTTAGTTGATTATACGTATTTGGTTCATAAAACGTAATTAAATATATTTAAAAATTATTTCAGAGAAATAAACGATAATTGTTCATAAATATACAGTGAACAACATGTTATAAAGTTTATATTAAACTAAATTCTTATTCCGTATACAGCGGACCATTTTGTGAACGACAATAAATATTGATTCCAAAAAACAACTACTCTTAAAGCGTTTAAAATTAAATCAAAACAGTATTTATCACTAACTTTTATTTATTTGGTAATAATAGTTTCTTGTAAAATAGATTAATCAGATAACAATCAATTAAAATCCACGAATTAATAACCTTGTAATTATTTTAAAAGAAAATAAAAGCAATAATATTAATAAAAATATTCGGACCCGTAATACGAGAGTTATGATAAATAGGTAGTTTATGATAACGATTTTCTGCATTTTGTTCATACTGTAATTAAGAAATTGAGCATTGTATTGATACTATAAACAAAGCAATTACCCAGTATGCACTCATACGTTGATAAAACGTTAGAACAATGTTGCGCGTTGCGTTGGCCCAACATCAACCTTCAACGCTGTTTTTATATTATTTTGGTTACAAATCCGACCTCGCCAACAATCAAAAAACGTTGGCCTAACGTTCCATTTTAAGTCGACATTGCTTAATATCTTAGTTGAATAAATTTACATTTTACGTTGGCAAAACGTTGCATTTTAAGTTAGTTCAACGTTATATTTAAATTTTATTTGCTTTATATTTTAGTTTATATAAATACACAATGCATATTTTTTTTTTTTTTCAATTTATATTTTCGTCATTTTACACATTTTACAATGTTATCTATAAATTTAAACAAGTATATATAATTACAAGCTGACTGGGGCAAGTAGAAGTCAAAATGACTTATCATCAAGCCCCTTTGTGAAATACAAAAAAATACAATTAAATTTTACATCTTCCAATATTATATAAAAGAGTGAAATTATTGAGTTTAAAAAAAAAAAATTTTGGTTAGAAATTTTAGAAGGTTAAATAAGAACTTAAAGTTAAAAGAAGAACTTAAAGTTAAAAAAAGAAGAAATTTAAGATAAAGTTAAAATATAAAATAACAAATAAAAAATTACAAATCTGTACATATCTTATCAAAAAATACATATCTTATCTTACATATCTTATCAATCGTACATATCTTATCGTACATATCGTACAAATACATATCTACATACATACATACATACATACATACATACATACATACATACATACATACATACATACATACATACATACATACATACATACATACATACATACATACATACATACATACATACATACATACATACATACATACATACATACATACATACATACTACATACATACATATTGTACATATCGTACAAATCGTACATATCTTATCAAAAAATTACAAATCTGTACATATCTATCAAATAACATCTGTTCAGCTACCTTTGCCAAGCCTCTTTCGCTTATCTATAAGTGCTCGTTTGCAACTGGTGTAGTTCCTGAATTATGGAAAAAATCGAATGTAACACCTATTTTCAAGAAGGGGAGTAGGCTTAAAGCATCCAACTACCGGCCAGTCTCGCTCACTTCCATACCTTGCAAAATTATGGAAAATATTTTACAAAAAAGAATAATGGAACACTGCGTTGCTAATGGTCTAATTTCTCCAAATCAGCATGGCTTTGTTCATCGTAAGGGATGTGTATCAAACCTTTTAGAAACTCGGGATATCATGACGGAAGCAACTCACTGCAGACATGCAGTAGACGTCATTTACACAGATTTTGCAAAGGCGTTTGACAAAGTACCACATAAACGCCTTCTTCATAAGCTGAGAGCGTACGGTATTCAAGGCGCTCTTCTTGACTGGATCGCAGCTTGGCTAAGCAATCGATGTCAACGAGTGGTTATAAACAGCATTACTTCTGAATGGAAAGCAGTCACTACTGGAGTGCCTCAAGGCTCAGTCTTGGGGCCATTGCTATTCGTAATCTTTGTAAACGACCTGCCGGACAGTATTACTCATCATATGAAACTGTTTGCCGACGACAGCAAAATAATAGGGATAATTAAAAAGGAGTCGGACAACATCACTCTCCAAGATGACGTTGACAAAGCAGTGAAATGGTCACATATTTGGCTCTTGCATTTCAACGTTGAGAAATGCAAAGTAATGCATGTTGGGCGCGGATGTAACAAGTCAACGTACAAATACTCAATGTCAAACGTCGACGGCACCTGTCGTCCTCTCGAAGAAACCGAAGTCGAAAGAGACCTTGGTGTGATGGTCTCGAATGACCTTAACGTTAGACCGCAAATAGAGTCAGCCGTATCAGTAGCGAATAGAGTGCTAGGGCGATTCAAAAAAACATTTCGCAGTCGCAGTTTTTATTTATGGCGCACTCTGTATCTCACTTACATTCGCCCCCATCTTGAGTTTGCTGTACAAGCCTGGTCACCGCATTTAAAATCAGACCTTGCCATTCTCGAGCAAGTCCAACATCGAGCAACAAAAACAATATCGACTATTAAACACATGACCTATGAAGATCGACTCCAACGGCTCGGTTTAACAACTCTTGAAGAACGCCGCAAAAGAGCAGATCTTATCGAGCAATTCAAAATCACTCGTAAACTCGAGCTTGTTAGTTTTGTTGTCCCGCAAAAAATTTCAAAAAGTAAAGATAAGTATATTCTAAGAGGCCATAACCATAAACTAGAACGTCAGATGGTAAAAAACTGCGAGGAGCGGTATAACTTTTTTTCAAATAGAATTGTCGCCCCATGGAATGCGCTTTCGCAAGAAGCAGTGAACGCTCAATCCATCAACGCTTTCAAAAACAACATAAGAAAATAACTTTATAGATACAATTGCTGCTTTGTCTGTAGCTTCTGTATCTCCATGTTCGTCAGCATAGGGGGGCCTGGTGTAGCACCTCTTCATCAAATTATAAATAGATTATTGTATTTGTATTTGATCACTGAATAATAATAATAAATAAATATTCGTATACATATAAAAGACAATAAACAAACAAAAAAAAAAAATTTTAATTCGCTTCATATGCATATACATATTCAATACAATTTTAAAATAAAATAAAATACATAAAAAATTAAAAATACAAAATTATTTCGATTTTTTTTTTTAAAATGAGAGAATGTACGTAAATTTAGTAAGCGTTTTTTTATAGTTCTTTTAAATGTAGCAATAGATTATATTTTTTTCATATTTTCGTCAAGAACCGAATTCCACAAGCGTGGTCCCCGGTATATAGTCGAGAAGTAAGATTTTTTGAGTGATGTTAGTGGGATGTAGTAATTACTCATTGAATGTCTTGTTTCATATTTATGATTAATTCGAGTGAAACTTTTAAAAAAAAATATTTTGGAATCATTTCATTTTTAAGTTTAAACATAAATAACAAGTTATGGTATATATTTAGTTTGTATACATTTCGAGCATTTATTTCCTTGAGTAACGGCTCGGCACTTTCGTATCTACTTGCGCCCAAAACTAATCTACTTGCTTGCTTTTGTTTTGTATAAATAATTTTTAGGAAAGATAAATGATTGTTTGCCCAGGCAATATTACAATAGTTAATATGACTATGTATAAATGAAAAGTATAAATTTTTTAAACATAAATTATTTAAAAGATGTTTTGTCTTGTACATAATCCCCAGGGTCTTTGAAACTTTGTTCTCGACTAGCTTTATTTGGCTTTTCCAATTTAAATTCTCATCGCAAATTATTCCTAGTATTTTCATTGAAAAAACTCTTTTTATTTTAATATTGTTAATTGTTAGTTCAGGTAATTTGAGTGGAAGGTTCTCGGATTTAGATGACTTAGCAAACAAAATATATTTCGTTTTTTCAATATTTAAAAATGTTTAAAAACCAATGAGTTTTGGACGAAAATAGATACGCCCCCGCCATTGCCGTTTACTCTCGGTTGATGAATAGGTTTATATCCTGATAATTGAAAGTTAGAATTTATCGCGTCTCGATGACACCAAGTTTCTGTCAGACATATAATACTAAACTTGTTACTTATATTATTTAACATCAATTTAAATTTTCAAAGTTTTTATTTATGCTTCTGATGTTTATATGTAATAATGAAAAATAAGATGATGAAGAATTAAGAACATGTTTAACATCGTCAACATTGTAATAAGTCGTATCTACTGAAATTTCGTCAAAAAAGTTCATGTTTTTATCATCGTCATTAATTCGGTTTAGTGCGTTTTTCCTTTCTGATATGTCAAAAACATTAAAACTAGTTTTAATGTTTTTGACATATCAGAAAGTAAAAACGTTAGTTTTTATTGTTAAAATGATGGAAGCCAACAGTTAACTGTTGGCTTCCGTCATTTTAACAATAAAAACTAAGAATATTATTTAAGACATAAAAATATAATAAATAAATATACTTTAAGCATTCTCATGTGATTTTTTAAAATCTTTAACTACTAATTTATCATAAATAACAACAGAATATTTACCGTTGTTCCTGTGAGTTCGCATTTCTTCAAAGAGATTTTTCCGTATGGTTAGGGTATCCAAGGAGTAGTCCTCAGTTATAAATATTCCTGTTCCTTTAAACTTTTTTGAGTTCTTTAATATGCTAATTTTATCTTTATAGTTCAGGAGTTTTATCACGATTGATCTAGGTTTGCTTAGCCCAGTTTTTCCGGTTCTATGTGCCCTTTCAATAACTACGCCACTTACATTTAGATTGTTTTCAAAGATAATAAGAACTTTTTCTTCAGATACATTCCAACTTTCATTTTCACTTTCTGCTATTCCTTCGAGACGCAAATTATTTCTTCTCAGTCGATCTTCCAGTTGTCGCAGCTTATTTTTTTCTTCCGCATTAAATGCTGCTTTTGTAACAATTTTTTCTTCAATTTTATTGATTTTTTCTTCCTGTGTATCTTGTGTAAAAGTGATACTGTTTTCAATATCTTTTTGAGTCTGTTCTAATTTTGAGAGTCTGTCATTTATTTTTCCCATTTCAAATTTCCTCAAATTACTTTCAGCTTGCAAAGCTTTGCACGTTTCTTTAATTTTATTAATTTCTTTCAAAAGTCCATCGATTCTGTCATTTGCAATTTTTAAATTTCCACTTATAAGTTTAAGAATGTTTTTTTGTTGTTTCTTAAACATCTCAGAGAATATTTCACGAACTAATTTCACAGATATTTCTGTAGCTTCTGTATTTGATTGCATTTCGTTTTTATCAGTATTTTTATTTTTATCCATTTTATTATTTTTATCCATTAACAAGTTAAATACCAATACGTTTTTATTTAAGAATATTTATACAAGTATATTTATGTATACATTTTAAAATAATTCCATACAATCAAAAATTATCATTTACTTATTCGCATATATAATTGTATATATGTACTTTTTTTTTTTTTTTCTAGAAAAAAATATTTACAATTTTACAAAGTTACATTATCTCAGCTTGATAGTTTATCTTTTATAATATATAAGTTTTACAATATTTGTGTATACAGGTTGGCCAAAAGTCACTGACCCTTTCTATTTTTCGATACCTTTTTTATTTCTTAATATATTTTATGTTCTTAATATTTTGTATTTTTTTCAGATCCTGGAAATTAATTATTCAGAAATTCAGTACCGTCCAACGTACACAAATTGTAAAGATTTATTAACAAAATCAAGGCTATAATTCAAACCCAAAGAGCTTATCGAAAGCATTTCAATGAGAGAGATGCTCCTAGTAGGAATGCAATTGAGAGCATGGTTAAAATATTTGAAAGTCAAGGAGCTGTAAGTGATCTGCCACGCTCTGGAAGACCGAAAGCTGTTTGTACGGATGAAAACAAAGAAAGGATACCTGAAATTCTTAAAGAAAATCCAACAACTTCCACCCAAAGACGATCATTGGAACTTGGAATTTCTCGAACATCTTTAAGAAGGATTATGAAAAGTCTAAATTGTTATCCATACAAAGTGCAACTCATCCAAGAATTGAAGCCACAGGACTTTTAGCCTAGACTACAGTATGCCGATTTGGTAATGTCAATTAGCCATCTCGTTCTCCTGATCTCACTAGCCTAGACTTTTTCTTGTGGGGATATCTAAAGGAAAAAGTTTATGCCAACAAGCCGCAATTTTTAATGGAGCTAAAGGAAAACATCACTAGAAAAATAAGCCCAGAAACTTTGGAAAAGGTTATGGCAGAGGTAATCGAAAGAGCTGCATTTTGTGAAGCAGAAAATGGAAGGCATATGTAGGATGATATTTTTCACATTAAAAAGATAAAGTTTCTAAAGCTGACTAAAAGTAAATTTGTGATAAGAATAAAATTAAATTTGTGATCAATTTGAAAATCAATTTCCATCGCCTTGACTTTATGATACTAAAATTTCATGCATATAACTGTTAAAATAAAAAAGTTATTTAAAATTGAAATGGGTCAGTGACTTTTGGCCCACCCTGTAAATATATATATATATATATATATATATATATATATATATATATATATATATATATAATATATATATATATATATATATATATATATATATATATGTATGTATATATGTATATATGTATATATATATATATATGTATATATATATATATATATATATATATATATATATATATATATATATATTATATATATATATATATATATATATATATATATATATATATATATATATATATATATATATATATATATATATATATATATATATATATATATATATATATATATATAGACATTGGGTTTTTGATTTTTTATAAACATTTTTTTTTTTTTGATTTTTAGTTTTTATATTTTTAAGCCATTGTGCGAGAAGAAGTAGATGATTTGAAACCTAATTCAAAAGAAAAAATTTAAAATTATTTTGGAGTATGCGATAAAGAAAGAATTTATAAAAGAAAACTACATTTAGAGGACTTTTATATACACCAGCACTGACGAGTAAATAAGTTTTAAGTTACTAACGTCAGAGAAAACATTTATATATCATACAAATATAAATTTTATATCATAAAATAAGGACTGGCAGTGGTTGCCCGTTAATCATAAATAACAATATTTTTGTTGTAAAAATAGTTTGCAGGGAATATGAACTATTCGCTAAACATGCCGATCTTTTAATGAGCCAGTGTTTTTATTAGGCTCATATGTTTAGTTTAAGTTTCACATTCTCTATTTGGTAAAATACATTATCGATACAAAATAGTTGACATTAAAAGTCCGCAGTGTTTCTGCGGACATGATAATTATATTTTAAGATAATAGTATTTCTTATGTTTCTGATTATTATTCTGATCAGTGCCATTGGGACAATTTTGGTATTACTAAACATACGATGGCATCTGCTGTTCCATATCTCACTCATGATGGCTTGAGTAAGTTTCAATAGCAGCTGTGAGGTCGGGGTTTTCTCAGATAAATTTGTAGTTTCAAGCAAAAAAATCGAGTTCATTGGAGAAAAATTGTTTTAGGTTATCAGGAAGTTACATATATGTTTAAAATATTCCCATATTTCAACAGAAGGAGGACAGTAGACAAAGATGTGAAGATTGTTCTTAATTTTACCACACGTTTTGCATTTGTTTTTTTTAACAATCTGTTGTCTTGTGCTTTGGCAAGCAAGGCCGCAGAAGGTTGATTGTTGTGTAGAAATTATAAGAGGATATTTTATGTCGGTTTTGATCATATTTTGGCTAAGCAGTAACAGAAAATTTTGTAGGTCCTTTTGTAACTATGTCTTGAATTAATATTGTGGACAAATTTTCCGGCCAATTCGCTAAATCGTCATAGTTATTTTCATTCACATCAACAGCCAAATTCATGTTATTGTTTGAAGGTTCGATTCCTAAATCCAATTCCACAATTGCATTAATTTCACTATATCCTTCATTAATATTTTCAATTCCAATTATGTTAATTTCTCCTCCACTTTGTTTTTCACTTGAACTTTCATTCTTGTTTACATTTGGCTTCTCATATTCAATTTCAATCTCTACAGATGTTTAAAGAAAATTATGAAGAGTTTTCTGCTTTGTAAAAGCCTCTGCTTGTTTCTCTTTTTAATTTATTTTACCAACCAGACTATTTCTTTTTTTGATCCATTTTATTTCAGGACAGTATAGATAACGGGTGATGCGGAAGTTATCGGACAAATCCTAATTTCATTATTTGAGCATAATAATTAGTTTTTGTGGTTTTATGCGTAGGCATAAACGTTCTATAAAATATAAACTTTATTATTTGAAACACAATTATTTAAAATGAGGTTAAATGCAGCTGAACGAGAATCTTTTCGAAAGCGACTAAAAATGTTTTTTGTAAATAAACCTAATTTAAAAAAAAAAAAATCGTAAATCATTTTGAAAAGGAAGAATTTGCTCGAAGTACAATATATGATAACCTAAAAAGACTTGAAGTTGTTCAATCGTTTTCTGATAGAAAACACCCTGGTCGTCCGACATCCTGGACTAGAGAAAAGAAAGCCGAATTAACGAGACTTGTCAACGATTGAAAAGGGGTCAGTCAGAAAACAATAGGTATTAAATTCGGTGTAAATCAATCGACAATTGGTCGTCAGTTAAAAAAAATGAATAGTAAATATAGAAAACGTGAAAAGACTCCAAAATACACTATAGAACAACAAATAAATAAAAGAAGCAGGAAACTAGTTAACCAACTCTATAACACAAAATCGCTTCTAGTCATCGATGACGAAAAATTCTTTTGTTTTGCAGGGGACAACATGCCTGGAAATTCTGGATACAAACAACAAAAAGACATGCCCAGAAAGTGCTCGTTTTATAGGAAAAGAGAAATTTCCAAAAAAATTATTAATGTGGATAGCCATATCTGATTGCATTAAACTGAAACTACAAGAAATTGATTTAAACTTTTTACGTCGCATATGAAAGGCGTCAGAGCAAAATTGAGATCAATTGCAGATGGTGGTGTTTTTTCATATAAAAAATAATACATTTTTATTAAAAGATAAATGCTTTATTTAAAAAAAATATAATAGTTGTTTGTTTTTTTATTTATAAATAAGTTATTGACGTTTTTATTTTGTCCGATAACTTCCGCATCACCCGTTATATATTGTATATATATATATATATATATATATATATTATATATATATATATATATATATATATATATATATATTTAAATCAGTTTTCTAGTTTTTTGGCTAAGATTTGGTCTCATAAAAATTAATACATTACTGAAGAGTCCTAAAGGACGAAACAATATTGTCTAATGTTGGTTATATATATATATATATATATATATATATATATATATATATATTATATATATATATATATATATATATATATATATATATATATATATATATATATATATATATATATATTTATAACATTTAATTTATCTATACCAGAATACAAAGATGAACTAAGAAGAAATGTCTTCACTAACTTTAATTTAAAGTATAACCCCCAAAAAAGAGAAAAAAAGACAAGAAAAAGAAATATAATATGGTTCAACCCCCCTTACAGTAAAAGTGTCTCTACCAATGTCGGACATATCTTCCTAAACTTAATCGACAAACACTTTCCAACATCCCACCCCCTAAATAAACTATTCAATCGAAACACCATCAAATTGAGTTACAGCTGCACCAAAAATATCGAACGTATAATAAAAAGCCACAACAAGAAAATTAGTTCAGAAAGACCAAAAGAATACCCACCCTGCAATTGCATAAAAAAAGAAAACTGCCCTATAAAAGGAAAATGTAGAACCAGAAAAAGTATATATTGGCCTAGCAGAAGGTGAAATTCTCTTCAGGTATTACATCTACATATTACAAAAATTATTTTTTAAATAATTTTGTTAGGAAGAGTTATATTGATGATACAAAATATATAACTATTCATATAACTATTTCAATTCCACAGAAAGCTAACAGGATTGTGAAAAATTTGAATTTACAACTACAAAAGAAAAATGTTATAATGAGAATGTCTATTTACGAAAAAGAAAACATAAACAAAGAAAATTTCCTAAACATGTATGTATACAGTGCCGGTTTTAGCGCTACCAGCGCCCTGAGCGAGATTTCTACGGCGCCCCTAGCTCAATTTAACCCCATTCAAAAAAAAGGCAAAGGCAAAAAATAACCAATTTGTTTCGCCCCTTTATATTCGGCGCCCTGGGTCATCGCCCAACCAGGCCCTACCCTAACGCCACGACTGTATGTATATATATATATGTATAATATATATACATACATATATATAAATATATGAATATATATATATATATATATATATATATATATATATATATATATATATATATATATATATATATAATATTTTTTTTTTTTCCCTTGAAAGTGCAAGGGATTATTAAAAATTGCTTTAGCAAATGCATGCTTTTTAACATGAAAAATGACATTATTGACCTCTGTCCAAGCCCCATAAGTGTAAAAACATGGGCATTAAACCTAAATTAAAACAAAAAAGATCCTCTATAATTGGTGCAAAATCTCCTCTAAAATCCTATTTTGCTTATGAAATTTTATGTGGCCACCCCGATAATTACTTTTCAATGTTTTATTTTAAAAAAAGGTTGTTTCATTTAAATTAAATATTTGAAAAAATTATTAATAATCATCTAACAGCAGGGCCGTCCTGAACGGAGGGTGTAGGGGTGGCCCACCACCCCCAAAGTGTCATATAAGCATTTAAGTTGACACATTTAGCAAGTTTTGAACTATAGTTGGCTAATTGCAAGTATTGAGGACATTTTTTGTGTGTGTGTGTGTGTCTCTAGTTGGCAAAAAATATATACAACCCTCCCCCCCTTCCCCATGAGAGACCACTTCGGGACAGCCCTGTCTAACAGTTAAATTACCTTTTAAAAATTCAGAGTTTTTTCGAACAAATTTTATGGCTTCCACGGATATGAAGGGAAAATGTGGAAAAATATACTTAGAAGCACTAATTTATATGGCTTTGTAAATGGAATACCTTTGTTAATTTGTAACACCTTTCCATTCATTATGTTTTTTTTCATTATATTTTGCCTTTTTTTATTTTTTTAAATATATTTTTTTTATTTACAGCTTCTTCTATTGTATTCAATGGAGTAAAAGAAACCTCAGTTAATGGAATATTGTTTGATTTTCTAAAATACGCTTTCAAAATATTTCAAAAAGATGATGGAAAAGAGAAGAAATATGTGTAGATTTTATTCAATTATATGTAGATTATACTCAATTATTTGTAGATCTTATTCAATTATATGTAAATATATGTAATATTTAAATATATTTTTCAATAAAACAACTTTTATCTCTTGCTTTAATAATACTATTTTAACTAAACTAAACTGAAAAAGTTCTAAATAGTCTAAGTATAGACTATGAGTAGATTTAATATCTGTAATATACCTTAATAATGTAATAGAGAAGTGCAACAGCACTGTTGGACATGCATA